>NC_046646.1:15663655-15982155 GCF_900324485.2 Mastacembelus armatus | reverse complement strand
GTCATCAAAGAAGATGGTGACAGCAGGAAGCTATGATATCCTCACTGTGAGTTTTATATAAAGAGTTTAATGCTTGATAGTTGTTTTTATGAATGCACCTCATTTTTTTAATTTTACAATGATATTTTATGTAAAGATTTAGCAAGTAAGACCTGACAAATAACAAATAAATCTATACTCTCATCTGTAGTTTTAATTACAGACTAAATGGTTTGAAATTAAGGACAAGCAGTCAATGTACCTTATTCTTCATAATAACAATGTAGTCATCACCAGTGCAGATTTTACACCTGATCTTTCTTATTCTGATTGACTCATTACTTAGTTGTTGAGCTGCTGGAGATTTTTTTTTTTTTTTTAACTTGTACTCAGTTTCATTTTTTATAGTTGAGTTATGGAAGTGGCCTTGCACTTAACATGCACAACAAACACATCAGTCTTATTCTTTCCTTTATTTTAAGGACAATATATTTCTCTTAAGCAAATAATAACTCAAATAGTGTGTTGGGCTTATAACTTCTGGTCTTCAGTCTTTTCGTTTCAGTCAGTGATACGTTTCCCATGTGAATGACATAGCAAGCTATTTGAAATCAAAGCTTCTCATCAGTATAGTTTTGCCAGTCTATGTGTGTCAGCATAATGTATGGTTTCTCTCTATTGTTCCTTCTCTTAGATTAAAGCCGAGGACAGCGGTGATCCCCCATTATGGTCAACTGTCAAACTCCATGTAGAGTGGATTCGCAAACCTGTCCCCTCGCCTCTGCCTTTACAGTTCACTCAGAGATACTACAATTTCTCCATTTCAGAGACAGCTGCTGTTGCTCAGCCAGTGGGAGTAGTTGCGGTCAGCCAGTCAAGCACACCTGTCTGGTTCAATATCATTGGTAAGAAAATGAATATATAGTATGACACTAAACTGACTGGTCAGAGGACTGTTTTTTCTTTGCTGTCAGATTAATTGCAATGCATTTAATTAAAGTTTTTAATAACCTAAAATAGGTTTGCCAACCATGCAAAATTTAAATGAACATTAAAATTACAACTAAATGATCCAAGTCAGTCCAATTTTTTAAATGATATTTTCAATTGATATATTAAAAAGGTTTTAATCAAGAAGCCATCAGACTGATGAACACGTGAGGTGAAGTATGATGTTGAATTTTGAATTTAAGTGAAAAGACATATCCATCTACAAATTGGTGACTTCCTTACCAACCTCCATCACAACTTTGCTGTTACTTGGACATATTTAAACGGATTTCCCCTCACTAATAGAGAGATACTGCTGGTAGTTTTTATTGTCTGTTAGATCAGAGTTAGATCATTAAAATCAAAAGGCCACTGGCATGTTTTGTTGTTTACATGAATTATACACAGGCGGGAGAACACTGTCCTTGTAAAACACTGCATTTCCTCATTATTTGGCCAACAGCTTGCAAACACAGAGAATGGGATAATTTACCATAATAAAACCATAATAGAGACCCAGCTCCCTTGGTTGATTTGTAGTTGATTCTTTTTCTTCAGTCACACACATTAAAGAAAATTTAAATGTGGCAGGTTTTGGCTGTTTTGCTTTTATAGTTGAGATCAGTGGAGTAATTGTACAGGAAAAGCTCATTAATATTTCATTTTTTCACCTAAAGTTAAATATGTACAACATTGATTGTCTTTTATCCCAAAATTCAAGAACTGAACTGAATATCATTGATGACTGAATCACATTTCCATGGCATGCTGAAGTAGTATGTTAAACAGTGAAATTATTTAGTTATGAACATGAATGTGAAAACATCCAGAGGCCGACTTTGCAGAGTGCTGTATATACTGTGGATTATGCAGACATTTGATCACTGGGCTATCTTTAACTCCCTAAATATTAATCATCTATTTTTCTTTTTATTCTTCTCTTACCTGCTAAGGTGGACGGCTCGCCAGAGAAATGTTCTACATTCCTCAGAACGCGTGTGGAAGAAATTGCTCACTTGACACAGGTCTGGGTAAAGTTAATTCTGCCCTACCTCTTTCTCAAATGCCTGGAGAAATTCAGAAAATTCTGAAAATGTACCATATAGTAGCAGGACCTTATTTAACCAAAGGCAGTATTGATTGATCTGAGTTTGAAAAAGGATGCTCACACAACTCCACACAAACTACTAGCTACTACTATTTTACTAGCTGTTTATCTCTGCCCACGACATGTTTATGACTTTAGTTCAGCTACAATGCTTCTACTTGGGAAAATAAAAAGGTGAAGGGATGTAACTCAGTCAGTCTTTATTGTTCCTACCTCAAAGACACTCTAAATGAACGTGTATTTACAGTGTGTTCCAGTGTTGAGACACTTAATATTTACTAGTATACAGTATATTTGTTTTAACTCTTTGTCAAAATGACAAATAATGTAAGAGTGGTGATGAACCTATACAGGGAATTGTTAGAGAAATCTGTAGGTCCTCTCTGTTTAAGGGAACTTTAATGTGAGTTTTCATCCCATTGTTTAGCTGTCTGTCCCACAGCTTTACTGTTAAGGTCCACTTCCTAGTCTCAAAGAGTTGTTTCTGGTGGCTCCAAAGAGCTTTGAAAACTCACTGTATACTACCTGCTCACCACTAAACAGCAGACAAAGGCTAAGAAACATGATAGAAATTCCTCTGAAGCTGGAAGAGACTAAAACAGAGTTGAGTCAATATTTCACTCAAATTTATGTCAGTTCACGGCTTGTTTTGCTCCTAAAAAACAAACAATGGCCAAAAAAAAATCTGTTTGGTATATTTTTTACAGTAGGGGAAAAAAAAGTGCAAAACATTGTCACTGATGTTACTGCAGGAAATGAAATTCGACCACACTTATCACTTTCAGTACATATCTGTATTTTTGGGTTGATGTTCATGGGTGTCAGTTTGTTCGTATGTATTCTTGGCAGGTAGTCGCTAGTAGTATATGTGATACTAACAGTACAGGGACCAATTCCATTACTCTGCTGCTCCACCAATGATCCAAACCTCTACAGAGTATGTTTATAAGTAAGTTATATATAGGTCATACCTGTCACGTACAGTGACATCTGCCAACAAGCATATTAAATTAACACAAATTAACCAAAATGATTTGCTATTTAACAGAACAATAATCAAACAAATTCAGGTCTTCATACAGTTTTCAGTAGTTTTTAAACAGAATTTACTGACTGAACTACGTAATTTCTTTTGCAGACATACTGTACTGTAGCCAAAATGCTTTACAGTATCAAAACTAACTGTGGGGTATGATCAGCCGCCTTGAGACAGAGACAGACAGGGAAGAAACAGGATATGTCATTTTATTTAGAGGCTGCAGACTGTAAAATCTGTTTTTCTTAATGCTGTAAGACTGTTACCCAGTAGTGTAATATTGACCAATGTCTCCACCAGAGAAAAAAGAGCAAATCCCCGTGGTTTACTCTGACTCAACATGCATCAGTGGTTCTGTGAAAAATGCCCAATCAGTATTCATATGCTGAGGAGAGCTCAAGCTCCCAGAGATCTCAAGAGAGAAGGTGGAATGAGGCGAAAGATGGTACTGAATACTTAACACATATCAATCCTCTCCTTCACTCTAATCAAACATTAAGCCTCTAAACTGTACACTCACCACCCGTGGAAAAGACCCGTTATAGGTTTTTGATCTTTGAGATGGGTTGTGTTTTCGAGTGATAAGACAGATGTTTGTGTGGCTGTTAACAGCTCTCAGGCTGCCAAGTGGGTTCGATGCTACATTGCATTGCATTTCAGTTCATTTTATTTCACAGACCCTCCAGCTCCAGACGCAGGCATCTGGCCAAAACAATTACACAGTAATAAGTCAGAGCACCTGAGTTTAGCACGTAAAGTGAATACTAAGTAATTGAAGTGCTGTGTGAATGTGTGAACTCTGTGTGTATGTGTGTGCGCATGTGGGCGTGTGCACGTGTGTCTATGTGCGTGGAATTCCAGGAAGCTTTGACATGCAATTTGACCTTCAAGTGGGGGTGGGGACACTAGTTGTGGCCAAGCCCCTGGATGCAGAGGTGCAGTCTGTGTACAACATGACTGTACAAATGACAGATGGGACCAACTTTGCTTCGGCACAGGTACATGCACATTTGATTTGTTATGCACTGGCACTGCCTGTTATGCACTCCAGACCCGCATCAAATTAAATTATTGTTACGTCTACCTAGGGGACCTGTTTGCTCTCAGTTTTCATTCTTCCTATGCTTAGACTCCATTTTTCTGAAGTTATCTCTTGCTGACTATGAAATGTGCTTTATGTTGTTCTGTTTTTGACATCTCCTTTGCCTTTGCCATTTTGGCTGGGTCTGCTAGGTCTGCTTTGTAAGAGTGATTCTTGATATCAGTGGATTAATGGGATTAGCCTAGGTGTGCAAAGGTCAAGTGTTTGTATAAATTCAAAACACAGCCCACATCCCTCTTAGACAGCACTGTCTGATTTAGAAAAGCACCATAAATATTCCCTTAGCTTAGTGTGAATGAGGTATCAATGATATAGCACCCTTGTAACTTTATCTGCTATTATCAGTCACTATGACTAACCCTTCTACAGGGCACTTATTTTTAGGATAAAACAATGGCACATTTCTACTCTGTACCTATTAACACCCCCTCTGTGTCTCTATCCCTCAGGTGTTTATCCGAATACTAGATAGCAATGACAACCCTCCAGTTTTCTCACAGTCGGCCTATGATGTCAGTGTGTCAGAGGATGTACCTGTTGACGTAGAGCTACTGAGAGTTAGAGCGTCAGACATGGACGAGCGCGCTCGTTTGAGCTTCTCTATTTATGGCAGCGTGGACCCAGCCAGCATGAGACTGTTCAGGGTCAATCCTGGGACGGGAGTCGTCTACACTGCAGACAGGCTGGACTATGAGGCCAGAACACAGCACATCCTCACTATTATGGTGAGAAGGGAGACAGGAAAGAAATTCTGTTTTTGTGTGCGTTACTTTGTGTGTGTGTTGCTGTGCTCTCTTCTAAATGATTCTCCTCTTGGCATCTCTGCCTGCCTTACTTAATTTTAGCTGATTTCTTTTATTTATTGCCTCCTACAACACTATCCATATTCAGCTCTCATTTTCCCTGATGTTGCTTCAGGTCAAGGATCAGGAGTTTCCATTTAACCGAGACCTGGCTCGCATCCTAGTGGCGGTAGAGGACTCCAATGATAACATCCCCTACTTTACCAGCACAGTATATGATGCTGTGGCTTATGAGTCTTCTCCTGTAGGCACTTCTGTACTGCAAGTGACGGCCCTAGACAAAGACAATGGAATTAATGGGCAACTCACGTATACTATGGAAGCAGGTGTGATGCTACCCGAAAGTAAAGTTTATTAATTCTGTTCATCTGTTTTCTTTCATTTTATACCGTGTTGTGACTGATTTTTAATGCTTTGTCAGAGGAGAACCACTTTTATTTTTCATGTTTACTGTATCTGCAACCTCTTTGCTACTTTCAGGTAACACCGGTGGTGTGTTTGGCATTGATAATGCCACAGGCCTTATCTTCATCGCCAGGGACCTGGATTTCACCTGTGTCGGCTTTTACACCCTGACTGTGCGTGTTACAGACAGCGGATTTCCTCCATTAATGTCCACAGCTTCAGTTCGCGTCTCCATGACACTCTCAGACTTCTCCAAACCCAAATTTTCTCAGAAGGAGTATCAGGCTGAGGTAAAAAGTGAGACAGCTGACTGAAAGGAGGGGTGTTTGTGATAGATTTATGGCAAGGGAGAGATAAACAGAATAAAAAAAAAAAGCTTTGATGATGACAGAGAGGGATGGATGGTAAATTTTGTGATAGACATACAATAAGTAGATATAGTAATCAATTAAGTTTTGCATGTAAGTCACCAGTATGCCTCAAACTTCATTACCAGTGTTTTTGTTTTGATAGATAATGGAGAACAGTACTATTGGAACACATGTGGCCACCGTTAGCGCCCTGAGCCGCTCAGCACTCATATATGACATCACCAGGGGCAATGAGGAGCACTGTTTCTTCATTAACCACCATACTGGTGTAATCAGCACCCGTAAATTACTTGACTTTGAGGTTTGTCATTGCTTGTCTTTTAACATAGTTGGTGTGTGAATAAACACCATCTGCTAATTTTCAATATAGAGTCTTTTTGGAGTCACTCATGCATGCACAAATGGTAACATTTCCTCATTGCATTTTCTTTATTTTGGCAGCAAGTAACGTCATACTTTTTAGTGGTGCATGCTCTGAGCATGGCTGGAGTAGAGGCCAGCACCACTGTCATTGTCCAGGTGGGAGATGTCAATGATAACCCTCCTGTCTTCCAGCAAATCAGGTATCAATTATGGTGAAAGATGAAGTACAAAAAAAAAAAAAAAAAAAAAGAGTACATCTTTGGCACTGACATGCTCCTTTGCTGTTTGCTGAGCCGTGTTAGCTGATGACACATTATTTTTTAAAGTGATTTATGCATAGCTTTCCTCTTTTACTGCAGTGTCTTTTACAGTGTCCTCTTTTTATCTTAACAGATATGGGGGCACAATCAGTGAGGCTGCTCCAATCAACAGTGTGGTGTTGGGAGAGGATGGTAATCCCTTAGTCATCCAGGCTGCTGACAGGGACCGCAACCACAATGCCCTCTTAGTGTTCCACATCATAGATGACACTGCTCGCATGTTTTTCAGCATCGACTCAGGGACTGGATCAATTCGGTAGGGCTCATATAGAAATAAGATCAGTATCAATTGAACTATGTCTCATTTACTTGCTAATAAATTAATAGATCTCATAATTTCTGGGCCAAAAAGGTTTTCTTATTTGAGCAATTCTTAAATTTTAGAACAATTGCCAGTCTGGACTATGAGACCTTCTCTGAGTTCGTCTTCCGGGTTCATGTGAGAGACAGTGGTCAACCTCCTAGAAGTGCTGACATCCCAGCAGAGGTTGTCATAAAGGTAAGTAAATGACATACAGTAATTATTTTATCTGACTGATGAACTGTTTTTGACTCGCTCAGATTCCTCTGTAAGATTTGTATTACTTTGATGTTATTTCCACTTTAACAACAAATTTCTACCTTTGTCTGCTCTAAGGTGATCAACATCAATGACTCACCTCCAAAGTTTTCCCAGGACACCTATGAGACAATTCTTCTCCTGCCAACCTACATTGGAGTTGAGGTCCTTCGAGTTGAGGCTTTTGACCCTGATATAACCTCTGAGCTCACCACCACCACCCAGCTAGTTTACTCTCTGGTGGACAGCAATGTGGAGTACTTCTCCGTGGAGCGCTACACCGGGGTTGTGACCATCATCAATCAGAACCTCAATAAAGACCGTTACCGCTTTAATTTGAAGGTAAGTAATTGGGCATCAGTGGACATCAGACATGATGAGAATTTCTATGTATCATACAACTAATTTAGATAAGCAGCATGCTTTCACTGCCTCATAAACTATTGGCTTAGACTGCCTTATATAATAATGATTTCCAGGGGGAGTTTAGAGGACATGCAGGGTCAGCTGCAGAATTATGCACCTGAGCCTGTATTATTCAGGGTCTAGATGCAACATATTTCAACTAGTTGTGCAGGGTTTTTTGGCCAGGTAGATGGGTGGTCTCCAGGTTGCCTTGCCCCAGGGTTGCTTTTCTGTTTTTGTTAGGATAGAAAAGGGCAATGCATGCATCACTGATTGTTTTTTTTCTCAATAGAGTAGCATCTTCATGGTGTCATGTTATGAAAAGCCACTTTACTGTACGGTGAAAACAATTTTCTCTTTTATGCTGAGGACAAAATAAGGCACTCTAACCCTTCCATTTCTATCTTCTTGAAGGTGTGGGATGGACGTTTCTCCAACATGGTATCGGTCACAGTCCTTGTCCGTGAAGCTATAGACAGCAGTCTGCTCTTTACTTTCCCATTCTACTCCGCTTCCATCCCAGAGAATATACCCAATGTCACTTTAGTGACTGTTGTCAACACAGTCGGACACCGCCTCAATGAGCCGCTGAAGTACACTCTGCTGAACCCTGGTGGACGCTTCACCATTCGGCCTACCTGCGGAGTGGTGCTCACCACTGGTGTGCCTTTTGACCGAGAGGAGAAGGCCAGTTACGAGCTGGTGGTGGAGGTCAGCAGAGAAGATGAGATACTGAGGGTGGCCCGAGTGACTGTACAAGTGCAGGTGTGTGTCAATGTGGGTGTGCATATGGATTTTTGGAATGACTCATATTTTCTTATTACTTAGTGTAGGTATCTTTTTGTTTTAGTTTGTCAAGATAGTTTTATATTGTATATATGTTTTTATTTTTTAAAGTGATTTTCTTTTACTGCAGTGTCTTTTACAGTGCCTTATGTTTTTGCTCTGAAAAAACCTATTTGCTCATTTATACAATTTTAGGTTCTTATATGTGTAGATGTATTTAATTCTTGGTGATAATATGGTGATATTTATTGATCCTGTTACCTAAGGGTGATTTTTTTTTTTTTTTTTTTTTTTTTTTTTTTTTAAGCGCTCAGTTCCCATTTTTTTTGCTGTCTTTCCAATGACCCTATTAGATTTTCCTAAAATAGCTGCTATCTCTCTAGGTGGAAGATGTGAATGACAATCGTCCGCAGTTTGTGAACCTCCCCTACTACGCTGCAGTGCAGGTGGAAGCAGAGCCAGGATCAACTGTTTTCTGGGTCTCAGCCATGGACCAAGACTATGGTCTTAATGGAGAGGTGACATACAGCCTTAAGGAAAAGCACAGAAACTTTCAGGTGAAAACTTCATGTTTCCTGCTCATGAATGAAGTTTTCTTAATTTCACATGGGGGGCGTATATTGTTGAAGGGTCATGTAACAAACTAGTGTTTTCATATTCCATGCAGGTGAATCCTGTGACAGGAGAGGTGACCTTAAAGAGAGCCTTTGAGGCAGATTTATCTAATGCAGAGTATAACCTGGTCCTTGTGGCCACTGACGGTGGCTTCCCCCCTCTGTCCACTGAGGTGGAGCTGCCTGTTACTGTAGTAAATAAAGCCATGCCGGTGTTTGACAAGCCTTTCTATGGTGTCACTGTCAGAGAGGATGTACCTGTCTCCACCTTTGTCTTGTGTATAAATGCCACCAGTCCTGAAGGCCAGGGCATTATCTTCACCATCCCAGATGGCGACCCTTCTCTCCAGTTTGACATTGGCTTTGACACAGGTATCATCAGTGTGATTTACCCATTAGACTATGAGACCATGCAATACTATCGGTTAACAGTGAAGGCTACAGATACACTGACTGGAGCAAAGTCTGAGGTCGATGTGGACGTTGTCGTGTTGGACGTGAACGATAACCCGCCACTGTTCCAGAACACTTCGTACTCCACCGTGCTTCCTGAGAACTCCATGATTGGAATGACTGTGCTACAGGTGTGTGTCTGTTTATTAAATCCGTACAGTGTGTACTTTTACTGACTGATTCATCACTCAAGGCCCTTCAGTGATATTGTGGATGAATGTTAGCTGCTAAATCATTTATCAAATAGACCAGCACAAGACAGTTTGAAGGCACCATCTTCTTGAACTCACTGATTTGGGTCATATTTGACTCTAGACTATTCTGGAAGTATAATCACAATAATGTTCATCACAACTATGCCTGGTATTTCAATATTGTTCCCTATATAGGTCATACTATGTGAAGGCAAGTTATGGGCTTTTGACACATAATCATGCATATAAATACCAATTTAATTTGTTATTTCAGCTCATAACAGTTGCCAATAGTATAATACCTTCTCCATCTCAACATGTTTGTCATTTTTTGACAACCTGTACAAAATGTCGGACTCTAATTCTCTGCTTTCTAATGGTTTCCCTCAAAAAAATGCTGCATGTTTGACATTTCCTTTCACAGCATCTTAGCAAAATCCCGGACCTGTATTTACACTTTTTATTTGAATACAATGTGGGTATTGTAGCTGGTGTGTATAGAAGAGTCAACAAATCAGATCTTATCTTGAATCTTACTTGACATTAGGCAAAGTTTAATCATACTCTCCCTCTAGGTGTTTGCCCAGGATCAAGACTCAGAGAAAAATGCTGCGGTGAGTTACCAGATTCTGTCTGACATCTACAACAGCACTGACTACTTCCACATTGATAGTAACAGCGGATTGATATTCACGGCACGCCTGCTTGACTATGAGTTCATCCAGCGCTACAACTTCATTGTCAGAGCAACAGACAGTGGAGATCCTGCTCTCAGCAGTGATGTTAGTGTCACTGTGACTGTTACTGACACAAACGACAACCCACCTAATTTCAGCCAAGCACTGTACGAGGCTTTCGTCAGTGAACTGGCTCCCCGAGGACACTTTGTGACTTGTGTTCAGGCTTCAGATGCTGACATCTGTGACGCTCATAGATTGAAGTAAGAAAAAAGAAAAGCTTTAAAAAAAAAAAAAAAAAAAGTTCTTGTTTTGGTGTTTGTGCCATGATGACTACAAAATTGTGTTTTGGGTTTTTTCTCCTTCAGGTACAGTATTCTTTCAGGGAATGAGCGGATGACTTTTATGATGGAGTCAGATACAGGAGTGCTCAGTCTGTCTAATAAGAGGAGACAAGGCATGAAGCTATCGTATCAACTCAATGTGTCTGTGTCAGATGGAGTCTTCACCAACACTGCTCAGGTGAGCAACAATTTAGTTCTGCCAAATTATTTGCTCTTTTTTGACCTTTGCAGTGTAAATATGCGACAAACTGAGTGACCTTCTTTAGCCACCTCTCACTTCAAATTTATTACAAGGATTTGCAGCTGTCAACTGTGACTGCAGTTCTTTTACTACTGTCTGCCGAACAGCTCTGCAGTTGGAGGTTAATGTGTATTCATGTCATATCAGATTTACTATGAGGATGAGCTGCCAGCTGGAAAAAAGGTTCACATCTGTGCCTTAGTGGTAATTACAAATGGGACATGTAGGTTTTTTTTTTGGTTTTGTTATACCGCATCTGTGATAGACCACATAACATGCTGTAGCAATAACATGTCACCCCAGTCTTTTGATTTCCTCATCTTCTAACACAATATGAACAACATATCTCCACAGTAGGTGGAGATGTTAGTATGTACAGCTGGTCTGTAACTCATTTGGTCTGCATGTCATGTTATGTGATCATGTCTGACAAATCAGCTAGTTATAATTTTTGTCAGTTAACATTGAGGAATTGATACATTGAGGAAGATGGGATAATCATTTTAACAGTGACTGTGATTCACAGGTGATTGTACATGTGCTGGGAGCAAACCTGTACAGCCCAGTGTTCAGCCAGAGGTTCTACCTGGCTGAAGTCCAAGAAAATGCCCCTCCAGGGTCAAAGGTCATTCAGGTATGTTTCTCATGATTCCTAAGCAGTGTTTCCTAACAGGAATATTGCTACATCAATTATCCAGAAGAAGCTTTTAATTAACAATCTAAACCTATTTCTCTAATTTCTGTATGGACCTCATTGGGCTCAGGTTCGAGCAACAGATGAGGATTCCGGGTTGTTTGGCCAGATCACCTATTCCTTCATCAATGACCTGGGGAAAACTCAGTTCACCATTGATGCGGATGGAATCATATCTACTCTACAGAAATTAGACAGAGAAAATCCTCTTTATAAGGACATGGTGCTGACCGTTATGGCCCTGGATGGTGGAGGTATTTTGGACACTGCACAAACTGACTGGAAACTGACTCCCTGTCAAAAGCCAAAAATGCAAACATCTTATCTTTATATGTAGCAGGTTCAGCTAACACTGAAGCATGAGGGGTTGTTGTATTCAGCGAATGCACTCTAGGTCGTATGTAATAAGATCAGCCCCATTATAATTACATTATCAACATTACAAGTTATGCAAATGTTAAGTCAAAGCATTTACGTTGTTTTATTTTTCCAGGCCGTGCATCCTTTTGCACAGTGCGAGTGGTTCTTGCAGACGAGAATGATAATGCCCCTCGCTTCAGAGCAGTGGAGTACCGCATGAGCATTAAAGCAAACGTTGCCAAAGGTTCTCTGGTCACACAGATCCAGGCCACTGACCCAGATGCTGGGTCTAATGGAAGGATCATCTATTCCCTTTACAGCGAGGCACGCCTATCACTTGTTGATGTCCTCGAGGTCAGTACAGTTTCATTTTGCTTTATAGTTTAGGCTCAGTTTTAACAAAGCTACATACATACAAGTATAACCAGGTTCACACCTCAACAAATGTATGAGAAACAGAATTAATGCTGTTACCCTTCCCAGTGTAGTGGATTAACAGCCATCTGGTAACTGTAGATTATACATTTTTACTGATCAAATCAAAATTATGTTACATTTAAGATTACAAACATACAAGATTGATGCTTTAGTCAACTTTTGCTCTTCACAAAGAAAACAGCTAATTAACTAATAAACAACTATGCCTTAAGGTGAAATTAAAAGTCGTAGTGCAAAAGGTTAATACAACAGAAAAACTTAGTAGTCGCAATATTATTGTTTATGTCGCAATAAACAATAATATTCTCAAGTAATACTGAATCAAATCCTATCAGTTCAGGCCAGAGCCACTTAAGACAAAATGGGAAGCCAAAACAGTAAAAATCTTTTGGTAAGCTTTACTACTACGATTATTTTCTCTGAAGTATTTTAAATGACATTGAGATTTTACTGGTGACCAGGTGGAGCCAGACAGCGGTTGGATGATGACTAAAAGCACTGTCGACCACCTCCAGGGGACTGTGCTTTCCTTCTTTGTCAAAGCCACAGACTGTGGTTCTCCAGCCAGACACTCCCTGGTGTCAGCCTTCATTCATGTCGTCCCTCCAGATGCATTTGTTCCCTCCTTCAGCCAGCCTCAGTACTCATTCACCATCCCAGAGGACACAGCGGTGGGAACTGCCCTTGGGTCTGTGTACATGAGCTCTGGACAGACTGGGTTCTTCACTGCAGTTGGAGGAGAGACGCTCGACAGCAACCAGGGGGGAACCTTCCTTGTGGAGAGGGAGACAGGTCTAATCCGTCTGGTCAAACCACTAGACTATGAACAGATCAGCATCTTTCGCTTCAAGGTTGCAGCAACAACAAGACGAGACCTGATTGAGTCGGTCTCCACTGTAGAGCTGGAAGTTAAGGTTGGTGAAGCTGTTAAACAACTTCAGCTTATTTTCTATTTAAACCAAATTGAAGTGAATTAGACTGAACTGAATCCTTATTTCAATGCATGAGTTCAATCAAATAAAAAATGAAAAAAAAAAAAACAGGGGTGTACCCAGGAGTTCACACATCCAGAAAATACTAAATCAATATCAGAGAAAGGAGAGCAATGACTCAGAAATAATAGATCAAAAGTGTTAATGGTATAGACAGTAATGAGAGTTTTTTTTTTTTTAAACGAATAACAGCAACACATTTCACTAATTCTTCATTATACAATGTAGAAGGTTTAGCAGCCACTGTGGTGGCTGATGAGAGCAACTGCAATCTCAAGCGAGTATGCATGCTTAATAATGTTATAATAAGAACAATAAATAATTCAGCTAATAAGGGAATTTTAACTTGATGTTATATTGTTTTCAGTCTAATTTTGTTGACCTGAATCGGTGAAGATTTGTTATTTTACAGATCTTAGATGTGAATGACAACAAGCCAGTGTTTGAGACAAACACCTATGTGGCTACAGTGATGGAGGGGATGCCAATAGGAACAAGAGTGGTCCAAGTGCGTGCACTTGATCCAGACTGGGGCTCTAATGGACAGGTGTGTGGCACTGAGTGTTCTGTTTCTTTTATATTCTACCATTTCTCAGCACACTAGTTCAATTCAGAGTATTGCAGATGCTTTGAAAACTAACTACTACTAACTAACTAACTACTCTTTTTTTAAACTACAGGTCACCTACAGCCTGGGGCCTCTGCTCACCTACAACTTGGACATGACAAAGGACTCTCGCTCCTTCAGTGGCCCCATCACCACAAGTTCTGTCTTTGCCATTGACAGTAAAACAGGCTGGATCACCACAGCAAGTCAGATGGACCATGAGACCTGCTCCAGCTACAGCTTTGAAGTAGTGGCCTCTGATATGGGGGAATCGCAATCTCTCTCCTCCACTGCAGTAGTAACCATCACTGTGTCAGACGTTAATGACAACCCACCACGGTTTGAGAGGGATCTCTACCGGGGTGCGGTGAAAGAGAGTGACCCCCTCGGTGAAGTGGTGGCTGTTCTGAAAACCAAAGATCGAGATGGAACAGATCAAAACCGTCTGGTCAACTTTTACATAACTGGTAAGAAATTATGGGAACGTAACATAATTTTCTTCAAGACATTCTGTTCTGCAGTAATTTTCAATTCAATTTCCAGAATAAGTAGTAGTGTATTACAGAGTTGCACATGACTTTTTGTGGTCACTCATTTTTTATGGGAGCAATAAAAAACACTTTAAGGCTTTGCCAGCAAAACTCTCACATTCATCCTGAGCTTGATCATTTCCACTCACATAACACTGTCTGATAATGACTAAGGATGGCATATTTTGGCTTTGTGTTCTGGCATTTAAAAATACTGATTGGCCTAATGGAAGCATTGTAATAAAAGGTCAAATTTTTAAACTATGAAAGGCCATTGTTGTCTACACCACCAGCCTGGCATATACTATGATGATAGATGTTTATTGATTGCGCCAAAGGTTACCTGCATCACATCTTGCAAATGAATAAAACCTTTAGTTTGTTCACAGGTCTGTTGCAGTATATTAAAATCCTCATCATTATCCTTCCCAGGCGGAAACCCGAGGGGCGTGTTTGGCCTAGCACTTGTTCAGGGGGAGTGGAAGGTTTATGTGAGTGGTCTACTGGACCGTGAGCAGCAGGACTGGTATCTTCTCAACATCACAGCCAGTGACGGCCTCTATGTTGCTCGCACTGCAGTTGAAGTTACTGTTATGGATGCCAATGACAACAGTCCCATCTGCAACCAGGTCAGGGAGGAAAGCATATGGGAATATGGGTAAAATGGAAATGTGAAATGGAACACAAATAAAACGAATATGCAAAGAATTGTAGAGCAGACTATGTAATAAAAGATAAACTAGTGTGTCATTTTGCTTTGATTTAGTATTGTATCAGTTCAGTTTGGCCACTTTTTTGTCTCCATGCTCACTACGTTGAAATGAAAAGATCACAGTGATGCATGAGTGCTAGAACTTTTGTTCATTGTACCAGTGCCGATCTTGCAACTTTTAGACCCATCCTAAAATTAGCATTAGTACTATGCCAGAGTGATCTATGAGAAGAAAATCACAGTGATAAAAAGATAATTGAACAGTGCAGTCTTCAGAGGATACCCCATTTCATTAAGTGATGTTTTGCAAGTCTTCAGTTTCACATAATGAGTTCAGAAACTTTCTCCCTTTAAACTCTTATTAATTGTCTTTGAAATCAATTCTCCCTATCTTCATAGTCTCTTATATTCCTTCTGTTCTGCGTCAAGTCAGGCCTCTGTAGCATCAAATATATTGGAACGCTTTTTTCATTTTCTGTTGACTAAATAACAATTCATTGAATAATAATTTCAGCTATAAATATTATTAAATAATTGCAGGATGGCAAGGGATGGAACAACAGCAGCAGCAGCAGGGTGGGATATGGTGCATTGTTCTTGAAAACAGTATTCCCACTGTCTTTCACAGAACAGAATGGTGAAACGGAGAGGCTGCAGAGTTCAATTCTCACAGTAGTGGCACAGGGAGCAGAAAGGGGCACTTAACTATGTTGTGCTTGTTCTGCCTGCAGAGTTAATGGATGTAGTGTCCAACAGTTTAATGTGTTTTTGATGTTGGACAAGTGTGTGTGTGTGGGTGTGTGTGTGTGGGTGTGGGTGTGGGTGTGTGTGTGTGTATGTGTTTTGTAACAGGCGGTGTATAGTGCCTCTTTCCCTGAGGACATTCCCACTAACAAGGGCATTCTGACAGTGGGCGCAACAGATGCTGACTCAGGCTCCAGTGCAGAAATTCAGTATTCACTGTTTGGTATCGGGGTCGAAGATTTCTACATGGATGCAAACACTGGTATCTTCTATTTATTATTTATTGGTTTTCTTTAGGTGTTTATGACCAAAAGACGACTATAAATTCTTTCTACATCTTTACACACTCTCCATTTGTGTCCTAAGGTGAGCTACGTACAGCCACAGTCATGGACAGAGAAGTGACACCCACCTATAAACTTATTGCTCAGGCAACAGATGGAGGAGGGCTATTCTGTCGCTCTGACATTTCTCTCAAAGTGCTAGATGTGAATGACAATGTCCCTTTGTTTTCCTCTACTCACTACCTGGCTAGTGTGTATGAGAATGCCGCCCCCAAGGCTTTGCTTACCCGATTGCGAGCCAGTGACCCGGATGAAGGTAAACTGATTTGATGTCTACTGTTATATGTTAGATGTGTTAACATGCAAGCAAGGCCGATGATACATGTTCTGAGTTGTGTCAGTCAACTATACCTGTGTAAGATTTCTTTGATCAAAAAGATGAATGCTACGAATGGGAAGGAGAATATTAAGCAAGACTTCTGTGTTCAGAGAGGTTTGTCTCCTGTCCTCTCCAGGTCTTAACTGTACTGTGGTATATTCCTTGGTGGATTCAGTCAATGGATTCTTCTCCATCGATCCGGTATCTGGGATTGTAATTCTGGAAAAGCCTCTGGACAGAGAGAGCCGAGACTCGTATCGCGTTCGTGTCCAGGCCACTGACCAGGCTGGACAACAGGGGGCACTGTCCTCACAGGTAGGTGGGAAGTTCAAACGACCCAGTTTCAGTTGTATTTTTGGCATGCAAATGTAAAAAATTATAATGATGAAATGTATTTCACTCTTGATAACATTTACAATCATCACATCTGTATTTTTTTGTGATAAAGTCATAGCTTCCAGAGCAATTAAGCAGACACAGTAGTAATAGTTAACACAGCTTCTGTGTAATTAGGATCCATTATTTCTAGTTATGATTTTGTAATGAAACCCTTTCATCACTGTAACATTATTAGAATTTATAGTCTACATAAGGAAATTCAGATTATTGTAGTAAGATGTTGATGTTCAGTCTCTGTCCATACACATTAATTTAAAAAAGCCAAGTGAATAAATACATGTTTACTAAAGAGATCAGATACAGAACCTAGTAGATTTTAATTAACATAAATCATCAAATTGTGTACTGGGGAGGATTGTAAAGCTGGGGAAGGTGACAGTTACAGAGACAAAGCCAAGGCAGAAAACAGGAGGAAAAGACCATAAGAAAATTGAAATAGTGTCAACTCTCCCACACCCAGTAAATTGCCCTCTAGGCTTTTAGAATGAGCCATAAAATGAACGTGAACACACTATAAACTCCAGGCAGAAGTGAGGTCAGGTGTGCCAGTATTGATCAAAGATACTTGTGTCCACTGTACCTGGCACTATTATTTGTAGGAGTAGCTGTAGCTGTTACAGCAGCAATAGCAGTGATAGTAACAGTAGTGATTTCAGGGGTTGTAGCAGTATTTGTAGTAGGCACAGGAATATAAATCCACCAAACCTAAATTTAATCAGCTGAGAAGCTTCCCATCTACACAGTTTTATACCGCACAAATTCTTATTTCTGAACCTGCACAGACCTATCCGTCTTAATACCAAGGTTAGTAACCATGTTTAACCGCACCTCTTTTAACAGCTATCTCTAATGTTTAAATAAAATAAGGTTTCGGAGATGTGACTGTTTGAATTGGAATAAACCCTGCCCTGATGTGAGTTGTATGACAATAATGAACATAAATCACAAAGCTCAACAACATGAAAATGTAAAATCTTTGTCTGTTTGTGTAGCAGCACAGCTTTATTTCACTGCACATTTTTCCACCACTTTTAAAGGTGGAAACAACACGACAGCATCAGAAAAGATTAAGATTTGATTTGAAACAGCTTTTAGCTGACTCAGTAATTCCACAAAACTTTTACATTTATCTAGAATGTTCTCTCAGGCATTGGTGGCTATGGACTTCGATCAGTTTTCGCCTCATTCTCCTGTCTTGTTAGTAAAGCCTTTAGTATCCTCGCTCTCATTAATGTTTATGGGTATACTGTCCCTGGTGCTGATACTTTAACACTCAGGGCTAGAAGCAGAGCAGATGAGTGAAATGTTACAAAGTCCTGTTACAGTCTTTTATGTGTCCCTCAGGTCGATTTAACCATTTTGGTGCTGGATGTGAATGACAACGCTCCAGTCTTCCAGAGGAGGGACTACTCTGTTACTGTCCCTGAGGATGTAGCCGTTGGAACCGAGGTGCTGCGAGTGTTGGCGACTAGTGTTGACATTGGACCTAATGCTGAGATCACCTACAATATCCGGTCGGGCAACGAGTTAGGAAAGTTCACCATAGACAGAAACCTGGGTGAGGAACTTGGATATGACCTTCAGTGTAAGCATAAAACACATCTTTGCAGTAAAAGGAATTAAATTACATCCAACATAAATTGTTTAATGTATACGCTTTAGGTTCCATTTCTGTGGCTGATGATTTGGACTTTGAGGTGTGTAAGGATTACTACCTCACTATTGAGGCGTGGGACAGTGGAGACCCTCCTCTCAGCACTGCGACAATGGTAACCATTGAACTTATGGATGTCAATGACAATGCTCCGGCCTTCAGCCAAGACATCTACAATGTTCTGGTCAGCGAGGATGCGTCTGTTGGGCAGACAATTACGAGGGTAACGTGATTTCAATTGGTTTGACAACCTTATTTTAACTTCTCTATATTTTTTGATATTTTCATTCCATATATGCTCTCTAGGTGCTAGCAGAGGACCTGGACAGTCAGGTAAATGGAAGAATCACCTACTCCATCCTCAAAGGTGACCGTAGCAACCACTTCTGGATTGACCCTGTAACAGGACTGCTTAAAGTCAATAAGCGTCTTGACAGAGAACTAGTAAGGATGCATCTTTAAGTACAACATCTTATAAACAATCAATAGCAATTTTATGGTTCATGAGCCAGGCGAAGATGGAAAATACCAGTTTGTTCAAGGTCAACACCCAATGAAATCTTATATTATGCAGGTATAACAGTGCTTATTGTTATTGTCTGCAACATACAGATGATATGGTGCTCTCATAGCAATCTGCTCCATCTAGGTATCCAGGTACTCTTTGTCAGTGCAAGCATTTGACAGTGGTTCTCCTGCCATGTCCTCCACTGTCACCATTAACATCGACATCTCTGACGTTAATGACAATCCTCCTGTCTTCACCCCTCCCAACACCACAGCTGTCATACAGGTAAAAGTCTTTGTGTGTTTGCTTATGTTTGCATGTTTCTGTGCTCGTGTCATTTCAATTTCTGTTTCTGTGTTTTCAGCTCAATCAAGCTGCTGGCACCAGCCTGCTGACACTGTCAGTCAGTGATAAAGACTCTCCTAGAAACGGTCCTCCCTTTGAGTTTCGTATTGTGTCAGGAAATGAAGAAAATTTCTTTTCCCTGGACCAGACTGGAAATTTGCGGTCCAGCCGTGTGTTTGGCCCCGAAGCCCCCAGAGAGTTCACGCTTGAAATTCAGGTTAGGGACTAGTATTTTTTAACCAATATAATCAGGAAAGCATGACTGACAAATATATTTAGTCAGCATGGTTACACACACTGCTCATTACTTATAAAGTCTCTATTAGCTGCTAAGTCAGGGTGTTAGACTCTTGGGTTTTAAAATGTAACCTAATATAAACAGTTATGTTATGGAGGAGGTATTAAAACCTATAATAAGGTCACACTGGAGGATTTGTTCTTAGCTTCCCTTAGTTTTTCTCTCTGTTTTTAATCTTTAAACCTGGCAGGAAATGAGTATATGTTACCCAGTTCCTTTGGTCAAAGAAACTAATAACTTACTAGAGCTTTGTTTTGATCTCTTAGGCAACTGACTCTGGTAAGCCAAGTCTTACCTCTTCTTCATGGGTATTTCTGAGGGTCATTGGGAACAGCCAGTACAAACCCACTGTCTCCCCCCTGGAAATCTTCATTGTCATGGCAACAGATACCTTTCAGGGCGGCCCAATCGGTCGGATCTATGCAAATGATCGCGATCCCAGTGATGTTCTGTCATTTACCCAGAAGCCTCAACCAAAGAGCATGTTTATGATCAACAGACAAGATGGCAGCATTGTGTCTCTGCCAGGCCTGGAACCTGGCAGGTACAAACTACAACACAAAAACACACAACTCACCCTTAACACACAAAAAAGAGGACAATAATGAAAATAAATTTCGGTGTCAAAATGAAACACATTACCTTCTCCTCTCTCAGGTACCAGATAAATGCCACTGTGAGTGATGGACGTTTCGCTGTGATAGCTGATGTGTCTGTCCAGGTCGAACAGGTGACAGATGTGCTGCTGCGCAGTGCCCTGACCTTGCGTTTTAGCTCCCTGTCCCCAGAGGACTTGCTTGGTCGCTACCTGAGCCAAATCAAACTTATGTTACGTGGTCTGGCTGGGTGGAAATGGTCACCAGGACAACAGGATCCCCTCCACATACTCAGTGTGCAGCCAGTGATGGGTACATCTGATGTGGACTTACTTCTGGCCATGGAGAGGCCAGAAACATCAGGTGCTGGACGGATTGGTGGGTTTTACTCCCAGCAAGAGTTGTCTGCGAAGCTGGAGGAAGCAGCAGTACGGGGCCAGATTCGAGGTGTCTTAGCTGGGGCAGTTGTAGTGAGCAATGCTTGCTCTGGGTCACTGGAGTGTGGAGACAGAGACTGTCAACAGATTTTGGTGATGGAGGGTGGCTCGCCTGTAGCCTACAGCACAGAGAGGCTCAGCTTGGTTTCACCAGATTTCAGTCGTACAGAGACCTGCACCTGCCCTGGTGAGCACTGCACTCGTGCTTGGACTTGCAGTCTTAACAGCTGTAATCCCAGCTCACATTGTTAGTGTCTTTAACATCTGTCATAGCAATTTGTGAACATTACCAGTACTGGTCATTAGTTTGGAAATTCTTATGCGTCTGATTTGGGACATATTGAATCTGTGGGATTTAAATTGAAAGTATTCCTATGGAAAGATATATATTCTGACATCCTGAAGATATTCTTACTGTGTCTGCTCCTTTCTGAACAGGAGGTACATGCCCCACCCCCATGGAGCTGTGTGAAGGTCAGTCCTGCCCAGCAGACATGCAGTGTGTCCGTTCTGGTCCTACAGCTCCATCTGTCTGCCAGTGTCAGCCTGAGAAACTAGAAGAGTGTGCAGGTATGCCTTCATCCTTCTATATGCTTGAGGTTTGGACTTCTGTGTTATGTATTTTGTAGGGTTTTTTTTTATATATATTGAGTCTTTCCCCTCTTAATTTAAACTTGTATATGTATGTTTTTGAAATGTGTAGGCCAAACCTCTCTGAGTTTCTCTGGAAACAGTTACATTAAGTACAGAGTGACAGAGAGTGGTCAGAGTGGAGAGATGAGGCTGGGCCTAAGGATCAGAACACTTCAGAGAAGAGGAGTCATTATGTTCACACGTGTTAACCCATGTACCATGCTCAAGGTAAACACATGAATATCCTAATGCACTTAACTATAATGTTTCCTCCCCCTGCTCAGCAAAGGGTGTACTGTATTTTAGTGGATACATAATTTTTAAATAAACAATTGTTTTCCCTTTTCTTTCGAAGATTGAAGAGGGTCGACTCTGGTTCCAGCTGGACTGTGACAACACCCTTGGAATTATGGGTATTTCTGGCAGACCAATAAATGATGGTCTCTGGCATGCAGTTGCATTGGAACTGACTAGAAACTACACCCTCCTGTCACTGGATGACAGTTACGTGGAGCGCCGCCGAGCAGCTCGCGCCCCTGTTCGCCTTTGGCCGCTGGCTCCAGATTCTTCCTTTTTCTTTGGGGCCCAAGTGAGGTCACTAAATGGGCAAGGTGAGAGGCCAAAACCAGGGTCAGGGAGAAGTCAAGGACAGCCAGGAGTCAGGGACCGTGGAGCAATGGGCTCACCAAGAGCCCAGGATGGTTTCCAGGGCTGCCTGGGCTCACTGATGCTAAACGGCAATGAGCTGCCACTCCAGAATCAGAGGAGCCGTTACGCTGAGATAGCGGGACTGAGTGAGGTCAAGCTGGGCTGTGTGCTTTATCCGGATCCATGTGTCAGTCAACCATGCATCAACGGAGCCATATGTAGCAGCCTGCCCTCTGGAGGTGTGTGTAGCTGTCAGTTTATATGTGTGTGGGGGTTAGTGTCTTATTGTATAAATAAATGGTATAAACAGCCATTACCAGGCCAAATATGTTCACTAAGTTTTATACCTTTTATTTTTTAATCTGATGCACTGTTTGTTCATCATTAAACATCAACTTATATATTTAGTCTGTATGGTAAATAAGTTAAATAATAATCATCATCATCATAATAATAAACTTTATTTTATATAGAATATACTATATCATATATATAGAATATAGTATTACCATGATATAAAAGTTTTATCTTTGTTATATATTTTTGAGCATATACACTTTGCAATTTAACATATTTTGAATCTCTCTCAGGCTTCAGTTGCAGTTGCAGTGCTGGTTTCACTGGGGGGCGCTGTGAAATTGAACTGACATCATGCATGCCAAACCCATGCCAGAACAGCGGGGACTGCAGAGCTGTAGGCAGCACATTCCTCTGTGGATGTCCTCCAGGACTCGGGGGTCTTATGTAAGATCAAATAGCCTGTAATCACATATGCACACTTTTATGCTTTAATTAGTGACTATAAAACAGTGCTGAAGAATGGTGTGCCCATGCCCACAGCACACATTCTGTGGTAGTTACACTAATGGTGATTTCACACATTAACATCTGCATCTGCCTCTCGCATACACATTCAAACATGAGTGAGCATGTGTAGGACTCAACAAACACACACAAAGAACAACAAATCAGGACCCACTTGTTGTTTAGGTTGTTATTGTGTAGCATAAATTAGTGTTTCTAAGTAATTCTGTATAATTTGAGTTGAAAAGACTATAGTCGTTCTCTAACTGCCTTCTTAATTACAGCTCAGTAATTGCCTCTGTAACAACATTTCTGCTCCTATGGCTGTTAAGTGGCGCCACCACCAGAGAGCAGTTTTCTCTGAAAGGAGAAAACACTTTTGCTTTTATAGGTTTTGGAAAAATGTATAACGCTTGTGATTAAGTTGGATTAAATGAATTTCAGCTATATATAATAACTAAGATTTTAAAAAATATTTTTTTTATTCAAGCAGAATATGTTTTAAATCATTATCACTTAGCTAAACCAAATACTGTAGCCAGCCACTAACACACAGCTATCAGTTAATTGGCTATGAAATCCTTTACAACACTCCTAATCACATCACACTGGGATATTTACATTTGAATAACAATAAAATAAAGAAAATTCAAAGTGAACATTTCCCTTTTAAAGATGAATCTTTAAAACAAATGTGACACACCTTGCTGTTAGTTTGTTAATTAATGCATACATTTTTTATTTTGTGAAATATTCATCAGAAGATATCATTGGTCAATACATCCAGGCCTTGCTAAGTAAAGGAAATCAATAAAGTTAATGACTCTCTACATTTTTAATCATTCAAAGCAAAACTTTAAATAGAAATACAGTACAATGAAGCTTTCTGCAATATCCAACGTTTTGTCTTTTCGAATCAGAACAACTCTTGTACAATATTTCAAAAATCCCATCAAGAAAAAAAAGTGAAAAGAGAACTACATGTATTTTCTATCTACCGCACAGCAGGACTCCATGTTTGAAATGACAAGCTAAGATCAGCATGTACAGTTTGTGTAAAATTGAGGTTTTGACATGCTGTTGAAATGTCTATCTTTATCTAAGAGTAGGAGTCCATGTGTGTGTTTTTGAATTTAGGCATATTTCTTTAAAATCACATAATTAAGGATAATTAAGGGCATCTGTGAAGATAATCTATTGATTTAGCAAAAGAAAGGCTATCTTAAAAGATCATCTCTAATTTATTTCTTTTTTTCTCCCTCATTAACTCATTGTCATGCTTTTATCTTTTATTCTTCTCTTTCACTGTGATACAAATCATCTCCATCACTCACATGCATTGCAATTTTATTTATTATTTTTTTTGCCTGTGCTTCTTCAGATGTGATGAGGATGTAAACGAGTGCCAACAGGACGAGTGCAGGAATGGAGGAGAGTGCGTGAACACGTTCGGGTCCTTTTATTGCAATTGCTCAGAAGGGTACGAAGGTCCATTTTGTGATGATCAGACACCTGGTGATGCAGGGGATGACATGCAGGTATAGTATAAATGACACTCGAACACTGAATTTATTTAGGAGGACACCTAAGAGAATAAACTCAAATATAACTGAAAGAGTTTGACAATTACAGAAAGCTTTTTGTGCATTCAACTTGCTCCTAATTGGACTTTGCATACTCACTGAAACTGTGTGCATGGTCCTTCTGGAAGGTTTATTTACTAGGCTGGTATCTCTGTCTCCACAGTGAATGATTCAGAGTGTTGTAATGGGAAAATTGCAATTCCCATTTGAAGTTGTCACAGTTTTTTATGTGTGTGGATTATGTACCTTATATTGAGAGTTCAAGCTCAATTTGTTTGGGTGTGAAGGAAGGTGCTTTCATTATTTCCTGTAATTAGCAGGGAAGTGAATCATTGAAACCTATTGAGCTCCATTCCCACCAAATGGATATCTTTGCTTTGTTTGTTGGTTTTAAGGATTTTTCGATGTGTTTGCTTGTCACATATCTTGTTAGATCAAAACAAGAAATATGTTTGTTGAAATCCTTAGCAGTTGTGTGGTGACAAAAGTTGGAAATGTATTAAACATCACACGATAAAAAATCTTACTTTTCCCACTGAGAATTAGTCAGTGAGTTCATTAATCAAAAGATACCTTCTGTCATAAAATTTCTGTATTGCTTATGGCCTTTTATTTGGTTACTACATTAGTGAGTGTTTATCTGCGTATCACTGCTCTCCCCCATCAAACATGAAAATTCACTACAGATGTCATTTACCTGCCTGGATCATTTTTAAAGAATCTGTGCTAAGACTGGGGTGTAAACAAGTCTAATTTGTATATTGATGCCAATTTTATTTAGAAATAACAACATATAAAAAAACACTTTAAACCTACCATCTGGTGCATGCTTCCATCTGACGCATGTTGAGATGCATTTTTATCCCTGTTTATATGATGTTTCTCTTCATGCTGCCCAGGTGGAGGCCCTGTCTTACATTGGACCAGGAGAGATAATTGGCATTGGGGTCCTTGCCTTTGTCATCATTCTCCTCCTCATACTCTTCATCGCTTTTAGGAAAAAAATCAAATTCAGAAAGGACTCAGAGCCAGGCCCAGGAACTCAGGCTGTGATGGGTGTCTCAGCTATTTCCACAGAGGCCAGCTACATGCTGCACAAGACTGGCATGGGAGCAGAAGGGATTGAGTTTAAAGCCGTGCGTTTATCAGGTTCACCAGGGACCACAAGCACATATGGTGAGGTGGGAGGCAGCACCGGAGGCCCTCCCCAAGTCATGGTGCGTCCAACTGCCCACTCCCCTCTACCAGGAGGACTCAGCAGTGAGGGCCTGAGGGGTGGAGATGGTGACAAAACCACTTCTAGTGAGGGCAGTCAGGTGAGTGAAACTGACTACGGGCCATATATTAGTGATTAAAGCTGATTTCCTACTACACAGTAACTATACAGTAACGAAAGATTTTGAGTAGAGTTGGATGATATGAAAATATCATATAATATATCTTTATTTTCACACTACATCAATAAAACAAACAGGCACAGTATAATTTAACTGGGCTGTAGCCTAGATTTAGATCAGAACAGATTTCATTATGATACCACAATAATAAAAATCCCACAATACATTATTTATTTGACACTTTATTTATATTTACATCAACCTTTGTTGGGATATCTTCTAGCTCCTCATGTTTGTGATGTTCTTCTGTAATTCAGTTGTAAAACTATAATTGTGCAAGAATGTCTTGCCTGTTTGTGCATTGCTGTTTTTGTTTTCCTTTTCTACAGTTCAGCAGCTTCCTTTCAGAAATGTCCAATGTCCGAGGTGTGGCCCATAGAAGGGGTGTCGCAGTGTGCAGTGTGGCACCCAATCTCCCTTCAGCATCTGCCTGCCGTTCAGAGCACAGTCCAGCCCACAAAGTGTCCTGGGAGGGTGAGGAAACCAGGGAGGAAGGGATGGAGATGGTGAGAGATGAGAGGGAGGAAGAATGGGGGCAGAGAGCTTTTGAGTTGGAGAGAACACAGAGAGGAAACAGTCCACAGGGTAAGACTGTGAGCACGTGCACACACAAACACATGCTCAGATGCACACACAGTTTCTAATCTCTGATCAAAATGGCACAGAGCACACAGTCGATGGAGTCATTGTACTGTCCTCTCAGCTGAGCCAACTTCTTTCACATTGATCTATGCCTTTTGATCACACACAAACTCAAAGATCAAAGAAAATGGCCCAGAGTTAGAACAGTTGTTACGAAATAATGTTTTTATTTTGATATCATTTCATTTCAGTTTTATTCTTTTACCTCCTGGGAGCCAAAAATGACAATACAACTTACCTTATTTTACCTTTACCTGAAACTGGCAACCATGTCCTCTCCTATCAGGAAAACTTGCTTACACCTCCTGTGTACTTCTGTTTGGATGGTCTGGGTAATCAGCCATGACTGATGCTCTATGTTCTTGTCCTACTTTTGCTCAAAAAGTTAGGTCAAAATCAAAGTAGCTGGAACATTTGAACAAAGTCAAATTGTCTTTTTACTGTTTTCTTTTTTCACTCAACTTTTCTTCATGTGTACCTTTGTCAAATAAAAGGACAACAAACAGGGGAAGCAGTAAAACGTACACTCTTACCGCTTGTTAGATACTTCAACTTCAGTTTGAAATCCAGCTGCCAATTCTGTCGACAGTAACAGTTTTCACTGTCATTCTGGTAAAATAGCCACTTTGATAAGATCATCACATTTTCGATTCTCTGTCCAACCTGTTGTTTGTATAATCCAGCCTGTGGTGGGAACCTCCTGCCTGTTTAATTATTGATTCCTTCCTATGGGAAACAGGTTATTTTATTTTTTTGCTCCCTGCTGAGTGTATGCATAAAAAGAAAAAGGTGGCACCTCGGGGGCTCACGGCTACATCAGTCTTTTAATTAATATGTGATTAAGCTTAATGCGAATTGTTATCCTGATTATTGTGTTACTGACTCCAGTATTAACTGCCGGTTTAATTAGTCACTCAGTTTGGTTGTTTATTTACACCACAGCAACCACAAATGAGTAGAATCATGAATCCTGGAATAGATGGGCACAGGTCAATCTATGAAAAACTAACAAGGCGACATAGTGGTCATTTTACTGTCACCACCTGCTGCATCATGAATAAATAAAATGTAATGAATAATTAAATGCTTAGAAAATACTTTCCAAACAAATCAGCACTCTATATTAGTCTGTTTTTTGCAATCGAAGACTAAAATATAGGATGTGCCAGGATAAGTATATTCGTCTTTATGATGTTCTGATGTTTTGCAATGTAATGTAGTTTAACTTAATTAAAGTTTTATGATTAGATGACTTTAAGAACCTCACAGGAACAGAAACAAGAGTTCCTCTAATGCAGATGAAGTAAAACCCTGTTAGAGGCTATCCAGTTTGTTTTCTACAACTATTACTGTACACATTACAATGCAAATTATAGAAACTAATTGCTGAAGATGCTTTTCCTGCTGAAGGAGTTAGAATTAGAATTAGACCTATTTTTAATAGAATTTCCTGTTAAAATGTTATGAAGTGGTCTGATTAGAGAACACATAACGACAAAAGTGAATGTAGCTAAACAATCAAAACCTTTTTCTTGTTTCTTCAGAAGAGACTCCAAGTCTGAAATGAATGGTGTAAAGGCTCCTGGTAATATTTTTAGAGTTCCCTTACAGTTATAAAGTGTAGCCGATTTAAACAATCTGGAGGCGGGATGAGAATTTCTGACTTGGCTGAGTGTTAGTAGCACTGGAGCAGGGGTCAGATCAGAATCCTCAGGCATGGATGTTGGCAGATGGCAGCGTAGTCACATACACAGTAATCGATGAGTGCGTGAAAAGAAAATATATGGAAAGTATTTTTAAAATGTTTACTTTACTTGATTATGTTGACGATGTACTATCGCCTGTGTTGCTGAATTTGAGCAGTGGCTGCCTTTTCAATTTAGTTTGATTGATGGCGCTGCCTTACTGCTCATATTCCCACAGGAGCATTTCACTCGTATCAGACTCGTTGGACCATGACCACCTAGCTTGGGCTTAGAGAGCTGAAGTTGATGTTTAGACATCTCAGAGTACAGTTCTGGTTACAAGGTGACACGGTCCTGCTTGCCTGCTCCCAGACCAGTGCGACACAGCTTTGAAACAGACAAGGAAATGTTAGAAGATGCGACAGGCAACGATGACAAAAACATGTTGGTCCATTTATGTGAAGAAAGTGGCAATCATAAAACCGCCCACACTAGCAAATTGACTATCTTCTGCAAATCAGGAAAGGTTGTTTCCTAACATTTTATATAAAGGCACAGTTGAAAGAGCTGGAAACCAGAGCAGTTCAGGATTGTGTGTTTCACCTGTTCCGTATCTGCCCAGGATACCTGAAAACAGCAGAAATGGGTATATACTTACCCTTTTCTCCAGTACCTTTCACAAAAACCTATTTTCCTACAGGAATCTCTTCTTTATTAAACAAAATATAACATGTCACTGTGTCAACATTTACAGCAATGCAGGAATCTACATATAATATTTAATTAGTGAATTAGTCTTTTAATAAGGAAATGGCTGATAAAGACTAAGCATCCTGAACATATCATGCAAGTTAATAAATGCATTTCACACATTAAGGTTGGTGCTGAAAGTGTGCTGAGATTCAGCAGAAGAGGCAGTGAAATGGCTATAAACTATTTTCTGTCTGCTGCTTTCCTATCGTTCCACCCACAAACATAAAGCATTCAGTTTTGCCCAGAGTTACTTTTTAATCACATCAGCAAAGCTACCATTTCTGATTTCCAAGCAGCTTTTTGTTCCAAATAGTAGAGAGTCTATGCCAACAGTTTCCACACTGTTAGGTCTTCTGTAGCTCTTTCCCAATTTGAACTGTAATGTGAAACCAGATGATTTGTTGCTGTTTGATTAGAGCACCTAGTTTAATAGACAGCCTTGTAGACCCTAGTCTTTACAGCAATATTACCTTTATCTGAAATCACTGAAACATAAACGTACCTGCTCTGTGTCGCTTCTAGAGACTTGCAGGTTAAAGCTAACTAGAGACCCTAACACTGGCAGGTTTAGTTAAATAAGATATTTTTAATTTCATTCACTGAAATTAAGTTTGTAAAATTAATTCACAAACATTGATTTCTGTAGTGTAAAAAGCCTGTAGTGTATGCCTGAAAAGCCTGTGAGGGGTTGTGGTATGGTTCCATTTTTCCAGTTATTGTTTTAAAGAGTTTCGTGTTTCACATCTGCTGTGGTCTTCACCCTCCATGACTCCACCAGATGGAGCGGATGGCATTAAATGAGCAGACCTGCAGTCATTGTAGGTGTACTGGGATTTGTTGAAAATGCTGTTCTGCAAAGCAGTTGGCAGCCATGGAGAAAAGAACACATTTCATCTGGGTATTGAATGGTTTGAGTCAGCTATATATATATATATATATGTGTGTATATAAATAAATTATATATATATATATATATATATAAAAGACATTTTGCTTAAATCAGTCTTAACATAATGCCTTTTCACCCAATGATTTCTCCTGTTTGTCTGTGAAGAGACCCTTGTATAAGATATGGGGAAACCTGCAGACCAAAGACAGTCAAATCTATTACGGGCTTCAGCAGTTTAAGTCACGACCTCTCAACTGGCTACTTTAATAAAGAGGCCACTAAAAAGAATTTAAGTTTATAAAACACACACTTGAGCTACCTAACTCAAACTACAGATGCTTCATATTGACTTGAAAGTTATGCCTGGAAGGGATCACTTCATAGCCAGGAAGAACAGAACATTCAATAACTCATTAAATGTATTGTATTGTATAAGAGATTGTTCTTAAATGGTTTTAATGTATGTTGTATTAATGATTTTTAATGAATACATGCCAGTGTTTGTGTGTGTTTTTAGATGTGACAGAGCTGGTGGATGAGGTTGCATGTCTCTCAGACTCCACCTCGGAGGATCACTCCCTCAGTTCCTACACTTCTGAGTCCTTTGACGACAATGGTAAGATTTCAGTGCTCAAATGTCCCAACACACTTTGCACTACTTAATCAATTAATTTTATTATGCAGACTTTTATCAGCTTTACTAGACTTTTAGAGCTCTGAAAGTTATGTGAAATAAACAATAAGGTAAATGCGAAATGTTAGTAGATACTGCTTCATTTTTATGAGTCAGGAAAAAAGAACAGGGACTACTGCTATATTCAAATTGTCTGAATGTAGGAAGAGTCTGTTTGCATGCCTCAGATGCATCAAAGGTTAATGAACAGGCTTCAGTGCAAGAAAATAATCGTTTAACTGTTTTCTTGGATTCTATAAGGTGTCTTTTCCTAAGATAACTCAATATCATTGATCTTTCACTGGCAATGAGGGAGGAAGCAAAACACCTTAATGATCATGAATGTGTGAATGTGTTTTTCAGATAAGGAACACATGTAGATGCTTTTCTTCCTGTCCAATTAGTGTAGGTATAAAGAAAGGAGTCCTCCAATATAGGACACATACACACACACACCACATGGATATACACGTGTTGGTATAACCTAACATGTGTCATCTGTTCTCGCACATATGTGCATACATGTTGATCATCTCAGTCACACGCAGCACATGAAACCTAACCCTATTCATAAATTTACTGATGCTGCTTTTCTGCTTCTTCTTCTTGTCTCTCTCTGTATTCTGCCTAGCCTCCATAGTGACAGTCATACGTCTAGTCAATGATGCTGTTGATAATATTGAAAGTGAAGGTATGAAACATTACCCTGTTTTAACTCCTCTGCCTCTTTCGTGTCTGTCTTCTGATGGCAGAGTGTTTGTTCTGTGGTGTAACACTAAGATATAATGTACTGAATGCAGCCAAGCCTTTGCAGTTCAGTCTGTTTTGTGAAGAAAATATATCCAGCTCTGATTTCTAATGTTTTTGGCAGTTTCTGACATTAGATCCTCTCTGTGTTTCAATTTTTCTCCCTTTGCTTTCCGTGTTGTTTGTCTCAGTCTTACTCCGACTTTCGCTTTCTCTCTTCCTTTGTAGTGTCAAACATGGACAAAGAACAGTGGCGGAACAGCCCTGGTGAGTGAGGGGAAAAATATCTTATTAACTTGCCATCCCTTTTGCTTCATTTCTCAAGCTGTGATCTCAAACGCCAACCCTTTGTATTCTTTACATTATATTCACTGAATAGTTGAATGATTCAATATTCAGCACAGATTGCCATTTCTGGTTTTGTGCTGCCCAGTTTTTTATGCCCTGACTTTCAATCTAAATGTAGACTCCAACAACTAGTGTTGATTTCTGACTGGACGGTTCCATCTTGAATGTGGGAAAAAGCAAAGAAACCATAAGGTAGCAGGCTTCCCATTGTCTTTCCATCTGCCTTTCATCAGTTAAAACATCAGAATTATCAGCTGTACCTAAATAACATAAATTCTAGACAATATATTGGCTCTAATTCTTTAATAACCAAACATGGATCCTTATCAAGATTGTCTGCTTTTGACATGGCTTATTGGAAAGCAAATAATGGCTGCTAATACATCTAAGTATTATTTCAGTATACCAGACTTATGTTTTCTTATCCAGTAATACTGAAAAACATCTCAGTCTTAATAGCTTCTTTATTTGTGTGTTTAATTGCTTTGAACTTTCAAAAAAACTACCCGGGTATGGGTTTGATTTGGGGATTTGAAAGGATTTGGAGTGGATTAGTGGATCTTGAATTCTAATTTTATATAATGCTATCAAAAGCAAAACTACTTGCATCACATTGCTAGTATAAAACACAGTATTTTCAAGGACATACAAACATTAATTACAAAGACATTGAATGAAATGCTCTATGTATAAAACAAATCTGTCACCACAAGCAAGCACACCACATAAATAGTGCCTGCTGTATGTAAGTACACAATCATTTGAATTATACTGAAATTTAATAGTTTGGTCACTCCAAGCAAAGCAGATTTTTCACTCAGGTCTTGTAGAGGTTCCCAGTGGATTTTAGGAGCACTTCAAACCAACCCTCACATCTAGCCTATACAGAAGAACATAGAGGAGGCAGCTTCAAACATTTTCTTTTTCACATTAAATGAGGCATCATCTATAGGCTTAACACTTTTCACTTAGACAAATTCATTCATTTATTTATTTATTTTTGCTTGAACAAAGATCAAGGTCAAGTCATGATCCAGTTGCACATATACTGTAATGTCCATGTGTTTTTGTCAGCTGCTTGTGCTCCAGTTTAAATCCAGCGTTAATTGCCTCATAGTTTCCAAGTCTGTTTGTTTTCACTTCCATGTAATTTACAAGGTCTACAAAGCATTTCATTACAGAAAGACTGTGTTTATGCCTCTGTCACAGAAAGCCTACTGAAGCACAATAAGCTTTTTATTTCAGAGAACTAAATGAGGGATGTAATTGTTGTCCTCTAAGTTGTTCCAAATAACCTATTGAATTCAGTGAATTTGTGTAAATATAACAAAATGTGGTTTATATAATAAACTGTATGTATATTCTCAAATGAGCTCACATCAAGAGAAGTGACAGACAATGGCTATGAGTGCAAAAAAATATTCCAGTGCAGAAACAACTGAGGGAGAAAGAGTCTGGAAATGGGATCTGAATTTCTGTATGCAGGTGTATGTATATTATGTGTGAATTTTGCTTGTATTAAGTGGCTCTCTGCCAGCCTCTGCCTCCTGTCATCGGGTGTTTTCTTCCTTGTCAGAATCCACCATGTCTTTCTGCATTCAGTTGTTTCTGCGACAAGAGCATTTCATCATCAAAGGCTTCCCATCCCATGAGATATTTGTTTTTGTTTTCCATTTTCACTGACAGTACGTCGCCACCTGCAGAGCAAAGATGAAATTTGTGTAGAGTTCATTAAAGAATACATAGTGGATTGTAAGAACATTAATATATTTCCCCCTTAACCTTTGTTATAATAATATTCCAGCAAAAAATTAGAGATATTTCAGCAGCAGAACAACCAGATGTTTTGTGACTCGTTGGCACAACATCTATTAGATATCCCTGTCCATACTTGTGTCATGCATTATATACCAGGAGCTGGCACTGCTAATGAAGTGCTCTCTCCATCCCACGCAGAGGTGACCCCTCTGGCTTCTCTCACTTCATCAATATGATATTTTTTTTCATTCACAGCTCATTAACCTAACCATGAATTATGCAACCTGCATGCTGTAGTTTGTAGGAAGTAGTGGATTAGTGGGAAGTTCTGCATCAGTTCATTTAACAGCATGAACTCAGATGTAAAAAAGGAATTTTGACGGATTTTATTTGCACATCAATAAATACTAAATGAAACGGAGCAATTACCCAATGTAAACACGCAAGAGAAGTCCCACAGAATACAGCATACAGTAAACCCCACAGTGACACAGTAAGCCATTCACTAAGCCTTCCACTGCACCAGAGACACAAACACATTCACAGACATGCTCCACACACATACAGACACAAATAACAAGCATCGCATTTCTGTGAAGATAAAAACTGATCGAGAGGGGAGATAATATGCAGAGAAAGAACTAAAAAGTGGAAAAAATAAAAGCACACACAAGGCAGAGTATACACACAGGTTAGTCATCAATAACAAATGGCCAACATTTTTTTTCTTTTAAGGAACGGGGTTTGTTTATTACTGTAGGTGGTTGTAAATTCCAGATCCTGGCAACTTGTATATGTGTTTGTACACTTTGAGTCAGCTGTTGCGACTTTACAAGGACAGAGATAGGTTCTGATGTGACTTGAGTAACTGTGAACATTTTCAGATCAGTCCGCCCCCCAATAACTTCTGCACAAAAGTGTAATCACTCGCCGTGCGTACCTCCTGTTAAGACTGTGATGATAACTGTGTTTTTAGAAGTTATGACAAGAAGATAATCTCAGACTCTGAGACTCACTGCAATGCAGAAAGGCTGTTTGTAGGTGTTTGCATGGTCAGGTGAGAACTAAGACTTCCAGTGATTTGGCAGAACTAGTGTGTCAAGGGATTTAAACCTCCGGCAATATGTTAATTCCCTTTCTTATTTCTATTCAATAGCTCATCCTTCTACTTTTTATTTAATTAAAAAATACTATTTGCCACTGAAATGAATCCAGTTTTTCAAAGGAATTAATTCTAATTGTTTCGTTTTTGGTGTAGCGTACCGCTGGGAGTCTTCTAGTCCAACTGCGAGCTGGTTGTCACCATCACGTTTGCGTCCACCAGTGGTGGGGTCTCATTATGACCTCAGTGACACCCAGCAGAACATCAGACGAGGGGGCAGCACCCGTTCTCTCCAGCTGGACAACAGAATACGGGGCTATGGTGGTGACAGGGGCCGGGAGCGAGGACGGGAGACTGGGAGGAGGACTTTCCAGTGGGAGAGGAATCAGTCAGGTGAGTGGGAGAGAAAATGCATCCTGGACAGAGAAGAAAAAAGACACACTGGGGAAGAGAAGAACCCAGGCAACAGGGGCAGAGACATGGGGATGTGCCAGGACCACAGAGACCTTCACCAGTTGCATGGCCATGACGGCTGTGAAGACAGCTCCTCAAGTGTTTATGAGGAATACAGAGAGTGCAGCCGTGACCCAGAGGAAAATGAAGACACAGAGAGCCTTTATGACACTCTTCCCCCAACCCGTCGTGCCTACGAGGGATATCCATCAAGCCCCCCAGGCCTCAACCTGCACCCGGCTCAACTTCTGCCCCCCCTCAGGGCATGGGACTTGCAGATGGGGGAGTGGAGAGGATCACTGGAGGATTGTGAAGGGCTTGGCTCCAGCAGCCTGGCAGGATCTGGGGACGAGCTAGAGAGACTACTGAACCTGGTGTCACTCAGAGCAAGGAGAGCTACCCGAACAAACAGAGCCTCTACTGGATCTGAACCCACAGCGGGCTGGGATGGATTTAAATGAGCACACAAGACTGTTTAAAACAGAATTAATATTACTTTATATATGAAAGCGTGGCAGTGATCCTCTCTGGTTTACTTGGCATTTATAATACTACACCATTGGACCATCGGCTAAAAATAAATAAAATATTACTATATATTGCTTTTATTATAGCACATTATTATCCTGTGGTAAGCAAACACTAATCTGCCACCAATCCACTGGTTTATGTATAAGCTGGAGGAATAATGGGACATTTTTATAGACACCTTCACCTGTGCTGCTGAGAATTAGCTGAGATTGGCTGTGAATCAATGTTGTTATATTTATTTATAGAATCACTGCAGCACTGCCTTTATTAAGATCAAAATATGAAAGGAATCATGTCTCAGTTTTAGATGATACCAATGGTATGTACACATTTTAATGTATGCATTTCATACATCTTTCCTTTGGATCACAAATGTACAGTCTCACAACCGTTTTACCCATTTTCTTTGCTTTTCTTTGTACTAACACATCCTGGAGGTTGTTATGTAGAGAGCTACTCGCCCACATCACTGACATAGACTCTCATAGATACTATTAAGATTACTAGACGTTGATACCAGGGGATCTTTATTTAATCATTTAATTATTCTGTAATTGTTTATTTAATAATCATCCTGTTCATTTGTTTGGTTACTTATGAGCATCTTCATCAGGGGTATCTGCCTTATGTAAGTCTGATTAAGGTAGTGTTACATTATTTTACTCATGCAGCTCACACAGATTCTTCAATGCACATTATGTACTTTTTTATGTTACCAAAGCTGAATTTTAGCAGTGCTTCAGACAGAATTAAGCTGACTTTACATCTAGTATTAATGTGTGATATGAATTTCTATGTGCTGACATTCTTAAAGAATTATGTGGACGTGTAACTGCAGAGTACAGACTCACTCACCCAAGACATGCAAGCATGGTTGCCTCACTGACATCACAGTGCAAATGCTGCTGTATTCCCAGTTCAGGCGCAACAAAGGGAATGCAAATGGAATTAAACTCCATGTTAAACAATTGTGAGACACAGGCAGAACAAACAGGTGGTAGATACCAGGAGTCCTGAAGGATTAACATATTTGTAATAAAAATCCGGACACTCGTGGTATGGGGGCAGCTTCTGGTAAACATGGTTCCTTGTGTTAAATTTGAAAAGAAAAATTCTCCTCCTTAGACAGCGCTCTCTGTGTGGTGTAGAGAAAAATATGGAAATCTTATTCAAGAATCTAAACAAACTATTTACACACTGTTGTTGGACTGCTGCAAAAATCCATAGATTCTACCAGCTATAAATGTAAGTCATCCACATCAAACAGTATAACACTGTGTAGGATTTTCATGAAAGATTTCGCCAAACACAGAAAACCACACAGTTAGAAGAATCAATCAGATTTCTATGAATTCTAACAAAAAATGACATTAAAAGCTATTTTGTATTTTGAATGGTTTCTGGTATGCTGTTGAAAAATGTGTTTATTTCACTGAGAGTAAGTTTTGAAAAGAATGTAATTTTCACCGAACTGCAAAGACTATGATAGTGAGAGATTATGCAGATGAACTCTTGGGAGTGCTGTAACAATCATCCAGTCATCTTCTTTACATATTCCTATTCAGGTCTACTCTGCAAGTGAGTTGCTGAAGTGTGTTCCAGCTTCCAATCGGGCAACAGGCAAAGAAACATCCCAGGCAGGTCAGACTAACAAATGGACTTTACAGTTTCCACTTCACCTGGCCCGCATGTCTGTGGACTCTGGTAAGAAACCTGGGCACTCAAAGGAAACCCACAGGGATACTGTGAGGCCGCATAAACTCAACACAACAGAGCAGCTTCTAAACGCTGGTATTTTAAACCCAGAAGCTCCATACTGTGCACCAACACTGCTTAAAAATGTTAGACATATTTTCTCCATGTTTTAATACTTCATTATCCATTGCAAAGTAACTTTCAAGTCTGCTGGATCTAAGTTATTTTAGGTCACTGATGTTTTGAGGGGCAATGTTTATGTGCCAGTTTGGATGTTTGAGTGGCTGCACATTAGAAGAACTTAGAAGATTATCCTCTAATCAAGCACCTTCAAACTTTATTGGGAATAAAATGGCATTTGTCGCAAGGGAGAGAATGTGTACCTGGTGTGCTGTAGCAGGTGACCTACATCTCAACACAGACTACATGAGGTAAATAATCCCCATAAAATATTTAATCCTATCAACTCAGTCTTGTCACATCTGTTATATGTTTTTTTTTTTCCCTCCTGACTGAAATCTGGCAAATTCATTTAGCAGAGCTTAAAGTCACTGATGTCCTAGGAAGACACAAAGGCATGAGGATGCCTTTTAGAATGGTGCATATGTTGGTGCATGTGAGCAGTCAATAAGACTTTTTGTTTGAGATTAGTTGAAAAGGGTGTTGTGATCAAGGCTGAGATTAACTGGGCTGTATACACTGTCAACAGCTGAGCAGATTTTAGCGTAATCGTCTCATTTTACCCTTTTGTTTACCTCAGAATCAGATTTCTTAGCTTGAATAGATGTATCCAGCTTATTTTGTAGCACTCTTTGTTCCTCTGAGGTTGAGTTTATTTCCATAATGACCCAGTCCTATGATCAAATTATGCAGATTATGCAGCCTTAAAAGCAGAAATCTATAATCAGATAATACTTTAGCTGAATTTTGTTTTGTGCACCAGCCATTAGCCACAAATAAGGAAAACTACATTCCACAGACTTAGTATGTATTTGATTAATATACCATGCACGTCTGTACATAAGCCACATTAAAGCAACTTTAATTACTGAATGCTGCAAGGTCAGGTGCTAGCGAGTAAGTTAGCGTTTCTTAATTGCTTTATCAATATCTTCAAAAGGTGAACACTCATTAATTCTTCATTAGAGACAAAAGGTAGAGGGCAAGCCATGGACAGTGTACTCTATGTGCACACTCTACCTGTAAATGACAAGGAGGCACATCCGGGAACCTTTGTCATTTTTTATGATTTCCTCTTTCCAGCCATGGAGCTGACACACAAACTTTGTCCTCGTTATCGCCCGAACTTTCTTGTATCAATAACAACAGGCTGTCTGGAGGACAGGACTTTTCCATGGCAACCAGACATTCCCCTGGTTGCACTTTTGTTTCAATTTTTTTCAACATATTTCAAGCAAGTACGCAATGTATGTGTGCTATATGTGTGTGTCTCTTTCTCTATGTGTGTAAAGATGCTTGTCTGTTGTTCAGCATCGCGGCAGTTGCAACTCTGATGCAGTGCTACATGTGAGAGTACTTCCCCTGAACATGTAAGTGTTCTGTACTTCTGCACTGAGATAAGTCAGGATTCAGTGGTACCATGCATGCCTGTGTATCTTGGGTTTGGAAGAAGGAAAAAAATAAACTTAACTATTTATAAACATTTTTTTTAAAAACTGACAATCATTTAAAATGAAGTGTACATTTTAAGATAGTCAACTGCTGCAGCAAACTTTCTTCCTAGCAACTTCGTAACAAGGGTGTTATTTTTTTTTTTTAACAATTACCATTTTTAGGTAAAAGACTACATATATCTTTTTTGCATGCCAGTTTGTGTTAGCTAATCGTCACATGCCGCCTGACTTGTGCTTCTGTAGTTCTAGTCTCTCTCTGCAGGAACAATGAACCACAAAAGACTAACAGGTGCAATGCAGAACTCGAGGGAGATATTTTCCTCAGCTCAGAAAAAAATGTGCATTACTAGATAAAATGCATATAAAATTTGAAAATAAAAAGAGTCAATGCAGGAGACTTTCAAAAATTTCTGTTAGGGACTTCAGCGTAAAAATAATCAGCTTGTTTTGCTCCCCAGAATAATCCCAACACAGTTTCTGTCTGTTACCTCGGCCTGTCATAACAATACAGCACAGAAAAGGACATTCTATCAATTAACATAACATCATAAAGATGTCTAAAGTGGTAGCAGCCACAGGTCTCTAAAATATACAGAGGGCATGTCAGCTTTCACTGAATCACCCATTTATTCATTTATTTATTTATTTATTTACTGTCCCTGGTGATCCTGCCTTTATTTAACAGTAGGTCTTCAGAGGGAAAAAAAATAGCACATTAGCACAGGTAGAAACAATTTTGCAGAATTGCTGTCTGGTCATAGGGAGGAGAAAAAAACTAAAAGGAATTTATTCCTCCAGATTCATAGTCTGTTAAATTATTTTGACAAGGATTATGCAACATGTCCCACTAACTTACATACTCTCTCTGGCATGCTTTTTTGATGACTGTCCTGCTTGTTTAACTTATTCCAAACATGCCACTCGTCTTAGCAATAGGCACAGGGTCAAGCCAAAGGCAAATTCAAGGGCATGTGAGGGAAAAAAAACAGTCAGCAAGAGTGAGCAATAAACAAAGTGACTGTTTATTCATCATGCATCAGAGGAAACTGATGCGGACCTGTCAGTCTCTTTTAGCCCTGCTGGATTTTGATTGGACCATCTGGCATTTACACCACAGAGTCAGCTAAGCTACTCAAAATCCACCCCAACCACTCACTCCCTTTTTTTCTCTCCTTCTTCTTTGCTCACATTTTTCACCGTCATTCCGCCACATCCAGATGGACATGCCAACTAAGGGAAGGGATGGACAGAAGGATGAAGGATGTTACATAAAGGAAGAGGGGGATGAAGGATAAATCATGTAAGAAAGGTACAAGAGATTACCAGTCCACAGTTTCTGTTTAGGGTGATTATAAATCCACACTGTTCTCAGTAACAGCAGGATTACACATCCAGCCAGACCGAATCTATGAGCCTAACATCTGCCTCCGATGACACAGACAAACGCACAAGCGCACGTATTGTCATGCACAAACACTGACATCACCACAGCAGTGACAAATGCAGTCACTATCTCAATACAAAATTAATCAGGAATACTTTCAATTTAAGAGTATTTTTTACAGAATATGTCTACACTCCTAAAACAAACCACAGGGGGAAAGGAAAACATGAATTCACATCAGAAAGCTGCCTTTAGCAAAATGTGACTGAGTAGAACAAGCTATGTACCAGCCCTATCCCATAACCCTCACCCCCCTGCTGTTTTTACAGATTATTACTCTGATGTGTGCTTGCAAAACTGCTGTGACACAAGTTAGCCCAGGTCTTCATGTCCATTTTTTATTGAAGTTTATAAAACGAAACATAGATGTCATTGGATTAAGTTTCATTTACATGATATTAATCTCAAAATCTCAGACTATGGAACATTTCATTTCTTTTTCCTCTCAAGGCCACTTTCTGCAAACTTTACACTGCACAGTGAAAAATCTAAATCCCATTATGTAGATTATTTTACCCATCATCAGCCTTGACTTGATCTGATATGACAGGGGTCTTCTGTGGGAGTTTCGACAACAACCCCAAGTTTGTTATGATCTTGTAGAAGAAATTCTGCTTTGAAAAAAAAACGTGAGAGAGAATTGTGGCTCAAAATGCAGCTAAGAAATTTGAATGCGTCAGGGGCCTCAGAGCTCAGCTTGTTATCTGCTTTAGCTCTGAGGAATTGGTATGCTGTCACCCTTGAGATTGCTGAGATCTGATTTTGGTAAGAAGGAGGTCTGCTCTATATTGTGCTTTGCTCATCAAGAGTTTTTATGCTCGCCAACAGAATAAGCACATACTGTAGATTTGCTGATGTTGCGACAACCGGAACATTATTATTAGTTCCTTGTTGAACTGTGCAAGCATGAAATGCCTGTGGTAGTACCCTTTACAGTTTATATGATGACTTGAATTAAACACTAACATAGCATGTGAGTTTGTGTGACAAGCACACACACAAATAGAGAACACAAACATCCACCACAAGTAATTCCTGTTGTTACACACTAACATTTTAACCTAAATTGATTTCTGGACACTTGGAAGTGTCTGTACAAGGATAAGGAGGTTAACCAGGAGGTGGATTATAGGAACTGAAATAATACCCACCACTTCACTGGATGTTAAATGTAGTACAACAATAGTAACAGAGGCCCCAGCAATCCCAGAGCACACTGCCCTAAATGTCAGTCAGTAGGACTCCTCTGATCAGGGAAAACATTGGCCTGTTGGTGGTGCTAGAGGAAAGAACGGCTTTTCATTCAGTAGTTGACATGATATTTCATTAAAAGGCAAAGACTTAGGCCTGGTGGAGCCAAATGAAAGATCAGGGGATCATGAACACTAGTAGCATTATTTATCTGAAGACTGTTTGTACATGACCATCCATTAGTTGTTGAGCTATTTCAGTCTGACTCTGTGGTGGTGAAGGAACCAGCTTTGCCATTAGCATGACTAAATAATACCATTACATATTGAAAAACCATCAACATGTTACAGAAAACATTCACTCCAAGTACAAGATTCATAAATAGCCCAAGTTTCTATATTTCACTTAATACACAATAAATTATTGATCAAAGAGACTCATAAACATGGCAATCAGACTTTCCTCACACATCCACAAACCTCCAATAAACACATTTTAATAATGATAGCATTTCAGTGTTATTAAAATGAATGGCAGTGAGATTACATGCTGTAGTCACACTGATTGCTACTCAGCATCCTTCTCCTCCAGACCTGTTGTCATCTAAGTATTGATGTTAAAAGATTAGACCTCTTTGAATCCATGACCACAATGCAAGTAAGGTTACATTTCTTTCCCACCATTTCCAAAGACACCCTCAATACGGAAGTATATATATATATATCAACAGCCATGCTCCTTTTCCCTTGTTTTCTTTACACCCTGTTCTTCAGACCTTTGTTTTGATTGCACCATCTGGTGATTCCAAGACAACTCTATATGAAAAATGGCTCAGAGAGATTTAGCCAACAAAGACTGTGTTATCACTATTAATAAATGTGTGTTCTTTCTGTAGAGAACGTGGAGCAGCTACATAACTCGTTCTTGTGAGGACAGTGTTGATATCCAGCTGCTCTGGCCTGTTTGTCAGAACATCCTTCAACCTCTTCCCCAGTCCTGTTTTTCTTTCCACAACAATATGCTCCACTGAGTGACTGCTCAGTCGTTAGAGATTCCAGCATAGCAAGTAGTAAAGCTTTGTTTTGTGTTTTATACATTCAATGCCATTGATTTTCTTGATCTGTGGTGTTTTATACAATCAGCCCGTTCTTGCTGTTGCTATTTTAAAATTGTGTGTGTGTGTGTGTGTGCGCCTGTGCCTGTGCCTATCTGGCTGACCCCACAGTCAGAAATGTTTGTCTCCTGGTCGTCACATTAGGCTTGTGGAACACATCACCCTGCTTTGAGGCTGATATCGGGCGTCTCTAATCTGTTTCTGCTCCTGCACCTTAGGGTGTTTGCTGCAGCCATTCGCCCCAGCACTGAAGAGTTAAGCAAGTGAATGTCGCTGGCCTCAATGTGTCACCGCTGGCACTGACAGTATCAGTGACACGTGAATCCACTGGATCCAAAGGAGAGCAGGACTGCATGGTTGCCACCATTTACCCACGTTTAGGATGAATGGGATTAGACTGCCACCTCCACCTGCTCTGGCTGCAAAGTGCACAAAGTGAATCATATTTCAGACTCCAAAAATGGCACCTTAGTGGATACGCGTGCACACACACACACACACACACACACACACACACACACACACACACAGCTAAAGGATATGGGTTCAAGCAATATTGTGTTTGCAAATGAACAACTCCCAACAATGTAGCTTCAGTTGTTTATATGAATTTTTAATGATAAAACTCTTATCTCCTCTGCCTGCATTGCAAAGCTAATGCACTGACATTGGTTATAATAAACCCAAAGAATGACAATATTGAAATGATTTCAAATGACTGATTTTATTTTTAGTTTTTTTGTGCATCCAAATTGTTCCTCTCGCTCTTGTGTAAGAAGTCCCAGCGTGCTGCCTGGGCTTCCCGTGCAGACCCACCACCGTGTCTACACTTAAAGCTCCTCCGAGCACTGCGCTCAGATCAAACACACATTCTGGTTAGTCACGCTGGGAACAGGCAGGAGAAAATGAGATGAATCTTTACTGGGACGCACACCTCGGGTTGGGACTAGGAAATGTGAAAGTCGAATAAGTAATAAGACGAGAAAGGAAAGAAAGACAAACATGAAGCCAAGTAGAAGATATAAATGTTGTTTGTGTACTCCCTCTGTCTTCACTCTGGGGGTTTTTCCACAGACTGCTGTGAACCTGACTGAGGACTTCTCTGTCAAATCTACCACAGCGCTGCCTCACCACGCACAACGCCGGTTGCGTCGTGGTTCAAATCCTCAATGAAAGAGCAACACAAACGGGTAGAGAAGAAGATTTATACATCAGTTTTTTTTTTCCACAGAGCAGAAAATTAAATCAGGATTCCCGGGGTGATACGATGCTTTGGCATTTAGGAACGGAGCCTTCTTCTTTTAAAGCGTGGGCGCATGCAGCCGACAGGAGTTTAAGATGCCAACTAGAAAGCTGCAAGCACCTGAAGACGATGAGGAAGATATGAGTGGCCGGGACCTTCTTTAACTCTATTTTTTAACAATAAGTATATTTTGCATTTCCTCACCCGGGAGGAGGCGTGGCACCGCCGCCTATCCGAGCTTTTGGTGGCACATGGACGGCTGGCTTGGGAGAAGATAAAGAAAAACAAAGAGTCCATGCAACTTTGTGTAGCTCACACATCATCACCATCATCACCACTTAAGAGCCAGTGACTCCTGTCACCTTTAAATAGACTGGACGCGCGCTCTCGTGGAGCTCGGTGAGGCACACAGGTGCGCTCCATGATTCATTTAAGGCGCACCGGTACCGGTGGTACCTGTGGGACATAAAACACAGCTGGGACTTGAAAGCAGCGTTAAGCTGTGGGCCAGTGATGCCGGACACATTGACACTAATAAAGAACCGGACAGAGCCACGGTTGGGGCAGCTTGAGCGCACCCTGGCCACGGTTGGAAGCGCCCGCCCTGCCTGGGTTATAGCAGTACTGGCCAGCGTGTTGATCTTCACCACGGTGGTGGATGTGCTGGGGAACCTGCTGGTGATCATCTCGGTGTTTAGGAACCGCAAGCTGAGGAACCCGGGTAAGACCTTTTGTTACTTTCAGGGATGTAGCTTTAAGTTATATAATTACAACTAACCAAATGAGCAGTGACCACAACCACAAATAATAACATAATCCTTATTTAGAAGGAAAAGTCTCACTTGTCCTGTATGTCTGTGCTAGATCTTTCACTGCTAGGGTACAAATTTACATAATAATAAGGGCTGTGTTTGCCTGGGTGTGAAATCTGTTCTGTAGTCAATACTGAGGTCATTAAATCTGGTTTCACTGCTGTCTCTGGCACTTTTCCTGCTTGAGCGCATTTTGGCCTTTGACCTCTTGAACACAATTAGCCCCTTCATCTCCTCACTGAGCTTGTTGGACAAAAAGATTTGAAAAGTAATGTAGATGCTATAGAGTCTTTGTATCCAGAGCCCTGTAGTCTTTACATCCTGCTGAAGGGCATCTGAGCAGGACACATGGCTGCTGATGGACACAGTGTTGGCTCAGTCAGGCATATTTCCTGTTAAAGAGGTGTGCTGAAGACTCACTGCTGGCAAGTGATGCTTTGACATTGTAGTACCATCTGGATTGATACCTTGAACTATGAGAACTACCATAATAACTTAGTATATCTGTCTTTCCTTACTCTTGCACTGTTTTTCGGTAGAATTAAGTCTCAGTGGAAGAACTGGGTTACAAGAGAAAAAATTACTACTATGGAGTTTGTGTGATGAACTTATGTAAAGCACAATTGTTATCAGTCAGATGGCCACGTTAATAACTGCAGCATTTCAATGCAACCTTGTCTTCAGAGTAAGACTCCCACATTTTAGTATACATATATGTTTTTTAAAATCAAGGTTTAGCTTTTTCATAGATCTATTTAATTTACCTTTAGTTTAAGGTTATGTATAGACTCCAGAGTGAAAAATTGCTAAGAAAGAAGAAATGTCAACTCCAAGTCATCACCAACTATCCATTTAATCATTATTTTATTAAACTCTATGCAGTACAACCGACTTAAAAGGTAGCTCCATTCATATGATTTAATCAAACAGAAGCCTTCCCGCTTTGTGAGTGGATATGACAAAGATTATGGCTTAATAAAAACAGAGGTGGATGTGGTAACCAGAAAGCCTGTTTATATTGGCTGCTTTTCATTTTTTTCTCATGCATTACTGTGAAACATCCTTTGTGCAGTCTTTGGAGTGCAAAAACTCTCTAGTTAATGCTTACAGCCACATGGTCCCCAGTGAGAATCAAGCAACTTTAGTAGCTCTGCCAAATCTCATACAGCACACACACTGTTTTTTTTTTTTGTTGTTGTTTTTTTTAAAAAGATTATGCTCTAGGTTATGATCATGTTTACCCTTTGGCAAGACAGGGTTATCTGTCCACAGAGCCTGATTCAAGCATCTCTTATGCCTCTAAGAGGAAGCACTTTTGGATTGGATATTGGGCGATCATGCTGCATTATGAGCGTAACACCCCTAAAGGGCTCAACAGTAAATTCTGCATTCCAGACAACATATTATTCTCGTCAATGTCCTTTACAATTTACAATTCCAAGAGCTCGAACCTGACCAATTAATAGACAAGACAAAAATAAATGAAAGCTTAATTTCCCTTCAAGGTATTCTTGGGTGTTGTGGGTTATCCTTTCTAAACGTATTTTTAGGTTTAGTATAGCCTACATCTCCAGGAAAAGTGCCATTAAAGCTTATATTGTGTTACTTATTGCCACTCATATGTTACATTTCTGCCTTAAAGTTCATCCTTCTGCAACTCAAACAGCCCACTCAGCAGTTCAGAAACCACGCTGAACCCACAGTCATGGACTCCAAGAATGGCTACTGTAGGTTGAAACAACCCACTCAACAGTTTAGCTGGGAAAACACCAAACCTAACAACTGTATGTAAGCAGTTACAGCAGGAGCAGAGGATAGCATACACGTACACACTGCAGATGTCATACTGTAGCTTTGCATAAATCCCTGTCGTGCCAGAGTGAATGATGTAAACTGACCCATAAGTGTTGAACCACAATATTTCATTAGATACTAGGTTGAGTGGTGACTAACTCTGCATTATTCTCACCTGCCCACATTAGTGATAAATGTATCCTCTGCCTGTAGTAAATATTTTACTGAACTGGCATGTACTGCAGGGATCTTGTGGTCTTGTAACCAAGCTGCCTTAGAACTGTAAAGGGATTGCACATTACCTTTCTGCCCCCTCACTTTCTTCTCATTTTTTTTCGAAACCTCAATGTTTAATTTAAAAGCCTTCCTCCGCCATCATGTGCTGTTCTAAATCGGCAAACTTGTGGACCAGACACACAACCACACACATGCATACATTCATGAGCCATTTGTCTGTTGTAATTTGGCTTTTTAAAAATAAAAGCTTGGAGTCATCTGTACTCTAACAGTACGTGTGCCCGCATGCAAAAACACACAAAGCTTATTTTGGAAAATACAGTAGAGTAGGTTTGCATAGCTAATTGTAATATTCTGCTTCCTTGCATGAATGTATGAGTATGCGAAATGTGCCGTGTACAGTCATGTGGGGCAGGCGTGTTTGTCCCCTGAGTTTTGTCTCTCAAAGAGCTTATGTGTTGCAAACCTTCAAAGAGAGTTAGACAGGATCACACTTTACAGACTCTCTTCAAAGAGACTTTATTTACATCTTGTGTCTCCTCCTCCCTCTCATTCCATTTTCACCTACTTTTCTCTAAAGTGCTCTGCCTCTGCAAAAATAATGCTTAAAATATTCCTTAGTAGTGTTAAAAATGCAATGTTCACTTGCAGTTGCTGCCTCCATCCTTGATGCAGTAACTCTGAGAATCAGTTGTTTCTCTGCATGGTGCTGAAACATCCAATGCTAAGGCCTTTCTCAATCAGTCTTGTCTGTACTTTATCTTTTTGTGAACTTGTGAAATGTCATCAGTCACAGTGTGCATACTGTTCCAGTCCACAGCTAGTAAGGTACTCTCCAAATCTATTTTTACATTGAATTTTATCAAGGATGCTTTAGAATTTGACTTGTGCGTGCATGACGGAGTCAAATATTGCAGCTACTTGTAATGACAGAGAACAAGTGCCAGACTTGAAATCATTGTCATTCTCATCCTACAACTGTTTTTGTATTGTGCCACTAAGGTTTGTTATTTTTTAAGGTCAGAAAGAAACCATTTAGACTTCAAATATGTAGCAGCTTAACCAACATAGTCTCTATTCTGAAATTTTCTCTGATGTTTCTGAATATGTGAGAGCCTGTGGTCCAGGTGAGACCACCAGACCATACAAGGTGAAACCTGGTTTTCTCTTAGGAAGCCGCTAGGTGAATTCATCTGATGTCTTCATAACATTTTAAACATGTTTGTATTTTTAAGACACTTTATATAACAAAGTACAACCTTAGTGCAACACAAGAAAGTTTACCTGTGATCACTGCAAGAAAAGTGATTGCACCTGTGATTTGGAGTTAAGGTCAACTGTATGAACAAGGTTATTAAAAAAAAAAACTGTGAACATCAGGTCTCTGAAATTTGACCTGGGTTGTGTCTACAGGGAGAGCCATACTGCCAATAACAGGAGGCACAGTGGCCGTCCTTGAAAATGACACCAGGCACAATTCACTGTTTATGCAGTCATTCATTGAAAAACAAACTAGTAAGTGTCTCTGACTTGGCATAAGGATTATCTGTGGAAATTGATGTTTTGGTGACTACTCACACAAAGACATTCTATGAATTTGCCCTCTAAGAAAAAAATCCATTACTCACAAAACTGATCATTGATGGCACCACATACTTTGGTGTGATGAAGCCAAAATGAACTAGTTTGGATCAGATAGGGTTCAGAATATTTGGCGTGGACCTGACGACTGCCACAATGACAATGCTGAAGCTCGACAGGACAGGAATTTTCCAACAAGACAAAAATTCCAAACACACTGCAAAAACCACCTATGCACTTTTAAAGGGAAAAAAATGAAGAATTATAGCCTGGCCAAATATTTTCACTGGCTTGAATTTAATATATCACATTTGGAGTGTTTTTAAGTTAAAGTCAGAACAGCAGACCTCCTCCAAGAAAGAGCAGCTATTTATCTGAGAGGAATGGCAGAACATCTGTCCACAGGTTTGTGCAAAAGTGGCATCATACGTGCCCAGGAGGCTTGAATCCATCATCAGAAATAAAGTCCGACAAAGATTTAATTGGCTTCATTATTCTTGTTTTCCTGGGCTAAAACAAATTTGTATTAAATGGAAAGAAAATGTAATTTGTTAATGTTTTAGTAGCATTAACCTGGCGTGTGTCCTTTTATCCTGTTGAGAAGCTTCCTTTTTTTCTTCCCACAAGCCTGTTAATGAAGATTTGACTTGACACATTTGGTCACACAACAGTTGTACAGTTGTGTCCAGCCTAGTTACCAGAGGAGGAATGCTGCTGCTCCAAATACATTCTGAGTGGGCCACATTTTCAAACGTGTTGATGGTTTCACCTCCTGGTTTGGGCCCTGTTGTTTCATTATTTCCCCAGGCACCCACAAATCCTAACAATTCTCAGGAGTTAAAATGATTAGTGGATTAACTGATTATTCAGAATTAACTGAGAACCATTTTGATAATTGATTAATAGTAATCTTTAATGCAAACATATCAGAAATTTGATCTTCTCATATGTGAAAATATGCTAGCCTCCCTGTTTTATATGATTTCTGGATTTTGACAGATGTGCAAACAAAAGACATGTAAATATCTTTCATTGCAGAAATACAGTGGGTACGGAAAGTATTCAGACCCCTTTAAATTTTTCACTCTTTGTGTCATTGCAGCCATTTGCCTAAATCCAAAAAGTTCATTTTATTTCTCATTAATGTACACTCAGCACCCCATCTTGACAGAAAAAAACAGAAATGTAGAAATTTTTGCAAATTTATTAAAAAGAAAAACTGAAATATCACATGGTCATAAATATTCAGACCCTTTGCAGTGACACTCATATTTAACTCACATGCTGTCCATTTCTTCTGATCCTCCTCGAGATGGTTCTGCTCCTTCATTGGAGTCCAGCTGTGTTTAATTAAACTGATTGGACTTGATTAGGAAAGGCACACACCTGTCCATATAAGACTTTACAGCTCACAGTGCATGTCAGAGCAAATGAGAATCATGAGGTCGAAGGAACTGCCCAAGGAGCACAGAGACAGAATTGTGGCAAGGCACAGATCTGGCCAAGGTTACAAAAGAAATTCTGCAGCACTGAAGGTTCCTAAGAGCACAGTGGCCTCCATAATCCTCAAATGGAAAAAGTTTGGGACGACCAGAACTCTTCCTAGACCTGGCCGTCCAGCCAAACTGAGCAGTCGTGGGAGAAGAGCCTTGGTGAGAGAGGTAAAGAAGAACCCAAAGATCACTGTGGCTGAGCTCCAGAGATGCAGTAGGGAGATGGGAGAAAGTTCCACAAAGTCAACTATCACTGCAGCCCTCCACCAGTCGGGGCTTTATGGCAGAGGGGCCTGAGGGAAGCCTCTCCTCAGTGCAAGACACATGAAAGCCTGCATAGAGTTTGCCAAAAAACACATGAAGGACTCCCAGACTATGAGAAATAAGATTCTCTGGTCTGATGAGACCAAGATTGAACTTTGTGGCGTTAATTCTAAGCGGTATGTGTGGAGAAAACCAGGCACTGCTCATCACCTGCCCAATACAATCCCTAGAGTGAAACATGGTGGTGGGAGCATCATGTTGTGGGGGTGTTTTTCAGCTGCAGGGACAGGACGACTGGTTGCAACTGAAGGAAAGATGAATGCGGCCAAGTACAGAGATATCCTGGAAGAAAACCTCTTCCAGAGTGCTCAGGACCTCAGACTGGGCCGAAGGTTCACCTTTCAACAGGACAATGACCCTAAGCACACAGCTAAAATAACAAAGGAGTGGCTTCGGAACAACTCTGTGACCGTTCTTGACTGGCCCAGCCAGAGCCCTGACCTAAACCCAATTGAGCATCTCTGGAGAGACCTGAAAATGGCTGTCCACCAACGTTCACCATCCAACCTGACAGAACTGGAGAGGATCTGCAAGGAAGAATGGCAGAGGATCCCCAAATCCAGGTGTGAAACACTTGTTGCATCATTCCCAAGAAGACTCATGGCTGTACTAGCTCAAAAGGGTGCTTCTACTCAATACTGAGCACAGGGTCTGAATACTTATGACCATGTGATATTTCAGTTTTTCTTTTTTAATAAATTTGCAAAAATTTCTACATTTCTGTTTTTTTCTGTCAAGATGGGGTGCTGAGTGTACATTAATGAGAAATAAAATGAACTTTTTTGATTTTGGCAAATGGCTGCAATGACACAAAGAGTGAAAAATTTAAAGGGGTCTGAATACTTTCCGTACCCACTGTAATTTGTGAATTAGTCAATGTCTGATGTATCAATAATGAAAGTAACTGCTGACTGCAGCTTTACAGTACTTCTAAATTTAATTCCTAAATACTTGACAATAGCTTATTATTTTACATCAGTGGTGCACATTCCTAACAAATTAGGGATTATTCAAAACATGTACATAGAAATGATATGCACTAAACCTGAAGCTTTTTGAGTTGTCCCCTTTGCCTGCTTGGTACTTCAGTCTTTCACTGATGCTTGGAATCCCAGTCTGACGTTAGCAAGTTCATACTCCCAAGAACTTGAATCCGAATTTATCGTACCCCATATTGAGCAATGTCCCCACTGTCTGACTCTCTCCATGGTGCTGAAACATTCAAAATCTCTCTGGGCCATTTTTCCCAATGGTCCTCTTTGACACCCACTGCTACTATCAGCAGTAGCAGTGGGTGTATTTAGTTGTAGTTTAGTTAGCTGTTATATTGACAGAACAATGTTGAAATGGTGATTAAAACAATAATGCAGCAGAAAAAGAGCAAATGAGCCTGCATGTGTGGCTGCTCTGGTTTAGTTAATGCTCAGGCACTTGTGAAAGCTTGTCCTGACAGCTGAAGCAGCTGAGTTCTCTTATTTAAGAGTAGGACCTTGGTTACAATACTTTAGTGTAGTTTCTCTAGGTATTTAGTGATTATGTGTTACCCATACAGGTCTGCAAATGTGTGTGCATGTATGTGTGACTTAAGAAATGTGAAAAATTGGAACAGAGAGAGAACTTGAGTTGCTAATGAACAGATTTTTAGTTTATTGGACAGCTCCTAGTTCTACATTTCAGTCTTTACATTTTCAGCATTTAGCTGACAGGTTAATCTAGAATGTCTCCTAGAAGCTTGGATTCAGGGATTTCAGTGTCTTGCTCAAAGACATTTTGACAGGATATATGGCTTTTGGCAGGCTATTGCAGTGAAACTCTCTGAATGTTAACACCACCCTGCTGCCCTGTCTATACTGATAATTGTTCCCAAATGTACATTAACTGTCAATTTGAGCAATAGGCCATTAAAGGCCAGTATGTGGAATGCAGAGAATGATGAAAGACAGCTCTCCTCTATATAGAAAGAGGAAAGAAAATGTGTTCCTGTGACACATCCATAAGTGATTTGTTGTATTACTGACAGAACTGAAACTTAGCTGAAAAATATCAATCCATAATGTAAATTTCACAGTTTATCATGGAATCACTCTTTTTAAAAAAAAAAAAAAAGTATTATAATCTTCGCTACAACTGAAAAACCTTCTTCTTACAAAAAATGCAATGTGCATTACACTGATACGCAGAAATATCAAATTATATCCTCATGTAAAATATGTTTTGAAGTGAATATTGTTAACTTAATTTGTAATTGCATCCTTGTAGTCTGAGGACTGAAATTAGCTATTCCTCCATATCTTTCACCAAAATAGGCTGGGAAACAACTTTGGAAAAAAAAAAAGAGCATGCAGTATTGGGAATTGTAAGTTAGCTACATGAGTGGATAATACTGTTGTGAAAAGTGATTACTCTTCCAGTAAATTATTTCCACCTCTTTGAGCTATAATCAGTTTGCTGTTTCTAAAATCATCTTTATATTTTCATTGTGGTGAGTCCTAGACTTCTTATCAAACTAAAAAAAACATTACAGCCTAGTCAAATACACTGCAAAAAGCACCAGGTATAAGCAATAGACTACATAGAGTCTATAGTATAGTATCACATGCTTGACATTTATCCATCATTTATATCTCAATCACGTAGACAAACAGATTGTAAAAACTAAGAGTTGAATCTCATAACCCTGATCCAGCATCTCTTCTCAGTTCTTAGGTGTAGAAAGGATCTTAACATTGTGTTCATCATTTTAAAGCATAGTTATGCCCTTCATTTTCACTATGACCCAGCATGCATCCTCAGATCCCTGGCTCTTTTTGGTTTCTACCATAATTTATGTTCCCGACTAAGGTTTTTAGCTATGGGGGGTTTTGGGGTGTCTGATTTCAATTCATTAAAATCAAAACAAGAGCCAGTTTAACAGCTTGTCAGATCAATCATATATATACTTTTTTAATTCTGTGGAGCTTTCTCAGATTTCTGATGCATGTTTAAAAACTCTCCAAACCAGACAGTGAAGTGAAGGCTCACACCGTCCACCCAATGACCCCACTGGTACCTTTTTATGTGCATAACAGAGGAGATGGTAAAAAGGAAGAAATCACAGAGCAGGAAACAGGAAAGTGTTAAGCAGTAGCTCAGAAAGAAAAAAGAAAGAGATTAGACAAGGGCTCTGCTGATAGTTTGATGTGAATTAATCTATTTACCTTCATATTGAATTATTTGGAATCATGCATGAAAATTGCATTTGACATCCCATTATACACCCCATTGTGACAAATATTAGCCACTCTGTCTGGTTTCATCATGTAGTTTCATGTAAAATCCATAGGGGAGCTGAGTTGCCACTGATCTATAATGCAGGGGAGGAGTGTCTGCAGGGCTTTGGGGGGATTTTCTGTATGTGCAGAGGCTTTGCCATATAATTCTTTCATCAGCTGGTTATACTGTTTTTTAGTTTGTTTGTTTTTTTGTCTTACTCAGTGAGTATTTAGGCAGAAGTGAAGGTTGGACATGACTGCTGGGGATGTTTTCAGCAGCTTTAAGTGCTCTCAGAGCCTACTTCTGAGCTGTGCCTAGACACTGTCCTGTTTCTTTTGGGTGAAGCATGACTTCTGTAAATCCCTTGAAGCACAGGCAGCTGGAAAAAGGAAACAGGAGGAGTTCAGACCAGTTAAATGAAGAGGAGCAAGGTGACAGAGATGGAAAAAAAAAAAAAGAACTGGTTAACGAGTCAAGAACAGAAACCTGACAAGGACACAATCTATAACATAGAAATATACAGCCCAGTATTTTTAGAGAGAGGAAAAGGACTGGCATTCCTTCTAATGAAAAGTAGGCGAGTGTTGGTGTTTTAAAGGGAAGAGGCTTTAGCTGAGACAATGTAAGAACTACTGTCATGTGTCATCAGAATCACCCAGTTGTTATCAGCGTTTTAGTGCTGAGATGTGGGATGAATCAGAAGCACAAGTTTGCACATATGGATGCACACACACAGAAACTGGCATAACAGTTTTCTTTAATCTCCATAACTATAAACATATTAGATTGACCTATTTAATGTGCAAAGCGAATAATCGGTAATGTTCCTATCAAACATCATAGTGGCTGCTGTATTTCCCCATATCCATAATACATGCATTGTGATGATTTGAAGTGCATTATGTAACAGTTTTCTCAAAGCCCCAAGGCGTCAGTGGGTGAAGGGGGGTAGGAAGCAAAGGAGAGAAGGAGGAGAAAGGAAATAAAATGAGGATGGAGGTGAAAATAAAGAGGACATAAGAAATCAAATGCAATCTGGGATGAGAAAAGGATGAGGGAGGTGTTGCAGCGATGTTCAGAACTGCATCTATACAAACAGCTCTGCAAACAAGCAGACAAACACAGTGTTTGTTTCAGGCAGATGCAGCGACAGACAGCGGGGCAGAGTGGAAGCTACTTCCTAATCTAGTCCTGGATGCAACTCTACAGATATATAGACAAACAAAGGCTGTAAATGTATATAATGGTTTAGAGGCCAAAAGTCGAAGCAAAAGTATGATACTGATTTTAGACGCTTCTACTGTAGGAAGTTATTTTATATTTCATTTAGACATTATTTTATAGTCCAATTATTCTTTTATTTTATTTTATTTAGAAACTGGTAGAAACTTAAGATGCACTTCATGTCATATCATAAAGTAAAACTAAAACAACTAAAGCAAAAAAAATGTTCTCCATTCCAGCTGATTGAGAGCTATAATTTGATGCATTACACCCAAGTGCTGCTTAAATTATTGAAATGTTGCGTCATGTTAGTATTTTAGACACCAAGTTCTTTGCTTCAAATAAAATTATGAGATGAAAAGTTTTTTATTTTTGATTCAACTAGTTTTCTCTTTGGTAAACTCTGATGTAATGTTGAATGCCGTATAGCAGTTTAGATACACCTCACTACACATGGATGTATAATCACACTCTCTCAGCAAGAAACCATGGATTAAAGGGTTACATGTGTAAGGGGAGCGTCTGTTTCTGTTTGATTTCAAATACTCCAAAGTGAATACTTAATCAAATCTTATTGATTGTAGCTCATGCACAGTCCAGACTAAACTCTAGCTAAAGATTCTCAAGGCTCCCACAGTCAAAATGAAATATCTTGATTTTTATAATACACTTTTCTCACTTTTACTTATTGGAAGTTTTTTAACTACATATTTTGACATTTTTGGATGTGAATGGATTCAGAAACCTGAACAGGTGTTACAGTGACAATCCTTATCCTAATATTCCCATTAAAACAAGCGAAATGATGGAATTTATATGGAAAGTTTCATCAGACCAATCTCAGAACATTTTATTAAAAATCACATAAAGGCTGTGGTGAAATTATATTCAGTAAACACAGAGTCAGAGTAAACACACTACAAAAAGTAATCAAAACAGAGTTACGTTTTCTCCTGGGGCAGCTTCGTGTCCTTTTGGTTTGCGTTCATTAAACAGATAACTCCCAGTCAGTGTGTATTTGCAGCCCTGGTGTAATTTGGCAGAAGAGACAGACAGTTTGAGCACTCAAATGCTGTGCATCGAAAATGCCAGGTTTTCTGATCAAACACAGAATGCCCAGAGAAATTAAAGCCCTTCAAATGATGCAGTCAGTGAACTGGATCTAATTCTGCATTATGACATTTTACATAATTAAAGGGATTGTGCCTAAAAAGAGTTTTTGGTGGTTTCATAATCAATAATGTCAACAGTCATTTCTCTCTTTGTGAAATGCAGCTTTAATCTAGACTTTAATTTTCCTAGTATTAACTCTTATAATGATGAGCTAAGACAGCTTTCTGATTTAATCATCTGCTTTGCTTTATAGTTCAGTGTGTGCTTCAAAGGTCAGCCTGCTTAAACTAACCAGACTTAATGTCTGCTCGCTGTATAGAGTAAAAAAGCCAATAAGCCACACAATCACAGGATCATGTGGGTCACATGTACAGTACATTGAAATCAAAGAGCATAACATCTTACCCAGAATTTACTATGCAGTAGGGTAACCTTTTTCCCACTGCATGGGTTGAAGATTGTAATATATTTAATAAGTGACCATTTGTATTTGCACCAGCCTTTGTCTTAAATTTGCTAAATGGATGATGAACTATTGAAAATACCCTGTGATTTTAGAGACAGGATGTGCTGTATCTGCTGTTGAACCTCCCAGCCTGGTAGGCTTGGCAGCATGTGCCACTACACTGGGCAGAACAGTGTTTTTAATGTGAAGGAATAGAGAGGAAAATGGACAAGGCCGAGGGTTTGGCTTGTCTGAAGCAACATGTCCATGCACTGCATTTTGAATGAGAATTGTCCTTGACCTGAGTTCATCTCTGTGCTCAAACAAAAGCTTACCAATAGATGTCAATTTCACCAAATACATAAACCATTTTGCTGGCTCATATGCATCCAAATAGTTTCTCATATGTTATTCACCATGAAAGATATTCAGTACGATTTCATCTGGTCTCAGATGCATCTTGAACTGGATTAACAGCCTTGTGAAAGATAAACAGTTGACAGCAATATCTGTATTTCCCTTGAAGCTTCTGTAAATCTGACCAAGGTCTTTCTTCTCATACTTAGCAGACTGGCAGAGGTTTTTCAGCCCTATGTAACCCTCTAGAGGAAACTAAAAGCCAGCTAGATTTACTGAAAGCCCCTACAGTCATGTCTGTAAATTTACAGTAACCTCATAGAATTCTCATAATGCTCAGTAGGGGATTATTTTATTACTTATGTATAAAGTCAACATTACTTCCCCATATTAAAGATGCTTTTAAACAGCAACCTATTGCAAAGAACTGTAGAGGAAATCTCTTTAGATGCTGCCAGTCAGGCTGTTTCCTTCAGGACAGTGAAATCAACATAACAATATAAATAGGAATCAGTACAGATGTAATTATACACCATTAATGAGTACAAACTTTAAGCAGCTGTAATCTGGTCAAGCATGTTCAGTCCTTGTTTTAATGTTAAGTGCAAGTTTTCTAGAGATAACCAGATATTTACCATTACCTTCCCGACCTCCCACATACTAAAAGACATCACATCCCCTATCCTAAAACCATTCATTTACCCAGCTATACACACACACACATACACATCACAGGTGAGAACAGTTTTGCTTTGACAGCAGCCGTTGTAAGCGCTGACACAGAAAAGAACAAAGGGAAATGTTATGGTTTCTTGAGAAGAACAATATCAAGAGCTTAACTGTCTTGTACTCTGGTCACTTGATTTTATGTAGATGGCTTTTTATGACTATTGCAGCGTTTCACAGACATAAGATGTTCTGGTGTGCAACTCAGCGGAGTGAACTCTCCAGAAACCTCTAGTGACCTAGAGTACTATGACATTAGTGACTGGCAGGAGAAGAACAACAGGACTCCTGTCTGTTCCCCTCTCACCGGAGAGTACTTCAAATTTTATGTAGTCGTCGTCAAACTGGCTTTCTGAGAGTCAGTCTGCTAGAAACGTAACACAGATGCAAAAGAATGGATGGTGCTGATGGTGCTGCAGCCCACTGGTGAGGGACCTGCCAGGCCAGCAGCAACATCATCAACTTTAGCCTACTTGATGAGGCCTGTACCGCTGGGAACCAACAGGCAGAGCTACAGTAAATCAGTAAATCAACTAAAGCTGCAGTAAATCCCTGTACTGCTGTCAGTTTCCATCACCTGTTTCCATTTTTCATTGGACTGTGTTGCTGACACTAAAAGAGAGAGGACACTGCCAACACATATGACACGAGAAGGTTCAAAACCTTTCTCAAAGGTAAACAGAGATTAAGGAGAAGCAAATAAATATCTTCATCTCTGACCCAATAAGGAACTTACATCAACAGCCATAAAACCTTCAGGCTGGGCTCTCTGACCTTCTACTGAGCATCCAGGACAATCCATAGTTCACCATGGGACAGGCTGACTAAAGAGGCACACACCAAGGTGCTCTCAGTTTGAGTGGTGTCCAGAAGAGTTGCAGGTTTCAGCTACACCATTAGCGTGGGAATGTAGTGTTCGTCAGCCAAGCAACCACTTTTGTCCAGACTGAAACATTAAATATGACAGAGTCATTGTGTCCCCAGCTGCTTAAGGCCTGTTTTAATTGCTGGCTCTTTATCTCATGCTGTCTTCCATCACTGAGTGTGGAGATGTGAGAGAAAGAGCTGAAGATAAACGTAAGCTCCCTGTCTGGTCTGTCCATGTCAGTGGGTGAGACTAACCTTCCCACCACCAAGTCCCTGTTTCTCTGATGATTGCTGAGTTCACTGTAGCCTCTTTCCTACAGGATTTCACAGACATTTTGTGATTATCAGAATCAGATTCAGCTTAGGCTAGGGTTAGGGGTAGGGTTATCCTGAGATCATCTTAGGATCCTTAGGATACATGTTCACATACACAGTAACAGTATTGGGAAAATAAAACATTTAAAAAAACAGTCACAGTGTCTCTTTCTCAGCATTAGTAATGGCTGTCAGACCACCCAGTGCCACTTCTTTCATTGATTTTAGATTTCTAAAATACTTTAGCTTTAGGGTCCAGTAAACATTTATTCTGGCTTTTTATTTATTTTTTGTATTTATTGGCTCCAGTGCTCCTACATAAGATGCTTCACTTATAAGCTGTTATCATATCGTACCACTTTCTGAGATATCTTCATATGAATTTTGGCACAAATAATACTGACAAGACGTGACAGAAGACGTGACATACACTGTACCACATCAGAAAGACTCAAAAGTTCTTTTTCCATGTTTACTACAAGACAAGAAACTATAGAGAAACTCCTATTGCTTGTCCTTTTAGCTGATGGTCAGATGACAAATGTCTCTATAGCTGACAGCTTGAAGTCAAGAGACATCTATATTTTCAAAACAGAGAGAGGCTGCAATGTTCTCAGGTTTTACTGTGCTGTATTTTCATCTACTGACACCAAGTATATACATACACAGTCATTTTAGAACATCTTGTATTGGAGAGTACTTTAGGCTGTATTTGTACTATACCCTATTTGTTACTATAAAGTATAACTTACTATACAACATTTGCCTGGGGTGACTGATCTCTAGTTGTTATATTTATTTACTCTGTATGAGAACCAGCTCAAACTTAACTAGTATTTTTCTTCTTGTGTGGGTGCATTTTTTAGATTACATTCTTCACATAGTAGCAGCCAAACTTGTTTTCTAAGCATTTCAGACTTCCAACTTCACCTGACCATCCACCCTGCTGTCTCACATTCAGACTTTCAAAAAATAGGTGGAAAAAATAAACAGTAAAACCAAGAGTGTTTGGGAGTGAGTCATATTGTTCAAAACAGTAATTGGTGGAAATTTTAAGATAAGAGATAGGACAAAATAAAGAACAGGCAGTGGTAGAAGTGGAAGAATGAAAGGTTGTCTGTCTTTCCATTTGTGGGGTCAGCTGAGCCAGACTGAGACTGACATGTATGACCAGGCAGTCAGCAGGGCAGTGGAGTGAGAAATCTGCGAGTATGCAGAGCCTCCAACCTCCAAGTTTGTGTCTGTGTGCTGAGCACAAGGCTCGGATGTATAGTGGCAATGACAAGATCATTTACAGCTTTGCCTACAAAACAATGAGGGGATGTATGTTGCATTGTGTCATCAGCTTCTTTCTCCTTTCTCTCCTCTTCCTACAGTAATATTCCCATCCCCTGCTGCCCTTTAATCTACTTTCATTTTTTCTCATCTTTCCAGTTTTGCATTTCCTTTTGTCAGCTTTGTACATTCACCTTTACAGAGTCAAATATTGTCTTTTTGTCTTTGTGTCATGTTCTTTCACTAAACAGATTGAAATATTGACAAAATATCTTCAGCATAAACTATCAGGGTGATTAATTGTCCAAATCATGTCTCATGACAATTTCATTATTTACCCACCTATTCCCCCCCGACATTAGTCCCCGACATGATTCCCTTACTCCCTTTCCCCATTTCCTTCACTGACAACAAATTTGAATGCAAACAAGGCAAATCTGCCTAGCATGTCCTCCCACAGGAAAGGCATTAAAAAAGGCAAATGAGATGAAAATCACTGCAGTCTCCTTCTCTAGGGCATTGCCCACAGACTTGGAGGGAAAATGCACATAGTCCCTTTCAGTTGTAATATTATTAGTCACTAACACACTGGTTTAACAAAGAATATTAATTTTTAGTCAACATTTTGACTTGTAGTTATGTGCAGGTGAATAACCTTGTGAAGAACTGTCCCAACTTCAGTCTCAGGAACAATCAATCTGCCCATTAGACATAAAAGAGAAAATATCAAGCTTTTTACTATTTTTACTACTGTAACCAAATAGATTGCTACTGCAGATTTAAATCAACATGTCAGACTGCGTAAATGCTTTCATCTGGAAATTAAAAAAAAAAAAAAATTCAGGTCTTGGACCAGTTGGTTATCCAAATTACCCGCTAATTCCAGGGCCATATCCGTAAATGAAGACATACTGTAGTGTAATGAAACTAGATTTTACATTGCTCTAAAACCCTGAAACAAGATTGCCACATTTAAGCTTAGACTCTCATCTGTGAATAATTATGAAATGTGATCATCATCATAATCCATGGCTTACTGAACAGATGGTTGAAAATTTCTCATGTGTTTAAGCATGCATCTGTGTGCACCCCCCACATGTGAAACACTTGTCCGCTGCTTTGTCAACTGAGTGCTGCTCCCTATCAGGCTGAAGGCACAGAAAATGGAGCGGCCAGCTCCTGCTCTCCCACACACAGAGACCCAGATTCCCTGGTTGCATGCCAGAGCAGTGCACGTATAGCAATGGCTGCTTAGGCAGTCCTCGTGCATTAGCAGCACTGCATGGTCAGTATTTATTATAGAAAGGATTTTGCTCTTCGTTTTTGTTGATAATTAGAGCACCATCTGCTTTGCTTTTTTCCAGCAGCACTGAGACGTGTCCATTAAATGTGTGAGTAAAAAAAAAAGCTCTGAACAGTTTTTTTATCTCTTCATTGTCTATTTAAGTCAGTTCCACTGTCACATCTCATAATCTTCACTCAAGAAATTTAGATTTATTGACTTTCCTGCTCATTACCACTCAAACAAAATAAACGACATCACATTCATGAATACACAGAATGATTCAACAGTGAAACAATGCAAATTGATTAAATAAATTGCATGAAATCTGGCTTAGTACACAATTATGCCTGAGCAACAGTCTCATAATCACCGTACCGCTAACCTGGTGTTTATGTAAAGCCTGTTTCTCAAGTGATGCAGTTTAATAGTTTAAGTGTTTCACAGTTCAGACACGATGAAGATGATCTTTTTAAAAGAAAACATGGCTTTGACACTTGTGTGCTAATGGTCTGAATGCTTTAAAACTGGAGTATATGCAGCTGAGAATTCACACTTCTAAATACTCTAAACTGTGCTGAAAGTTGAACGTGTTCAACATGTAAACTGAAAATGACTGAAGGAATCTAAGAGTTAAACTCTTGGCATCTTAATTTAAATTTTAATGTCATAGTAACCATTATTAAAATGAACTCATTCTCGAGGCAGGCTCCTCATTTCACAAAATTATTCAAAACTGGCCTCGATTACAGTTTTTTGACCATAAATTTGAAGAGATTCATATAAAAATTTGAATAATTAATGATCCAAAACCTGAGCAGTAATTCCATTATCCCTGTAGCTGCTCAAATTGACTACAACACAGGAAGGCACATTTGTCTGGATAAAAGCAAGTAAAATTAAATAAGTCGTGCTCCAAGGTTAAGACAGCTGTAAGAAATAGTGTTTTATATAATAATTAACATAGAAAGAATAAAAGAGATAAAGGTTGTGAGTGGTTGAGTTAAACTCATTAATATAAACATGTCTTCTGTTTGGAAAAAGTATTTTGCAACAACTTATAAAATACTATTTTGTTGGGCACATGGAAGGTAAAGTTTGAATCTGTGTATATGTGCACAGGTTTGTGTGTGCCTTTGTTACTGTCTAATTGATGTGGGACGCACATGCCCCCACACACAAAGCAGTTACTGAACAAAGACGTTATGAACATCAGTCTCTCCAGTCCGAAAAGATCATTTCCGATTTGTCACGTTTGTGGGGTCTTGAAGAGAACCATATTAAGCTTTTCAAAAAGATGATGAACGTCATCCCCTCTTTCGCTGTACAGGATGCTTTGACTCCCTGCTGCACACATCCAATTGATATTCAAATACTTTGGAAATAATCAACACCATTAGATTATGAAGTCCTATCAGACTAGCGATGAAGACTCCATGGTGCATTCACCATAACCCCATGCATATGTAATTGTCCACACTGACCAGGATCAACATATATTAAACCACTGGTTGTGACTAATGTGACTGTGACTTTGTGACTTTCATCCAAGTCATCTAATATATGATATACAAACACTCATTGACATAATGCACTTCTTAACACAAGTAGCCTTAACCATCAAAACTAAATACTTCACCGCAACTTTGTGTTTGGTGATTTTTGTTTTGTATTTGTATGTTTATTAGTATTGCAGCACATCTCAGTTAGTGGTTGACTGCTCCAGCACTTTGGTCCAGACTGAAATATCAGCCAGCCTCACAGAGTATGACTGTAAACTCTTAATCTTGCTTTTTAAATCACTACCTAACAAGGAGTATAACAAAAACTTCATCAAATAGGAACATTTCTCTCACTCTCTCACTGTATGAGAAAAAGAAAGTACTTTGACGCATGTATTTATTATACTCAATCGGTTTGTTTGATTTTTGTAAAAGGTGTTCAGACCAGACAAAGTGAACACTTGGAAAAACACATCTTAAGGCCTATATTTTGGTGACCCTGACAGCTCAAGTGTTTTTAGTATTTCAATACTTGGTTGTGTTTTCTGTATTTCCTGCTCTGCATGTGTTTTCGAATTAGTGAACATGTTTTCTGTTTTGCTCGTGTTTTGCCTAGTTACATGTGCTTTCTTAGGTGCATTGAATTCTCAGGGCCACTGTAGGTACACACATTATATTGATGCATCGTACGTTATGTTGTTTTGGGGTATTTGTTTGATTATTCACAACATTAAGTTGTGTTAAATCCTTCCATGTTCAATATGAATACAGTTCGACAGTTTGTCCAAATGCATGTACTTGTGCTACCATTCTGTAGCAAATGTAACACTGCACTTCAAGTCGGTTTAGCTTCATAGTATGATTTATTTTAGATTTTGTGATATTTTATTCCTATTTATTATTTTTAAAAAAAGAAAGTTATCTTTTTTCACATAAGGATAACTCATCAGTAGAAACAGGGCTGAGCTAGTCATGACCACCAAATCCATTCTATCCTTTGACATAATAAGCAGTCGTCTGTACTATAGCACTTGGACATTTTAATGATGTAAGAGAGGAATCCAAAGTGATTCCCCCACAATAAAGAAGGGGCAGATGTCCTTGTACAGAAAGTGCTGAATTGCTATACCCACTTTGTTCATCATGGCGCACAATGACAGCTCTTCATTGCCACACACCAAAAACACATTACAAAAAAAAAATTTGTGAAAGCTATTGAATGCATGGTATAGTTATTTTTTTATCTTCAGCTCTTTATCACTGTTTGTGAATGTTGTCATGTAAATAGATGACCTCTGCAGGCATCTGTTGATGGTACACGAGATGAGCCAAAGATATGAGACCTAGAACAGACAGTAAGACCTGCCAGTGTTCTACCCTCTTATACCTGTAACTACTGTTACATTTTCCATTTGTGTATGTGTGTATTTTTTTTTTTTTCGCTTGTTTGATAAACAAGATTCCAGTATGGCAGAAGCCTGCACCTCCAAATACACATATCCCTGATGCTGTATCAAATGATTATAGCAATAAGAGAGTCAGGTTATAACTGCAGTAACTGTTTCATATACCTGTATGAAAATGTGAGTTATGCCAGTAAGGGTGAAGCATGAATTAAGCAGCTAATATCAATAAGCCAACACAAGAGTAACTGCAGGACTCCGCATGAGCTGGATTTTGTGAACTATCAACCCCTCTTTGGGTTCAGCTGCTTCTGATCGGGAGTCGGCTAGCTCTAAAGGATCTGCGTGCCCTCAGTGTCACACAATTTCAAGCGTTGTGTCAACACGCTAGTCCTTCTACTCTGTCAAAACACGGAAACTCTGCCCTTCCTGATAAAAGCAAGGCAAATCTGCTGTGAAACCTGTGGCCTGTAATCTCGGCCCACTCGGCTAACAATCACACCAAGCTGGACACGCAGAGACAGGCGCACAGCACATGGAAAATTGCATCGCATTCGACAGTTTAGTTTTTTGTGAATTGGTGCAAAAACTTAACTTTTAACTAGGGGTTACACAACTCACATTAGGTCATTGTCAGAGAAAAGAAGACTGCAAAATGTGTATGCAGTTAGTTCTTTATATGCATATAACTCTGTACTTTGGCAACATAAAGGAATACTGCAGAGAAACTGAAATTATAACATAGTGTCAACTATAAAGAGCAAGTAAACTAAATTATGAATGTAGTCATTTGATATGCAAACATCAAAAGTGGCTTAGGTCTACTTATGGCTTCTATTGCAATGAACCACCAGGGTTGAAAGTGCTCATCCATGAGTGCATGCAGGCTAATCCATTGTGCTGAGATGAGACGATGACAAGGGAAATCACAGCCACATTGGTGGGGGAATTCACTGTTAATAGAACAGTATAATTATTGTAGTAAAACTTGAGTCATGTCACAATCAAAGAGAAAGATACTATAAAATCTGATTAAGAGAACTGAGACTGTCTCCTTGTGTCTTCCTCTCCAGGCAACGTGTTTGTGGTAAGTTTGGCTTTTGCTGACCTTGTAGTAGCCTTCTACCCCTACCCACTGGTTCTCTATGCTCTCTTCCATGATGGATGGTCACTGGGAAACACACAGTGCATGGTAAGATCACATCAGTTACTGCATGTTTTTAGTCATCTTGCCACTACAATAACTGCACTGTCCCGACACAATCTGACAGAATCACTCCACTCTCTCTCTTTCTGTTCAGGTTAGTGGTTTCCTTATGGGGCTGAGTGTCATTGGTTCCATTTTCAACATCACTGGGATTGCAGTGAACAGATACTGCTACATCTGTCACTCATTCTCCTACAGCCGGTTGTACAGCTATCGCAACACTCTGCTGTTTGTTGCCTTAATTTGGCTGCTCACAATAGTGGCCATTGTCCCTAATTTCTTCGTTGGCTCCTTACGCTACGATCCTCGGGTGTACTCATGCACCTTCGCCCAGAATGTCAGCAGTTCCTACACTGTGGCAGTAGTAGTGATTCATTTTCTGGTTCCTATTGCAGTGGTTACCTTTTGTTATCTCCGCATCTGGGTGCTTGTAATTCAGGTTAGTCTCCTACTTCTCTGTATGGTTTTTGCCTGAACAGACACATATTAATCAAATATTAATAGGGAAACTTTTTGAATAGCATAATAACACCAATCAAATAAACCAAATTCCATCAACCTTCAACTGGACCTCTGATGTTGACAGTATTTTCATTCTTAATTTTCTTAATTCTTAGGCCTTTTTTTTTTTGATAAATGTAATTTTTTAAATACAGTGTTAAAGTGCATCATATAAATTCCTTTTTGATGTATAAATTAGCTGAACATTTGGAGCTTTAACTTTTAGTAAGTGTATGTTTGAAATAAGCTCTAAACACTGCAAAGTCAAAGTTTACCAAGCCAGACTTCTGTTGAGATATCACATTTGACAGACAGACAGGTGGATCAGATCCCTGCAGTGCTGGTTATATGTGCGGATGTCTGTGCTTCTGTTAGTGCATGTGTGTGTGTGCTAGTGCATCTGCATGTGCATAAAACTGTAAGGCTGAGATAAAATGGCCTCCTGGTATTATTGATAGTCTAATTCTTCTCTTGTATGTTTTCATCATGTCCAGGTGCGACGTAAAGTGAAGACTGAGGAGAGCCCTCGCCTCAGACCAAGTGACTTGCGGAATTTCATCACTATGTTTGTCGTCTTTGTGCTGTTTGCCATCTGCTGGGCCCCGCTTAACCTGATTGGCTTGGCAGTCGCCATAGATCCGTCCCACGTGGCTCCTCGTATTCCTGAGTGGCTTTTTGTGGTGAGCTACTTCATGGCCTACTTCAATAGCTGTCTTAATGCCATCATCTATGGCTTACTCAACAGAAATTTCAGGAACGAGTACAAGCGCATCGTCACCTCTGTCTGGGTAACTCGACTTTTTGTGACAGAGACTTCACGAGCTGCCACTGATGGCAGGAGCATGAAAAGCAAACAGTCACCGCCGCCGCCGCTCAACAATAACGAGTCAGTTAGAGATCGTGTAAACAAAGAATGAAATCTGGATCCTTCATTCTGTTTAATGGTAATTCCTGGTTTTATGTGACATCCAGACAGTTGTGCAGCTAAAAGAGTCACAGGTGAAACTGGAATACATGGCTTGGTTTTCTACAGGCAGATCACTCATCGGGGTGCAGTTAAACATCTTACTACCTATGAATAGTTTTTTGCATTTGAGTGAATTTTTGAAGAATTATAAATAATTTGCTTTAAAATGCATCATCTGAGGTGCTAAAAATAAAGGATGAGTTTACAAGTTTTGTCTGTGATTTGCATCCAGTAAGCATAAACAGACCAGACATTGTAGCCATGTTAGTCCCTGCAAGAACTGAGCCATGCATTGCAGTTTCGTGCTGTTTTTAGACTCTTCAAACAATCTGAATGGTACATTATTACATTTAAAATGTAATATCCTTTCACATCTGCTGCTGAAAACTCTTAGACATATTTCACAATAGTGGGTAACTACTTGTTGCACCTCTATTTAGTAACGTCAAAAGCCTCAAATAGTGCAGCTCACCTCAACAAGGTGGTGATGATGACACTCTGTCCGTGATGTACAATGTCTGTCTGATGGAGTTTGACATGGTGACATTAAAATGTTTAGAAATGCACATTAAGCCTAAATGTGGCAGCAGAATATTCTCCGTGCTGCCTAGTCTGACCCTCTTGCACTGCAAAGAACAAAAAGAAAAACTTAGTAATAAACTTAATAAATTAATTCAGGAATGACACAAACGAGTCATGAGCGACACTAACACCAAACCATGTAAGATGTGCCAATTAACATGGTTGTTTCTGTTTTTGAAAGTCCCAAAACAAATGACGCATATGATGTAGCAGTGGAGGACACCTACATATCTATTATTGCTGTTATAACCATCAATCTGCATATAACCTATAATTCTCAGCTTGATCATATATCCACCACTACCAATTTATAAGATCACTATTCTGCATTTAAAGCCTCCCTTGACATTATCTTTCAAATAAAGTTTTCTGACAATGAGCAAAAACAATGTGAGGAAAAAATATTTTTGAGGAAGAAAATGTTGATCTTAAATTGCACTATTGACTTTATTTACTTGACAACACTCTATACTTAACAGTCTAATGTAAATAAATGATAATATCATAGTTAATGGAATGCCTACTTTTCTGATATAAGGGTGCAATATGAGTTCCATGCAGGGCAGAAAACCAGGCCTTAACTTTCAAAAATAAAATATACATAAAATATAGTGTATTAACAATATTTGAAAATATTTACAGGACTATGTAGCCAAGAGAACAAAATAAGCATTAATTCTCCATATGGCTCTGTATTCTCTGTGGACACAGTTTAATTAAGAGGCGCCAATGGTGGAAAGTATCATTTGCATACATACTGTATATCTACTTTATTACTGTATGTAATTTGTGCTACTAGTTAAAAGATACTTAGAAGTTAATAAAGTCAAATATCTCCAACTTTGCCTGCTGCAACATTGAAATTAATGAGCCATCCTGCATGATGGCTACTTTTACTTCAGGCATCTTGGGTATATTTTGGTTCTCTCACTCAAGTGAACGATTTGTGTACTACTACCACAACCCATGTTATAGGAAAATATAATAGTCAGACCTCACAGAGGGCAAACACAACACCTACACCTACACTAAAATCACAATGCAGTACGTGGTTCAGTTTCAACAAACTGCCAAGTGAAACAACATGGATGAGCCTTTATACATGATATTTGCTATGCAATCTAAAACAACATGGCTGTCACAATCTAAGACTTATAAAATCACTTGAATTTAAAAATAATAGTCCAGCTAACTAAAATAGTCCTTCATCTTAGTACATCCATATAACATGTCACAAAATTGTACCACTTTACAATAAATCATACTGCATCCAGACAACACAGCAAAAGGATTACTATATACAAGATCACAACATGTTCTTCTGGCATCAATCATAAACCTCCAGGAAAAAAAAGTTAATAAATGTATATTCTGAATGTGCAGGAAGCAATATAGAATGCACACAGGATCCTCTGCCTACTACATCATATGTAGTACGTGCTGTTTTAACACTGTTATACTTTATTCTGAAATGCTTCATAGGTAATAATTACTGTAATTTGTTTTCTTAAAAAACGGTAAAAAAAAAACAAAAAAAAAAAAACAAGCACTTGGTCACTTGGCCATTTTTAATTTGTCACAAAATGACAATGTCCCTTAAATAAATAGCATTTCGAAAGCTGTAGATTGTTGAGAAGGTACAGCTCATATCTCTATTCCCATCTCAGGGTGCCTACTGACTATTTAGTTGTGTTATACAGTTGTCTGAAACATTTGCAGTTTATTACACTGCTATATAAGGGAGTCTGAAGACATTTCAGAGGTATATTAGTGTAATTAGTGTGGTTTTTAACTGTTGTATATTGTTATTGGAGATGTATTCAAAATGTGTATGTGTGCATTTTATGTATCTGAAGCTCAATAACCCCACCCAGTTGACAGTTTATCAGATAATGCTTAATCCCTTTGCATAAAATTGGGAAGTGCATCTAAAACAACCTCTTGTTTGATATATACTTTGCCTCACAACAAATAAAATTTGTTTTTCAGAGTTTAGTGATGAAATCAATTTCTAATAGCACAAATAAAATATCCAAGAATGACAGCACATATTACAGAGTAGAAATGTGTAAAGCCATACCTCAAGAATGGTAACAGATGCAAAGCTCAAACTGCAGTATAAATATTCATAGGACATGACAGATACAAGAGCAGTTGCAAACAGAGAGAATTTTGGATGCAAACAATAATGTTTGATGCAGAGGAAGGAAGAAATTAGTGTATTCATTTAAGAGATGAGATTTAGATGGATGCTGACAAAGAATTATCTCTGCAGAAGCAGGAGTGGCGTCAAGGTCAATGCAGGGAAGGAAAAGCTGAACAGCAGAAAAAACTAACCGAAGGGAGATGTTGGTATTGCACAGGGAAAACTAATGCTCCAACATCTGGAGACTGTTTTAGATGCACTTGTAGGGAAGCAAAGACTTCAATTTAAACCAAAGAAATGAGCATAGCTGAAGGCAGTTAGTGTACATAGCCTCTACTTTGTCAAGATATCTATTATAAATACTTATGATCCTTTTAAGTTTTTTTTTTTTTTTCATTCAAACATACTGCCTTACTGGTAAAATAATAGTGTCAAATTATAATTTTTAAGGCAAGTGCCATATTTTCTATTAAAAAAAGAATATGTTCAGCAAGCCTGGTTTGCCTCCATACTGCTTCTTTCATTGTATTCAGGACAGTCATCTGTAGAAAGTTTTCTCTGCAGCACTGCACAGATCTTCATATGTAGACCTCAGGCAGGAGACTCAATTGCCAAAACAGAAGAACAAATATTCTAATATATCTTTTTTCTTTTGTGTTTTCACTCTATAAACCCTACAGCAAAGTTATGTAACTATGTTCATTTATGTTCCCTATGCTCACTGTCTGATCCCTTACTTTGGGCTTATTTCTCCATGCAACCAAATATGACCCCATGCTTAAAGAAAGGTTCACTGCACATTCTTCTACTATTTCCCTTCATTTCCAATCTAGCATAGCAACACATTCTCGCAGCTTTTTTTTTTTAAAGCAAACATCCCTGCTGCAATTTCTCACTGGACTTTAATACAGTCATTACTTAGTCCTGTAAATCCAATGATAAATCTTGTTTACTTTGGGTGGGAGATAATATGAATATATTTCTTGAAAAAAGGGTCACAACAGATTTTTTTTTTTTTTTTAAATTCTGGCTGCAGTTAATAAAACCTGATTGAAGGCATAGTTTGAGTTTTTTTTTTCTATAGCCCATAGAGACATGTATCCTATTTTCAAAAGAAAAATCTTTCCCTGTCTTTGATTACTGTGTTTACACCAGGTGGGACACTACAGCAGAGACTTACCTGTGTACTTGTGCTACCATGTGTGAGTGAGGCAAAATTTCTTTTTTAAGTTTTGTGTGACAATGTTTCACATATGTTTATTTTTATGTGTAAATTTAAAAAGCAACATATATATTTAAGGTGTAAATACAGTTCTGCGTTCCAAATAAACACTAGTAAGTAAGTAAAGGCTGTCATAGCTTTTTACTGGATGATGAAAACTAACGTCTCTGTGTTCTCCTAATCGTTTTAAATGTCAACTTCTCTCTTAAATGTCAGTTTCTAACCAACATCTGTGAGCAATATTCACACAGGGTCAGCACTCTCTTAAAAGAGGAATGCACAGTTTCTCAGTGTCTGAGCCTCATAGAGTTTTTATAGGCAACTCGAAAGTGTCACTTTATTTTTATCTATTCATACTCACCTTACTTAGTTTTTTGGGTCATGACTATCAGCTCAGCTACAAAGATAAAAAAGGCTGCTACAGTGAAATGAAAATAAAATAAGCCCTGGGAAGATAATTGATTGCACTTTACATATACTAATACAATGACAAACCACAGAAATGTGAAATGTGTGTGCACCTCCAACAGTGTTTACAAACAAGGAACCAATCTCCACATTTAGAACTGATTATGAAAACATAATGAATACACTATTAAAATGTTTGCAAAGCACAAATGTTTGTAATCTGCTAAATATTTACGCTCAGTGGCCACTTAATTGGCTGCACCTCATGAGACGCAAGTAGGCGTTCTGTTTACCTGCAGCCTGAAAGACTTTTAGGCATGAATTAAATCATAGTCTCGAAATGTTACACAGGAATTCCTGTTCACGCTGCCCTGATGATGTTACACAACATCCATAGTAAGGATTTTCAGAAACAGGGTTTGTAACTAATTAAAATGTGGCAACGGTGTATCTTAATGTCAAAATAGTTTTAGTGAAAAAAAATTGTTTGAATACTTTTGTAATGTAAAGAGCCACCAGATTTAAAAAAAAAAAAAAAAGGCAATTAAAAATGTCTTTTCAGAACATGAGCTAGGTTAGTTGGTTGGTGACCTAACGTGCATTGCTGGTATTTTGCCAGTTGGCTACTTGTGTCTTAATAAATGTTCCAGAGGCTGTGTGAATGTGCATGCTTGTCTGACGCTATTAATGACCAATGTTTATTGACAAGAATTCACGAAGAGGTGCAGGACATGTTGCCAGAGGACGGTCTGACTAATATGAACCAAAAGGGAAACATCTGAATGTAATGGAATTTGACATTTCAACACGATAAAGATTTGGTTGTGACAGAGTCTCATCAAAATAAATGAACTGTGTGTAAAAAGATATGAATTATCTGTAATGTTCTCCTAAAACATGATGTTATGGAAAATAAAACTGAGATATATTATGCATTGTGATATTTGTTCATGCATTTGTGAACACTCTGGATGAATGAGCTCATCAGACTCCATTGTACTATTTTCCAATATGGTGTTTAGCATTTCATACATTAGTTATTTAAAAAAAAAAAGAATCTGTCATCTGTGGCAGCAGCAGGGCTCAAAACTAAAAGCAGGGTTAAGAGTGGTGCCCAAGTAATTATTTTGTTGGTTTTATTTTTATTTAGTTTTGTTTGGGGAGGATTTGTTATTTTCCTAAAATCTGCAACATTAGCCAACATCTATATATTAGCCCAGTGCTATGTTGGTGCCCCTAGTTAGGGGAGGGGGTCACGATCTTAGTGGGAGTAAGCAGCTTGTGGAGTTGGAGGTTAGGTTATGTTAGGTCACATTAGGCATGCCTTTTGCACTTGTTAAAAGATTAATCTTTAATTTTCTGTAGAGCTGTTTATCATAAAACTTAGAGAAAACTTTTTAATTAAGGTCTCAGCACTATAAATTTCAAAAATAATGTACATCATATTGCTCTCATCAGTGCCTTACGTGCTACCTGAGATTTAAATGACTTTATAATCTCAAAAAAGATTTATACAAGTTTCTTCCATCAATCATGTGTGAGACATGAGGTTGCCAGACAGAATGAGACATTCTAGACAAGTGATTGCTAATTAGGTTTAGGCAGACCGGCGCACATACATAAGTGGCTAGAGGTGATCCAGCACCAGAGGCAAAGGGGATGTGGTTACGAGAAACTGCTGCTTGCTCATGATGAACATTTACAGGATATGATTTTCAAATGGACTCGATGCGTCCCTATAATCAAACTCAATGCACATATCACCACTGTGATAAGACTATGGAGTAAAAAGACAATTAATTAGTGACTTTAAAAGAATATCTTCTATAAGCTACTATATGAAGGCTACACAGTTTTTGGTAAATTGTGAGATAATAATTTTGAAAAAAAATCTAAGTAGAAATTTGTATCAGTATAGATTCCACTCTAACTCTTATAACCTTAAACATTAAATCTGTGTCCTTTCCATTAAAGGACAGCCTCTCTGAACACAATACAATATTGGAGGTCAGCTCATATCTGTGTGATTAATAAGGCTTTCAAGTGTAATGATTTTGGCCCACTATTCATAATAGCTCCACTCCATTCTTTACCTAAACATCGATCTCTAATGAAATCTCACCTAAAACAGCTACGGTTTCCAGCTGCAGTATCTGTTGGCAAGTGGCCACCACATGGGAGTGAAGGTCAATGAAGTTCAATAGCTCAACAGGTTCCAGTAGCCAGGCATTTTTCAACTTAGTATGTTTGCCTATTAAAACTGATTATTATTTAAAATATAAAATGGGACTTTAACTGCACCTACTTCATGGAATAACAAAAATAATCCATGAGATAACTTTGTTAATAACTTTTATATTAATTTATCCCAGACAACATATTATACAATTTCATTTCAGTTTAAAGCAGAGATTAGACAGCACTTTTATGCAAATTCTTATGAAATTTTGTACATGCACTTAATGTATTTTAACTGCAGATATTATTATGTAAATACCATGTGCATCTTTATTTGGAAACCTTGATGTAAGATGGAGAGAACATGCCCCAATTCTAAGATTTAGAAATCGTGCTCAAAACCCCTGTGTGTTTGACCATTTTGTTTTAATACTGTTTTATTTTATTGAAATAGCACCTTATTTGTTTTTTATATTCTCGTTCTCTGTCTGTGCTGCTGGAGTGTGCAAATTTACCCTTGGACATTAATAAAGTGTTAAAACAGCATTGCTAATCCCTTCATAATACTGCTTTTATTGCTTTAAGATTGAAAAAAATCCACTTATTCCACACTGTCTGACAGTATTACATTTATACTCTTGTTCCAAATCTTTTCTGTGTTAAATTTATTGTTATGACCTTCATATAAATATCTACAGTAAACAATTTTGTGTTTTTGTTTTTGATTTTATTTTATTTTTTTCGTTGCTTTAGAAATTACTTGGTCTTTGATGTTCTAAGTCTTAACAACCAAAGTTAAAATATATTCTTAGAGTCATGCTTGGCTCATAATTGTGGCTAAGACTGACTGTTACTGCTTTCGTTCTGCTACTTTCTCCTGTGATGTTTAATATGATGTTCATAAACAACAGTCATGGCCGCGTCATTGCTCCACTTTAGACACTTGAAATTACTGCACTTTACAACTGAGCTGAAGACTGCTGTTGAAAAGTTGCTGAGAAATCCAATGATGCTGTATATGGTTGCCATGGCAACAGATGTAACAGACCTTCTCTGTGACAAAATCAACAAGATGAAACTATGTAATACTGCCAGCCACTGGTCTCGGCTGTCATTCAGGTTCATCTTTACTACAGCAAATTTTGCTACTGAAAGTCTATGGTGCCATTGTGTTTTGACTGTGCTGTATTTATGGTCGAGTGCTTTTATTGATTAGTATTGATTAGTACTATATTTTGTCATTTTATACCTCAGAATGCTGCAGTCTATTTGAGACTCATAATGAGCATATCTTTTTGCAGAGAAGTTATTACATCTTGTAATAGTTGAGAATTTTCTTTTTTTGTTAATGTTCCCAATTTCTGTCGTGTTCAGAACAGAAAGCAGAACTTAAAATACATTAAACACTGACTCTTCTCTTATAGTACGTATAGTGGCAGAGTGGGAACCGCTGTCGGTCTTTGCCTGTTTCTGTATGTGTGGGTTTTCTACCAGGTGCACAATTTCCCTCCCACAGCCCACTGTCATGCAGGTCAAGCGAAATGTGAGCTCTAAATTGTAGGTGTGATTGTGAGTGTGAACGTGTTTGTCTGTGATAGACTGGCAACTATGCACACAATGGTTGAGAGGTGGGGTTCATGTTGCCTTGGTTTTCATGAACAGGAATAGGACAAGCAGCTGAATGAAAACACAACACTGTGTTTTCAATTACTGTCCAAACTTTATATCAAAAAACATCTTGCCTCACCACCTCTCCCTCGTCTTCTATATCCATCCATCCATCATCTATACACATTATTCCTATCAGGGTCATAGTGGGCTGGAGCCATCCCAGTTGACACTGGGCAAGAAGCAAGGTACAACCTGGACAGATTGCAAGTGTATCATGCTCACATTCATTCCTTCAGACAATTTAGAGTCACCTATTAGTCTAATCAGCAAGTATCTGGACTGTAAGAGGAAGTGTCCAGAGAAAACCCACACAGATAGAGACAATATGTAAATTCCACAAAAAGAGGGGTCAATAGGGGCTGCAACCCAGAACCTTCTTGCTGTAAGGCGTCAGTGCTAAAAACTGCTGCACCGTACCAGCCTGCCCTCATCTTCTATATACAAATTCCAAAGCAATTTTCATCAATGTTTTTATTGGTAATATTTCTACATGATTCATTCTAAGGTCACAGGACTATTTAGGTCACATCAATTGTCATCTAGCACTGTTGTTCTAATGCAGGCATGTTTAATTATTATAATTATGTGTAAATTAATTTATTAGGTAAAAAGCCAAGACTGACTTGGTTTAATTGTGAAGCTGCTAATGGGTGCTTGGACTAACTTTATGTTCAAAAACTAACAAACAGTATAGTTTAATATCAAGAATCTCCAAGAAATATGAAAGTATAAGCTTCATTTTGAGTCAATTCTATTTTAAAAATGAAATAGGCAGTGGACAGATTACTGGTTGAGCAGGCTTTCTTTTGCACCCTGGCCTTTTGTCCTGTGTGCCTTCTTCTGATTGAACACTGATGAAGTTTAGCTTTTTCTGAATACATCATTTTGTCTGAGAATTTGTTAAATTCATCATTATGTCAAAATGTCAGTAGAAAGTTATATTACTTTTTTACTTTTACATTTTATGAGCCTTTTATTCCTGGGATGATTATGAAATGACTTATACCAAGGATGAAAAACTGATCCTGAATCATTTTGTTCTCCATAATGCTTGTTTTTTGTCCGTCCTTTCTGTGTTTTTTCTTTTCTTTCTCCGTAACACCATGTTCTTACAAAGGACATTAAGAGGCAAATTTACATGTCAGATCAGACCCATTATCTATGTATATTTTAGCTGGTAACTGGTAATATTAATGCTGCAGCAGTGGTTAGTTTAAAGGTCAATAAATTAACTGGCTGCAGACTATACACTATACAGTAAATAAATAAAAGCCATTAAAAATAAATAGTATTTTATTTGTGAAAAATGTCTCATATAGGTTTCACTCACTAATATGCAAATAAATAGTTTTTTCCTAACCTTTAATGGAGCCTCAAAATGATCTTATCTTAGAACATATGGGGTGTTATTATAAAGGTGAATAAATACATTGACTATATGATTGCTTCTGTTTCTAACCATCTTTTTATGCCAGGTATTCAGCAGGCTTGAACAAATTGGATACTGATTATGCCATCATTATTTTCTACTCACTGTGCAGACATGTTCAGTGCCACTAGGATGTATATAGACCTATAAGAAACATCTGTACAGCCAGCATTTGAAAGTACTCACGAAATGGATAATGAATTTCATTGTTTGTGTCCGATATTAAGTGTGAGACTTGTCATGCATTTCCATTTAAAACGACAGTGCCACATTTTATGTACGGTGTTTGCGTACAGTGTCAGAGCAACAAAACTGCAATTCATGGTGTTTTATGGATATATGTAGTTTGGTTAATAGGCTATTTCCTGAATGCACTTGACTCCGTATTCACATGCAGAACACTCAGTGTGCTGGTTGGCAGCCAGTCCCAGCTCTCCTGATCCAAATCTGCTTTGGAAAGGCCGTCCAGAAGGTGTCTCAGTTGCCTGACTGTAAGGATTAAGGACTACATCAAGCAGTAATCTGAAATCTGTTCGTTATGGATCTTCTGATAAAATGGAAATATGGACGTGAGATGAACAGTGGGAGGGAGCTTCTGAAAACTTTAGAGGTAGTTAAATGGCACAGGCATAATGAGAATCATTGAGTTGCATTAAATCACAAGAATTGCAGAGTAAATACAACAGATCTGGCAATAGTGTAGTGTAGTTAGAGTCTTGATTACATGTCAAGTCTGAATTGTTTAGGACATCATGACTTCTATCAAAAATTACATACCATGTGATAAGATTACATATGCTATCACAAACCATGCAAATACCTTCTATAAAGTGTTAACCTCATATTTTACTTTAAGAATATGTTTCATATTACCTTACCTTACCCATAGTGTTGAATATCCTAATATAAACCTTGTTATTTATATGAAATGAAGCCTGAATCATCCTTCGTATTGTAAATGTAGACTGTATCTGATTCGTTCAGATAAGAGTAGGGGTGTGAGCTACATGTGGGTCTTGTACGCATAGCATTTAAATAGTGCTAACAGCACTAAATTACATTTCTCACTTTGTCTTTTTTCTTTTCCTCCAGCTCAGTGATCTGTCTCTGTCTATCTCTCGCTCTCTCACCATTTGATTAAAAGTGTCATTGGGTGCATGCCTCAATACCTCACACGTCATTAACAGAGCAATGAACATTACAAGTACAAATGAATAATGTTCGGTGTGTCACATTTGTCTAACGTTAATTCAACATAAAATTATTAAAAAATTACGATACCAGGTTGGTTTGCTGTTCAAGTATGCCACGTTTGGTAATTGTCTTAATATGATAATACTCAAAGGATATGCCAAAAAAATGAATACTTGGCTTTTACAAAGGACTTAATAATGATGACAGATAATATTGCAGTACTCCATTTCAATCCACCTCCCTCAGGTGGTTGATCGACTGGAAGTTTAAATCAACAGGCTCTAGCTGTGCTGCATTTCAATTACCTCTCAGTCATCTGTTTGCACCCGACAAGTCTCAGACTCTTTTTACTGGTTATCTTTCTTGAGTCCACTTTGACTGGCTCATTTAACAATAGCTAGTGGTTACTAAGCACAAAGAAGAATTATGGCTGAGTATGCATTCGTGGATAGTCAAACAGGTTCACTGTCAATGACCTTGAACTGACTCTCTTGGTAATTGTAAAAAAATGCAGTTTCCCTGATTTGATTTGTAAGTATTGAGCTGTAATATTTCTTGGCCATGTATGAATACCATATGTTGATTGGTTCCTCAACAATCTGAGCCATGTTTTCTGCTTAGCATATGGGAAAATGTGATTTTTACTCAGAAGCTTGTGGCCATCTGATGGTGTTCCAGCTCAGTAATCACAATGACTCAGTTTTCTCACAGTTATCACTGGCAGAAAAGAGATAAGTCCAGCTATAAAAAAAAATGCGCAAGGGTGCGCAAATGCTTAATGGTCTTTCCTATCAAAAAAGAAATTGGTGCTTCAAGTTTGGTTGACTGGTTCAAAGAGGAGGAGGGATAAGTTGTTTAAATGGTTGGCCAGAGGAAAAAAGCAGCTAATTCAGTAAAGAGGTCAAGCCAGCTGTCTGATTAGACGTGTAGGGCCTTCTGCAGGCAGGAACATGCTGCCTGGGCAGAGTCTGGACCTTGCAGCTACAGCATGCAAGTTCAATAAACACACTGACGTTGCCTCTTAAATCGGTGTGCAAGACGTCTTGTTCAAGAGTCCTAATTTAACTTGTAGTTGTCTGAAAGCATTGCATTTCCAGGTTTACCATGCCTGTGTGTTACTTTCTGGGCTCTCCTGAATAGATGTAGGGCTATCCCATTACCCCCTGCGTTACACTTTGTCTCACTCAAATTAGTTTTGTCTGTAAACCGGAGACAGATCATATGCTGTGCTTTGAAATCTTGCCACGATAATGCATTAAAATTCTGCTAGACCTCTCAAGCTCTTACACTTTTTTTTATTGAATATTTGAGACATACATAAAAAAAAACTGGTTCTCCAGTTTCTTAAGGCATGCATTAATCTAAAAGCCTAATTCCTTGACTGTGACCACTGATACCACAGTTCATTCATTTTCAATTGCAACTTTGTCAACATAAAAGAAGTCCATTTAGTCAGATGTCATTAAATACTTATTAGTATAGCTCCTCTATCAGTAAACCAACATAGTGCAGTTCTTTAGTGCAAGTGCAGCAAATATTTTTTGCTGTCATTGGGGGCGCTTGTTTGTTACAAATGGGTGCAAATTGGAGGGATGCTGAAGTTCAATGAATCCAGTACAATTGGTAAGCTGCCAGTCTAGTCAGATGTAACTCATTAACATTGGTTACAACTGAGAGTGCAAACTAGTTAGAAAGCAAGCAGAGAAACTGAAACAGTTTGTGATAATGAAGAAGAAAAGGCTCCAACTAATCACACAATTACAGAAGCATGGATTATCAGAACAAAAACTGGAAAATATTTTAGAATATGGTAAAGGGGCTTGAGGGCAGGGGAGAAGGTTTTTGTTTGTTGCAGGGCAAATGGACAAATCAGCAGCATAAGAAATAATGGGGAGGTGAAATGGACTACAGACAGAAGATGGCAGTAATGAACTGCTAGGGATGCCAGTTGACATAAAAACCCCATAGAAGAAGAAGGAGTACAGACAGAAAAGAATATGGCCAACACAATAGGAAAAGAAAGGCGTGTCATTGGGGCAAAAACAGGTAAGTGTAAAACTGATACTGATAATGCTAAACTGAGATAAAGCTGGTTATAATGATGTGGTTATTAGGAAATGTTTGGTGCATGAGGCCTACTAGCTTTAAGGTAGCAAAGGTCATTTGGTGAGTGGATTTTGATTGTTAACAAAGGTTAGAAATGTTTGTTGGTCTGGGCAGTATACTGAGGTTCTAAGTCCTCATTCGATGAGCATGGTTGTTCACATATGTTTGTTGCATCAGGTGGCCTTTAGTTCTACTACTTTTAAGGTGGTATAGTTTGACTGAGGAATGCATTGGTTGTGTGGGTGGTTCTGAGATGCTTGAACACAATGTTCGGGCTCCTCTGTGTCACGGGCCCAAATCAATGAAACACTATTATTGAGAGGGTTCCCACCTGATGACCCTGCAGACTTGCCTGTACTCACACCCACACAGAAGCTCTATGGGGTTTGTGAATTTAGTCCAAAGTGATTGCTGTTGATATTTCTCCTTACGGTTAATATAACTAGTGATTTTAGATAGTGAGGAGAGGACAGATTTAGATATGAAGCTTTCATAGGAATGGTCATGCATTCTTCTACACATGCTGTTCTGTAGCTATACTGGTAACATATGTAACATAGTAAAATGAAAACTAACTTTAATCATGACAATAGGGAGCATTTGCTACTCCATTGGGGTGAGTATAGTTGTGTGTAACACAGCATAGTCTTCTATCTAATCTAACTCCACTGTTAGATTTATCATTTATTTAATGAATATAAAATTAAGGCCAGGCTTACAGTAACTTACAATATACTGGCAAGTGCTCAGAGGTGTTAGATAACTGGACACTCAGGTGTGAATTGTAGCAGCCAGCTTTTCCATCAATTCATTTTTTTTCCAATAAGAACAAAGACCAAGCTAAAAGCTTTTGAGCTGTTTTGAAAAAGTTTGAGCTGCATGGACCATTTGAGCAAACCACCTTCCTGTGGAAAAATGAACGAAAGTAACCTCTATTATTTCCTCTATTTGTGGTTGCAGGTTAAACCACGTTCAACTATGTTTGTTAGTGCATGTGTCCCTGTGTTTATGTGTGTAACCCCAACGCATTTTACTCTCAATAACAGAGATCTGACGTCAGACTTGCCATAAACATGCTTTAGGCCATAAAAAGCTAAAGTGATTTGACAAATTATACAGGTTGGTTGATGTACTGATATATTAGACTGCACTGAGATTCATTTTCTGTTCATGTCTTTAATACAGCTTGGAATCAAAGGACCACTTTAATTACAGCACAGCACCATATCTGCAATATACAATTAAGCTGAGTACAGCCCTGCCTGTGCTGTATAATACATATATACGTGTGTGTTTTTATATATATATATATATATATATATATATATATAGCTAGCAGTATGTCCATCAGAAATTTAAAAGTGTTGGAGCACTAATCAAAATAAGTATAAAAAATGGAGCAATATCTAAAATGAGTATGAAAATGGTAATACATTCATTAAATTCAAAGAAGGATATGATCGTGCAGGAAAGAAAATGCCTCGAGTGATTGACAGTGGGGCCTCCATAAAGAGTGAATTCAGAGTGGAGTTTTAACGTTAAATAAAGGTATCAAGACTGGTAGTTACACCTTGTGGCACAGAAGCGAAAAGAGAAAAATAACTTTATAATTGATGCCAGTACCCTCCTGTTCAAACAAACATATGTTTTATTTCAGACCACTCATCTTTAAGAGATGAAAAGAAAAGGGAGTTGATGTTATGTTACTATGTTATTCACCCACCGTGAACACACACCCGAAGCAGTGGGCAGTCATTACTGCAGTGCCCGGGGAGCAGTTGGGGATTCGGTGCCTTGCTCAAGGGCTATTCAGTCTGCCCCACCAACAATTCCTGCCGGTCCTGAGATTCAAACCCCTTGAGGTTACAAGTCCGACTCTCTATCCATTAGGCCACGACTGCCCCACCACAAATGATCTTTTTAAGTAGCAGAATAGACAGGAAATGGGGAAATATTCATAGCTCTGACTACTTCTGTGCCTTAACCACATTCTCTAGCATGAATATTAGCTCGGATTGTTGCCTGGATGATACATTGTGCTGTATGCACTGGTTCCGGACAGTGGACAGACTTATTGTGGTCTTGACTATGATATTACTAAACTGCATTATAATTGATGGTGGTTATGGTACAATACACAATTTATTTTGCTTATTATCCAAAAATAGCTTGCTTTTCCCAGTCCAAGGACAGCAAAATAATGTCCCAGTTTTCATATGAACAGTTGTCAGAAGTTAGCTTTCACAACTTCTTCACCTTTACTACTCCTAGGCTACATACAGTGAATCCTAATTCCCTTATTTTATTGCTTTTCAGACTTTGGTTAACCCATAAGTCCTCCACATTGAATGACCTCCCGTAACTCTTATTTGTTCTGCTCTGCGGAGCAAGGCCCTGAGGAGGCTGCCTGGAGGAGCTATATCCGGGGGATATGTGTGTGCATGCTTCACTGAAGTCTATTACAGATTGACACCCGCCTTTATCCAAAATCAGTTTATGACTGGACCATTAACTGTAAGGATCAGAGGAAAAGGTGTTTCATGTCTCTTAAAACATGATTCTTCTTTTTCTTGCATTTTATGTGTGAGGGAAATAAGGATGTAATGAGTGGAACTGGGATTCACCAGTTGAGGAGTACATGCAACATCTGTCCTGAATTGGCAGTGAACATTAGAAATAAACAGGTATACTGGGTCATGGATCGGTCACTTCTCTGTTGTTTCAAGTTACCAGCACTGCAAGAACTTCCATCTTCTTTTACTTGCCACATTTAGGATACAGTTTTGGGTTGTTTAGTCAATGTTTTTTTTTTTTTTTTTGTGCTTTGCGAGCATCTTAAATGCACATGTTTTTGTGGTTCTTCATGGTTTTTGTGGTTCTTTCTAGTTTTTTGCATCTTCCTCCTGCTTACTTGTTTCTGTTCTCGTTCTCTGTCCTCCTTTCTACAAAACAGTTACTGTTAACATTTTCCTATATATTGTCAAGATAGTGAGTAAAAAATATCAGCATCATTAAATATTATGTTGAAATTGTAAATTGTCAATAAATATAGGAAATAATACACTGTATGTTTGAAATTAGAGACGGTGAGTATAGACAGCGAAGCAGAAGGCACAAGGCCAAAATGCTCACAATGTATTGCACCTTCCTGGGTTTAGGTCTAGCTGAGCTCTTGTTGACTGTCTGCTCCCCATTTGACTAGACTGTTTCAATTAATTAATTCATCCCTCTGTGTCTGTACTTGCGCTTAGAAACCCATGCTCAGCTCTTACACTCTTCTTATCTAAACTATCTTTTAAACTGTGTTTTCTCAGTTTGTGCACACATGCAGACAAGCATGAATGAATGAATGAATGAATGCAAGGCATGCAGCTCCTTTGATTTCACAAGAGCCCATGGGTAACATAACCTGGGATTACCCTTCATATTTCAAAACACCCAGCATGCATTGTACCCACCCCTGGCCTTTACTTTCTGGATGTACAAGTTACCACAGCACAGCTGAGCTTGTGAGTGTCACAGTGGCCACTACAACCAGTCCTGGCTCCAATACAACACAAAACTTCTTCAAAAAAATATGTGCTTTAACTCAACTATAAATAATGTAACATTGTTGTGCCAGATTTTGGATTTAGTGGGTGGTGTTGCTTCATTTGTATCCATGAATGATCCAGAGGGAAGAACAAGCTGGGTTTTCACTTATTAAAATGAAAAGTGAAGAGGTTGGAGGAGAGTGCTTCAATCAAAAATGAAGTTCAGTACTCTGACCTGTGAATTTCATAGCTGTGTGAAATTTTTCCCTAATTCTGATTCACAAGTGGAAGCTAATAATTTTTTAAAGGACATGATGTTGTGAACAGGTGTATTTTTCTATAACTACAAAAGAAAGAAAACAGTGGTCAGTAAAGTAAGTGAACTGTTTCATGTTATGAAGCTCTGGTGCCATCATTTATAATATTTATGATTAATTTATAAGAACATAAGAATGAAAATTATTAAAGACACAGATCTCTAACAAAACAGCCAGATCCCTGCATTACCTAAGCAATAAATAAACAAAACGGTGTCATGGTTTGCCATAATGACGAACACTGAAACAGAGGAAGCACAAAAAATGGCTTGATTATATCACTAGGACATAATTGTACTGTCATTCATTAAGTAGGCCAGTGTTAAGCCTCATTGTCCACAGTACCTTCACATCAGCAGATGACATGCTTAGGACAAAATAAGTGTCACATAATCAGACTCAAGATGGTTGGTTGCTGATAGCACTACCTCCGTTATTTACTACAATGGCTGTAATGAAGACCTTTTATTAAATAACAATCTAAGTTGAAGATGGCCTAATCTTATGCATGCAAAGCAATATATCAATGGAAGCTTTAAAGAACAAGTATGTAAAGTGGAAACTTGTGTGCTACAGTAGGCAGCCAGATGTGAAAAACTATGATGGCCAATGATACAATTTCTGCTTGGCAGCATTAACTTCACAGTTGTTTCAGTCTTGTTTTTCAGGCACTGTGAAAACAGGTGACGGTTTTGAATTTGAACACAATAGCCTCTTATTGGGTAAAAGTAACTAAGACGCCCTTGAAATGCAATAAGCAGGGTCTAAAATGACTGTTTTCCCTTCACACATAAATCTTATATGAAGTAGATGCTGCTATGTGTTAAAACTGTACAAGAGCGTAACTGTAAGTAGGCAGCAAGAATCTAGTGCAGGTTAATTTGTAGATGTGAAAAATTTACTTTGCATCCTTTTTATACCAACGCCCTCACAACCGTCTTTGCCGCACAGAGATATAGAGATTATATTGTTGCTGTTTATCAATTTAATTGGCATGCAGATTTCAAAAACAATCTTCAAACTCTATTAACGCTATTAACCTACAGGACAAAGTTAATTAGCTCAAGTTGTCATTGGTTGATTAAATGGGTGTCTGCAGCATATAAGCTGGTCAAACAAATCTGCAAACAAAACCATGTTTTTCTTGAATGTTAAAGTAAGAAGCTCCAGTGTAGGTTTGTTTCAAGGCCAGAGCACTGACTCAGCTGACTGATAATGGAACAGAGTCATCGTTAGTATTGTGTCCATCACTGTGTTATGTGCACATGTGCTTTTCCTGCTATGACAGCTCAAACTATCTGCTGCTTCTTACTTAAAAAAATAAAGTTCAAAACAAATTACCTCATGCCTGTTTGTAATAGAAGTCCCACAGCCATATATTGGTAGCATTTTCACTTTTCAGTAAGTTGGCTTTGCATTTTTACAAGTAGAAATGTAAATGTATGAATGAATCTTAAAGTTTTATGCCATCTGAGTAAAAGTAAAATACCAACAGGTTGTTAATTGAAATTTATTCCACTCAGAAATTAGAGGTGAAGGGTAGAAGGACAGTTTTTCATTTAGGTGTGAATCTCCAGCTCGCTGTCTACTTTAAATTGCAAAATTCATTTTTTAGTTGGTTGTGGAAATACATAAAAAAAAAAAAAAAGATTAATACGAGTTTGAAGTGTCCTCTAAAATTGCCTACGGAGACGTACGTTGTGTTTTTGCTTTTTAATTCACTGAAGCTTTATTTCTTGCCCTTAGGGACATATAGCAATTTTTCAGGTGCTTTCAGCATGGTAACCAGTTTGTGTTTGCAAATTGATTTCATTCAGCCATAAAAACAGCTTTGATCTGGGAAAATGTCCTCTCTTTGTGATTCTATTCTGTAATAAAGTGCCATTATGCACATATACTGAAAAAAGACAGTTATTGTTGTTCTATTAGAAGAGATTTATTTATTTCACCCTGTGTCTTGAAGCTAAGGACATAAATACAGCAATATTGAGAATACTCTGCTGGATGTAAGAGGCAAACACTCTTCTTGTTTTTAATTAAGGTGGTGTTTTTCTTTCTTTCTTTTCTTTACAATGATTAGACCTCTTCAGATGTAGTCACTGCACATGTACAACACTGCATACGCAGAAAATATCTTATCTCAGAAACTCATGCAAAGATGTCACGTACTGGCAGCAGGCATCACACATTAATCCCAGATTAAGCCTGAAGCAAGGTTACTCTGGTTAATCTTAGAAGCTGCACATCATTTGGGATGGATCTATCAATATTAAACTGACTTTCAAGTCCACAGTTGCTGAATGTTTTTCCTAGAAAATGAAAATTTGACATATAATACATTATGTTTTCACTCAGATGTCTTACTTCTTTTTATCTTGCATTGCTTTTTGTATAAAATTCAATAGTTGAACACCCACAGTGAATACTTTCTTTCACAGTACTGGTGAAATTTGTTAGACAACAGTCATGGGGTAATTCAGATGGCACTTTTGGATGACCAGTTTCTGAGATCATGGATGGAGAAAAAACTGCTCTACCAAATTGTCTTCCATGCCTTAACTACTGATATGACATGAGAGCCTGCTGCTGAAAATGTCAAATGTATTACTTTATTAGCTACAGCATTGCAATTAGGTTTTGATTTATCCTGTAGTGTTGCCTATCTGTTAAACCTTGAAGGACCCCTGAACTCCCTCTCTCTTTGAAGTTCTGTCAGACTTTAATTTATATTTCTTTTTTTTTTTTTTTTTTGCTATGTTTAAGGCTTTTGCAAAAGTTGTTTTTTTAACTGATTGAGCTTGACGTCACTTGGTGCAGATGCAGAATGAATCACAGTTTTGTTTTTCAAGAAAAGTTAGTTCCTCTGTTCTCTAGCACACAAGCGCCAGACAAGCTGCCCTACCCAACAGGAATGTTATGAAATAGGTATTTTATTCAAGATTTGAAATCATAAGTTAATAAATAAACTTTTTTTTTGTAGTGATTCATACTTGTTGATATTCAATGTTTTTATTTTTCATGCAATCATAAAAAACATCTCCCATTTTCATGATATACATAAAAGGGTATAATCAATAACCTACTGGAGTGAACTATTAATCATCCTGATATCTCTGGGTTCTGTCTTAGATAAACCCAGTTTAGGTCTGGAGACTGATGAACTGTAATAACTTCCTATAGAACCTACATTTTACATTCTGCATAAAGTGGACCATATTGAACAGATACAGTATGTCAGTCATGTTTTGTTTTTGTAAAATAGTACAATATTCCCTAAAATAACTAGCTATGTCTTTGAAACTGTGACATAGCCTTTTATTTTTCACCTCAGGCTGTCTCTGTAAGTTTTCAGAACATGCATTAGACCCTTTGCTCCACTGCTGCCTGAATGACTACAGGCACTTTTTTTTTTTTTTTAAACTTTGAGTAATGTAAGAAATTTTCTATTAAGAAATTAGTAAGCAGCGCGTTCTGGCCACACATAAAGCACACTTTATAGAGTGCATACATGGATTGGCACTACACTCTGTGAGCTCTCTGTAAAGGTCAACATAATAAATGATCCCACAATAGCTGTGAGCAGGACTGATTTTTCTATTAACATTCAGGGGTTTTAAGCCATTTTCTGATCAGAGTGTACCTACGGAAAGTTGAATTGTTCAGCAAGACTAGCAAGTGATGGAGGGCTGGGAAAATGACCACACATCAAAGGGGAGAACATATGTAACTTAATTAAAAGTGACGAGTCTTGAAAATGTCATCCTGTGCCTCTGTTTAAAAAAAAAAAAAAAAAATCTCTAATTAAGAACCCTGATTAAATTCTGGCCATCTCCTAAAGACCACATGCTGCATTTAAAACATTTGCCAAACTGTGGAATCTAATTAGAATGAACGACTTGTGGATCAGATCCAACTTAGTCTGCCATGCAGCATTCACAATAATAGAAACTGAGGATGAGGAGCTTGAGCGGATCAAGTGAAGTGAGAAAGAGAAGCGTCTTTGAAGAAGAAAAAGAGATGTGTGTGTGTGTGTGTGTGTGTGTTGGCCCATATCAAAGCTCCTGGTTTATGCATCTGGCTCACTTGCGTTTCACTCACTACACCTCAGGATAATAAGCTGTCACTGTGACCTCATCCTCGTCAGTCAGATAGTTATGCAATTCATAAAAAACTGTACAGCAGAAAATGTTCTTTCTTCAGACGCATTCTTACCAAATAACTCTATTACAGGTTTGTTGATGTGAAAATATATTGAAACATCACAGTTGGAGAATAGAGAGACGCACGTAAGCAAGCAATTTAAAGCAGAGAATTGCAGGAGAAGAACTGGGATGAAATAGATTGGGGAGAAAAACAATGTTTCATCTGGAAAAACTGAAAACAGGATGGAGAGAAAAAGACTGGGAGTGTGTGTGTGTGTGTGTGTGTGAGAGAGAGAGAGAGAGAGAGACTCTTTACATGCAAGTGGCAGAAAAAGCCAGGTTTTATACAGTAGCTCACCCTCTGATCTAAGTGAAGGTCACTATTACTCACTGTGACACTCAACATCAATTAGTGTTTGCTAATGCACTCAGGCTCCCAGGGGATTTAAAAGAGCATAAACAACACTGGCCAACAGTGGGCTGGTTTACACCTTCAGGGATAACTGGCCCATCTCTCAACTGCTAATCACTTTGGTTCTAGCATGATAGTTAAGAAGTATGTGATCAATGAGTGCGTTATCATTTTTACTGCTGAAGCCAGAGTACAGCTTCTCACACTGGATTCAATCTTTTTCCTTTTGTTGAGTCTACATTATTTGAACACTGTATCAAATGTGTAATCTGAATGACTGCTATTTGTATGAACTGCTTTAGCAAGAAAAGGCAGAAATGTTGACCTTTAGAATAGGTTATAGTCATGATCTTTACTATCAGAAAGGGCCAATATTCATAGCTTGTCTTTTCTGTATTCAAGCTGTGAAACAGTAACTGGGATGGGTTTTTACACCTTAGTGCTTATAACAGCAGATGCTGTTATTTTGAGAAGATGAGCAGAGACCAAACTGGGCTTTGTTGACCACAACTTGGAGGAGGCGTTCAGCCTCTATTTGATGGTGTCTCACAGTTTGAGGGCAGTCTAGTTTCAATTATTGTTGCAGCCTGAGTAATTTATGGGTTTGCAGATATCAGGGATGCGTATAGGAAAATGGTTAAAATAGAGAGAATAAATAAGTATAGTGGTCTAAATGCAGCACTGAGGATCAACACAGTGCATTTCAAAGTGTAGAGTAACATCAAGCTCCTGTCACACTAATAACGAGCAGGATTATGGTGAGTAGCAAAGCATTTTTTTACGGAAGGAAGTCCTTTGTTTTTGAATAAGACCCACATAAAGCAGGCAGCCACTCATCAATGGTGGGCAAACAAAGCACCAGACTTTCACACATGAGACGAGGGCTCACTTCCTGGTCACGTATTTGTTTAGGCAGCAGAAGCACATTGAGGATAGTTTTTGGGTGTTAATAGAAATGTTAATAGATTCATCACTTCCTACTTCATGTCACAGTTTGACTTTTTCAGTATTAATCCAACTCCAATACCTTTCCTTATTCTTAACCCAGTCCCTTAGGTGTTTAATCATACTTATGAGAAACTGATTGTATTGTACATCCTACAAGCTGATGTATTCTATTGCAGATTAAATTTGGGCTGTTCCTATTCTTCTTTTGCACTAGCATAGCATAGCATAGCTGAAATGTAGTAGCCAGCTTTCCAGTTAGGAATCAGGATGCACATACCGTCACCGCGCTATTTCACAGTGTGTGGATGCCGATGCTGCTTTTGATGCTGCGAGTTCACTAACTGGATATTTGCCTGAATGAGAACAGTGGAAGTTGCATAAGCAGGCTTGATGTGGGTACAGTAGAGGAGGCAGACAAAGCTCCTGCTTTGTAAGACTGAGATGTCTAATGTGTAATTGATTTTGATGTCCCATTTGTTGTCTCTGGCAGCTTTTTAGAAATAAAGGGAACATTCCTATTTAACTTCAGTTTTTTATGATTTGTGACAGTATTGTTTCAGTCTTTATCCCAAATGTTATGTGATTGCCAACACACGACTTACACTCTGTTGTGTTTATTGGTGTGCACCATTCCGAATAGCAAAATGACAGAAACGAGTAAATAGTGTTGGTAAAGAATGTGCTTCATTATTGAGTTTTCCTGGGGGGGCCATGACAGTTTTATTTATTACAAACATGTTAAAGTGAGACTGAAACACAACTGAACAAGAATCTAATAGAAGACGATCATGATCATGATCATGAACACTTCAAGCTTTCTGGGCAAAATTCTTATTTTTTCCTTCTCAACCCGAAAGGACCTCACTGGGTGTTTTGATCCATTAAAATTGTGCTTGCTTTCAGTTATTTTCCAAACTACTTTCTCCTTTCCTAGAGGAAAATGGCTCTTCCTTGGGAGAGGGAGTTGTTACCATCCTGGGAGTACACCAACCATGAAAAGTAGCTGTTACAAAGTTGAGAGAAACGATGCTGTCAGTCTGCTTGCTACCAAAAAGGCTTATTGCACTCTGCCTTGACTACTTTCTTTCCAAGCAGAGTGAACATGATTAGGTGATGCAGCAGCAAATTTGAAGACTCTGCCTTAAGCTCATCAGTGATGTGGCATGTGTGCAAGAACATGTTCTCTGAAGAAGATTTTTCACTTCAGGCTTAATTAGAAAGAATTGGCCAGTTTTACCATCTGCAAAAGTCTCAGCAAATATAAACATTGACAGTGATCTATTACTTGCACCTCTCCACAACATCTTGATGCGAGAGTGTTTCATGTACTGTATATGAATTAATGCAGTAAACATAAGAATATTTTACAATAATAGGAAATTGTTGTCTCAGCCATTTGAAGTACTAGTTTGTCAAAACGCTAATTTTCATTTAAACATATTCAGAGCTTCCATGCTGGTTAGGTAACATGTAACCTGCCCAAAGTCCTTTTAACTTTCCCTTCTTTGTTACTTTTTTTTGTCCACCTCTTTTCATCAACATTAGACAGCTTGATATTTAATATCAACCTTGTGATTATTAGGCAATGTGAATACTGCTCTTTAAAAGTTGTTCTGGGGAATGAGTGTATCTGTCAGTCAGAGGCAGCTGAAGTGGAGATAATCATGGCAACTAATAGAAGGGGATGGTTGAAGAAGTGAGGGAAATTAGCCACAAGGATAATGAGTCATGTCTCAATGTGACTTCAATGTGTTATGCCAGAACTGCAGCGCCTTATGTCAGTCCCAACACTGCTGCCTGGTTGGCAACACTTTGACCACTTTTGTTCAGTTTTCCCTATATAAAGGAAATTTGTCCTTCATAATAGATGACTTTCATTATTTTCTGGAAGCAAAAACACTATTTCGTCTTTGCTTTTGTAACACTGAATACATTATACAACTGACCACGGTACCATTGATGGGTAAAAGAATAACTCTGTGTAGAAAAGGAGTTGCGTGTGATGTTTGATCCACAGCTGCTGACCTGCTGTTATGTGAGTCAAGTAATCTTAACAGAATTTTTGAAAGTTGCAATTATTTACATTTTTACAATATAAACAATAAGTTATTTTTACATCAGTCCATCTATTTCACATTAAAAGTCCAGTTTGACTGACAATGATGATCAATTACATCAGCTAAGGAATTTCATGTGTGATAGGATTGTTTTTAGAGAGGACAACTTCAACCAATAAATGGATGATGTTTAAAAGAAAGACAGAAATGCATTGCTGGAGGAAAGGCCAAGGAAAAGTATAAATTGGAATAAGGATTTGAACACAGCATGGAGCTGTGTATATTATAATAAGAATGAGCTAACAGTTGGAGCCTGAGGTTCTCATCTGTTGGGTTATTTCTTTCTCAGTGCACTAAATAAGATTCCCAGGGAACCTTCGTTTGAGGCAAGAATCCCTGAGACACCAGGGTAAGGGTTCTGTACCATGGCAAAAACTATCAGACTCTAGTACTTCGTCTTTAAGGCATTAAACCAAAAAGCTTTTACTATAAGATAAATTGTATTACCAATCAAACAGAAGGACAACTAAACATATTTGTGACACTGTATTTTTGCTGTCAGAACTCAGTCGAAACCCAGCAGTAAAATATGTAATATGTCCCACACACAGGAAGGAATAGACAGAATAAAAAGAATTATGAAAAAGTGAATTTTATGCCATAGAGGAAATTTGTTTTAGAGGCTTTAAAAGATTAAAAAAAAAACATTTTAGATGTAACACAAATAAAGTAGAGAAAAGTGGCTGGATACCATTTCTTTTGTTGTGCAAGATAGCAAGAAGGGAAAAAAAACAACATTATTGCATTCATTACTCCCCATTGCCATCACATGATATTTAATTCATAACCAGGGGATAATTGTGGATTATCAGCTCTAAGCTGGCATTTTGATGGCTTTAAAGAACACCAATTTGCACTGAGACAATAGTGCATTTCTAAGTTTAGCTTTAATATGAGAGTTTTTGTAGAAGAGAAGCTGTTGTGAAAACATAAGAGTATTCTTGGGAGTAGTTCTTGATTGTAATTTTGTCTGTGTAAATTGAGCCATCCTCTGGTGCTCTGTGTGCGGTAGCTTCCATTGCTTTTATCTTTTTGTAGTTTTTACACAGTGAAATAAAGGTCTAATGATGTGCATGCATGATTTTTTTAAAAACCTTTATTCCTACATGGAGAACATAATTGAAATTGAAAACCTTTTTTGCAACAGTGTCCTCGTTAAAAAAGGCAGTAACATAATTCTTCATACAAAAAACATAAAAAATCAGGTAACACGGAGAGATCTATCACTAGTTAGTCAATGTATTATAATAAAGTGAGTGATAAATGAAGTGTCATACAGTTCCTGCAGCAAATGTTTAAAAACTGCACACAAAAAAACTGACTAATTTTAATTTATTTTAAAATAACAAAAGAGCTAAAAACACAAAAGCTCTTTTACCAAACTCTATGTGAACCTTAGGTAGGCCTGTACTCAGTGAGCAAAGAGCTTAAGAGTTTGCATCCTTTTCAAGTATACTCATTTATTATGATAAAATGGCTTTAAAAATAAAACAATGTCAGTGGAGGAGTGTTCAAAAGACGGACGTGACTTGAGCATGTAGTTTGCAATATTGAATGAGCTTGCAATAAATCTGAAAATGCTCCATGATTTACACAGTCCAGAGAATGTATGCTCTAAGATGATGCATGTGCAAAATGTCACTAAAGTCAAGCATATGCAAAAAATATGGGAAAGACCAGGATCTTTTTTGTCTTTAAAGAATAAAATTTAATGTGTAAGCCTAATTTCATTTTCAGCTTTTCCACAAGTGAGTCATTATGTGACTTTAAATAAATAGTCACCCAACACAATACTAAGATATTCATGAAGCAAACTCTATACTTTTCTCCTGACCTTTCCTTTCTGTCTATCCTAAAAATAATTTATAAGCTAACCAACAACCTTGTGTGCTAGGCCAATGTAAAACAGTTGATTCTTAAGCTGTTCATCTGAAGCTTTGAAGACTTTAGATGGGGCATAGGAACTGATAGGATTGGCCACATCATTATTGTCATTTGGCACTATACAAAATTAAATTAAACTGAACTGAGCTGACAGTAACCACAAACAAACTCTTTTGTGATGTATGGTAATGTATAATAATGCATTTCCCCTAGTTCCACCTACTTTGAGCACGGGATACACTCCATGCCACTCGGCCTCAAACTAATTCAGCCATTTCTCAGGAATGTTATTAAAATAAATTATACTGTATGGACGTTTCTTTTGGTTGCATTAGGTACTACACGCTTACAAGTTTTGTACTGTTCTGACAAGTTCTAAAATACTTGTTTTTTGTATCCAACACAATCGTTCTCTCAATTTGTCTGACTACCACTGACTGACAGTTTCCAAAAAAGTCATACTTTCAGAAATGTTAATGTTTAGAGTTTGAAGTTGGTCATCATTAGCACTTAAAAAGAACAACCGAGGAAAAGGTGGAAAAGGTGAGAGCAATCATTGTAAATGTGTCATTTTCTGGTCGATTCCTTCTTACAAAATAGGAGTGTAAAAATAAAAAAAAAAAACAATTTAAAAGCCCCCACAAGGCGGCCCGTAAGGCAGTTTCCCCTCAGCCTATCCTTCAATACATGTATTTTTTAACATCACACACTGTGCATTCAATGCTTTCTGATTCCAGGATGTAAAATACTAATGCTTCGTCAAGTGTCTTTTGTGCCTCACATAGTTGAAAAAGTACCTTTTAATGTCTATGAGATGCACAGGGTGTAACTCAATGATGTCAGCATGCAGCAACAAAAGTCAATGAATTGCTTAGTTTTATACACAAAAACTGTGGTTAGGTTTAGGAAGAGACTTGGGAAACACTCATCAAACACCTCTCTCCTGTGGGTCCTCCATCCCAACTTCCTCTTATCATGGGGCAACATGGAGACTGACTTAATGATCCTGTGGTTTTTCATCTAGTGCTACTATGCAAATCACATTGGGTTTGAGTGAAATATTTTAACAGCTGCTCAGGCTCGCAGTTGTATTTTGTGTTTAGTGCTAATTTATAAATGTTAACATATTACAATACTGAACTACAATGGCAAACATTATATCAGCTATAGCTCAGTGTATTAGCTTTGTAACTGTAAGCATTTTAGCATTTAGTTTAAATGACCACTGTGTGGAATACAACCTCTGAGCTACCCACTGGCATGGCTGTAGGCTTTTTTTTTTTTTTTTTTTTTTTTTTACAAACCCATTCATTTTAACTTTGTTTTACATTAATGAGATGTAAAGCTTTTTAAAATATTAAATAATTCTGGGGATATTGAGGATCCGTCTCAGAACATCAGGACAGGCATTTTTAAATTGGCACTTTATTTAATTGGGATGTATATTCTGTCCATTATCAGCCTCTAGTGACCAACAGATGGGCTTAAAGTTTTAGTCTTGCTGCTACAATTTTATATTTTATAAAAGAAAATGAGCCCATTGCTTCTAGTCTTTGTTCTTCAGCAGGTCATAAATTTTCCTCCTCTTTTTTAAACAGCTGTTAGAGCTGTTTAAAAGCATGAATTGTGTATCCTAATTGTTACTCTGAGATGATGCTTAAAACAAACAAAAAGGATGCTCATTATCTTTTGCAAGGATTATGATATGTGAAAGTAGTATAAGTTACATTCTGTTATATTCAGCAGCAGCCCAGTAAAGCAATCTCTCGGGGCTCCGACAGATTTGCAGTCAGAGTATCTGCACATGTCCGGATTTTAATAATACATTGCCTCTAAAAATCACATATGTTCACAGAGATAGCACTGTGCTAAAAGCAAAACTGAGCAGTAAATGTGGATAAACGACCAACGCAAAATGTGTGAATGTCTGTTAACAGTGGTCACACAACCCTGTGATATCAGCAGACACACAAACGTACACCTTACACATAGATACAAATACCTACAGAGTTGACCATTACTGTTCGGGTGCAATATACTGCAAAGAGTGTAATTTGCTGGAGGTATCTAGAGCCCTAGAGACTTCCAGAGCAGGCGTGACCTCATTGCTGGGTGCATGAGGGGTAGCGTGCACCATCAGGTCACTGCACAGTCTTTCTTTCTCATCATGCTAAAGAAAGCAGATCCTACCAAGGGCAGTAATTTATTTCCTCCATTGTTTCATTGTGAATTAGAATATTTTACATTTAACTTTTCTATCTGGAACACTGAGCAGTGATTAGAAGCGAGAATTATTCTTATTAGCCAAAGTCCTTACATTTTGAACTCACCATTTTTCTTCGACCACTGAATAAAATGGTGATAGTGATATTATGACCCATCAGAAATCCTTGAGTTTTCTACGACTCCCCTGGGAAAGTGATAATGCACTTATCAAATGGAGCAATGGACTTTGATAAAACACTGACAGAATACTGATAGAAACCCCTCAGAGAGTAACAGTCAGCCTTATACATCCTAATTTTTTAGTTGTAAAGGTCAAACATTGAATATGACTATAAAATGACCAATTATTTAAGTGCACTGGTGGGTCTACAGGAAGTTTTCATAATAAAAGACAGGATAAAATGTAAAAAGATTTCAAGAATTAAAGTTGGATAACAGAATGATAACAGAACTTTGTGAAACTAATAATTAAACAATTACCGCTTTCTCACTAGCTAAAGAAATTAGACACTGAAAAAGACATCGGTGTACACATCTTGGCCAGAGAAAGAGCAGGGGTTGGAAAGAGAAGTGAAGGAAGCCACCTATGTCAAACTGGAACAGCCGTCACTAAACTGAGGGGCTAGACTTTGCCACCATTTACCATCCACTCACAATGCATTGCTTACATTCCCCTCCAAGCAATTCAACACCTATTCAGACCTTGATCCATGTGACCCCAACAACACACATGATGATGATGATGATGATGATGATGATGATTGATGATGATGAGAGAGAGAGAGACCCTGTGACCCATGTTTGATCTAAACAACTGTCAGGGTGTAAACTACCCAACAGAGGTTAAATGTCTGGGAAGCCTCTCACGTAAGAGATGAAATGTCTTCATGAATCTCAAGCAAGTCTATTTAAAGTCTAGCATGTAAAACAAATATTAAACTGGATTAATAAAATTACATGAATTTCCTTACCAGGGAATCAATAAAGTCATCTGATCTAATCTAATGAACTCATATATGGCAGGACTTCCCTAAATGTCTGAATCTTAAGTGTGACAAGCTTTATAGTTAGGTTCTGCTCTGAGACATTAACCACTAACAGTTACAAAGGACAGAACAAGTTTGTAATCTGAAGGTTGAATAATGTCAAGCAATTGTGCTATCAAGTTTTTTCAGTCGTATCATCTTTATTATGTATGAAGCTTCAGCGGTGTCAGTACAGTCTTGCTTCTGTTTCCTGGCTCGCCTTGAAAACAGACAAACAAAATTGGCTAAGGGGAAAAAATATTGTCAATAAGACATGGAAAACATTCAAGCTAAATACAGAAGGCTTTCTGGTCCTATCAGACAACACCTGCAATTGGCGTGTAGAGAGCGACAATAGCACCCTCCATCCTGCTAACTTCCTCTGCACAGTCAGGCAGCGGGGCCACCATGTCTGTTGCATGGTAGTGGAGCCAGGTTCTTGTCCAAAGTAGAAGTCAGTAGTGGAAGCAGATTTTGGCGAGGAGGATCAATTACCGATCAATTATACAAGCAACCCACCAACTCAGGACTTTTTGAATATTATTTAGGTTATTATATAGGTTTTGGGATTTTTGATTTTTTTCATATCCAGCTGTCTTTTAAAAAATTAGGAAGTTGTGAGTAGAAACTCTGCCAAAATCAGACAAGAATAAAATAATTTGGATTGTTATTATATTGCTGATTTCTAACATTTAATAGATTATTTATATTTCTGCTACATAAAGCACATTGGCTTGCAGTTGAAGTAACAGTTTCCTTGCCTTTAGTATAAGATTTGTATGGCTTCTTTGAAAGTGTTCATAAACTATCCTTTGTGATGTAAAAAGCACAGATTGTATGTGGCTAAGCTACATCCATAGTTGAAAGCTCTTGTTGGTTGGTCTATGCAGCAGCAAAAGTATACAGCTCAAACAATGTTTTGACTGTTACATACATTAGGGGGAAGCTGCCATTAACCAAAATATTCTTGCTGGTATCTTCAGGATAAGCCAGTAGAGGTGCTAGTGAGAGGGAACTGGGGGAGACTTTGAGATGGAAGCAGTGAATTAGCTGATTGAGGGAGGGTGGTGCGTGCGTGCGTGTGTGCACTATGTGTGTTCATGTGTTTAGGATAGATATGCTTGTGAGAATCTGTTTTTATATATATGTTGTATATATTAATTTGCTCATGAAAACACTAGCTACTGAGTCCAACTTGATAAATAAATGAGAGGTTGATTTATAAAAAAAAAAACAACTTTGTCTTGCTTGTGTATGTGTGCTCCCTTGGTGTCTTTCTTCCAGCAAGATTTTTGATCACTGCTGTTGAAATCTGAAATCAAATGAATCAGTTTTCTTAGTTATCCTTGACTAACAGAATAATGATGCAAGAGTGCACTTACTCTGCAAATATCCGCTCTGCACCAGAGGTTTTTAACCACAGTGCACCAGCTCACTATGACTTTCTGTGGGGCTTCCTGTAAATATAGGCAGTCTTCTCTGTCTCACGGTTTCTGCCTGAGACTTTAACCTCAGTCTGCCGTCTACTGTTTCTGTCTATACAGGATTCTACAATGGATTCAGCCTGATGGATCATAATGAGTTTGGAGAGTTCAAACATGGCTGGAAGTGCACTAAGAACGACCTTCTGTCTCATCCTCCTGGCTTCAACTGTACAAGGTAATCCTTGACCACATGTGCTGTTTCTCAAATATAATATTCATCATGGGTTTGAGCTGTGTATTGGTTTCTGGTGTGCCTCAGCTGCCTCGGTATAGTTCAAGATTTTATCAACCTACGTCCCAGGGGACTGTAGTCTTTATTATCAATCTGAAAGTGTAAGTGATTTTGTCTCCTTGCTCTTCCTGCTTCTAATACAATATCTAATGTGTTTGACAGGGTTGCTCGATGTTGAGGTGATCCCTTATGAAACAATAGAAGCAGCAGTGGGCCAGGATGTTGTTCTACCCTGTACTATAAAAACTACTAGCAGAGATGTTAAGGTTATCAACGTGGAATGGAGCAAGAAAAATGAAAGTGGTGAAAACACAAAGCTGGCAGTGTATAGCCCACTTTTTGGATTTCATCCACATCAGGCTAATATCAATATAGAGATTGTGAAAAACGATACAATGAATTTGGAGGGATTCCATCTACACCTTCCTGCAGAGAAGACATGGGAAAATGGCACTTACATTTGTCACCTCACAACTTTTCCTCATGGCTCATTCAGGAGTGAAATACAGCTACAGATCAAAGGTAAGCAAAAGCATAGTCAAAGTCACACCTGCTCAGTCATCATAGGATTTAATATTTGGATTGAGATATACAGCAACTTTTTTTTATCCATCTTATTGTCCATTGCATATATTTCACGTTTCTCCTGATTGCATCAGAGCTCCAAATCCACCAGTTATTTCCATCTGAGCAAATGTATGTAATAATTGCAGCAACACATCCAGTTTGCCCTGATACGTTTATTTCTTCCATTTGCTTTCCCTCATCAATCATCTTCTTTTCAGCTGTGAGGGAAGACCGTTTCAGAAAGTGTTTTTTATGTGTATTGTATCTAAAAATTACAACCGTCAGTAGCTACAGTTAGCTACAATTATCCTCCACAGTCACTTTCTGGACTCGTTGTACAGCAAATGTTTCACATAAGCATTCCTGTGTTGCCAAGAATTAATCTCATATTTTCTCTCTTATAGATGTTAAAATAATTTGTGACATGGATCGCACCATTCAGGTCCTCAGCGGGGAAAATGTGACAGTTCACTGCAATGCCCCCCCTAATTCACAGTACAGGTGGACCAAGGTAACAGAAACCAGAACACCACCTAATCACTTTTCTGCTATTCCTGTGAATTCTATGTCATTCAATAAATATCAAGATGTTTTGATTACCTCATCAAAACCTACATTACTTAAAGGCCTTCTCAATATACACAACTTGAATTTACCTAAATTTCTCTTCAGGGGTTAATTAAAGTTTATCTCATCTCATGATCATGTCTCATCACAAACTTGTTTTGCTTCAGAACAAGAAGCTGGTGTCAGAGAAGGAATCTCTGGAGCTCTGGTGGGTGACTGATGCTCAGGCAGGGGTTTATACACTGATTGTCAGCACCGGAAAAATCAGTCTCCATAAAGACTTTACTATCACTGTGCTAACAGTGACCACAGGTTTAACAACAGGTGAGTTTCTTTGCTGTTTTTTTCTCTTTGCTTTGCACTCAATTTCAGCATCTCCTCAGGGCTGGATTAGCAATCTTGCAGCAGTGCCAAGAGACTGCATGATTTAATAAACTACACTTGACCAGAGAGCCGATACTTGACTTTTGTTATTATACTGTAGCTCACTCAATTTTAATTTTTAATTAGTTGAAAGAAAAAATGAAAGATTCAAAGGATTTCTGAAGTTTCCAGCCATGTTTTGAGAATGTACCAGAAAGTGTGAATAATTTGTGACAAAATTCAATAAAATCTCTCAATTATTTGTTGCAAACCAGTTGTTGCATGGAATAAAGGCAAATTTTGAACCTAGCTGAACTAAAACAGTACTCACACAAAATCCAAAACAACCAAACCAACCAGGTGCACATTCTTTGTATGTTTCTAACAAAACAAAATACACAACTCAAGCCACATAGATATGTCACTTCCTGTTCTACCCGTCTCTCACCCGCAACAACCAACCTCTTCAGAAGAGTCTCAAAAGCGTCTCTGAAACATGAGATGAGGTGAGAGCACAATCTGTTGGACAGAGTGGAGCGGTGCAGCCCAAATGGAGGTGTAAAAATACTTTGATAAGCTACACAGTATTGTATCACAGCAGCGAACTGCTTAAATATACTTGTGAATAACTAAAATTTGGCATAAGTTTAAATAATGATGGACAGAGGGACAAAAAAAAAGGACACGGCGGATTAATTGTCTTCATAAATTCAGGATACATACAGCATATCATTGAATTTGCAATTCATGCCTGTACTTTAGCCTCAGCAATCTGTGCCCATGGGTTCACAGTCTATGATATTGAAGAAGCTCTTTGCCTTATTTTACCTATTGATTATGCAGTGCTCATAAATGCCCATGTTTTAATGATGTATCTGGGTACTTTAAAGTTTTGTACTGCATCACTTTTCACAGTTCATACTCTATATTCAACTTTCCAGCGTGAAGCTCACTGAAAGAATAGTTTGACACTGTGGGAGAGGCATGAAAAAACTGAAGCAATAAAAGAACAACCGCTCTTTTACGTTGGCCTATGTGCAAGAATGCATGAAAATGGTTAAGCATATTTCTCAACACATCCAACTATCCAGTGAATCTTTTAATTAATTCATCAATTAATGCTGCTAATATGCACAATCCTTATGTGATGCATAAGCTATAGCTCATTAAACCATGTGCACAGCATCTCAAGGAAAGTACCATTTTGCTAAAAAGTGATCCATGTAGAGACTTTTTGACAAGATGCATCGACAACATCAAAACAGTGCACTGTTGCTGACAGCCTGTTTACCACATATTGTTGTTATCAGATCTTGTTACAGTGTCACCACAGTCTAATGTAACTGAAGAGGCCTCGATTGACTCATCTGACAGCAGCTTCACCACTGCACGCAGCCCTGGGCTTTCAACCACTGGTACCAGTGTAACTTGGACCATGAGCATAGGATCCAATGACAGTCAAAGCCCCAGCAATGTTAAGATCAGAACTGAGTTTGTGAACCCCTCTGCAAACTATACAGATGCCAATGTCACATCATCCCCTGCTACTCACGCTGACCCTCATCTCCTACTCAACTCTACTACATTAAGTTATGGTAGTACAGTGTTCAGGGCAGCACAGGAAACGGCCAGTGATGAGATGAGGGGTGAGTCCATGCTACACACGGTCACTCCATCTACCACAGGAAACAATGCAAAAAGCGATGGAAATGGAACTGTAGTTGAAGGTAATAATCACTTTATATTTCACAAATTGCATCTAATTGTAATTGCAGTAATTGGTTTGCTTCAAGCATAGACTATTGACAGCTATTTGTCCTGCCACTGCAAAAAATGGCACAATTTAGGATAAGAAAACAACTTATATAGAAAATAGTTTACATAATCTGCAGTAGATTGTGTTACACTTTACAGACTGTCTCTGCATCTATATTCATTTATTGCCTGAAATTGGCTTTTGCTTGATTTCAGTCATGCTCTCAGGTTGTTTGGTCTTATCACTTGCTATGGGGACTGCATATGGGGACTACACTGCACCTTTGGTTTGTTTGTGGCGAGTTGAAGAAGCTGTTTACAAGAAGTGGATAGCTACAAACAACAGAGCTAAAGGCAGGCAACAGATGAGACTCCTTAAAAACTAGTGATGAATGTTTTATTGTTAGTATTTTACTTTTATTTTCCTATACTACCTGCAGTTTTATGAGCTGTGAAAGATTTACAGAGTCCAGTTCTCTAGGCCTCAGGCTAGATATCTTTTCAAGGTAGAATTCATTAAGCAACTTCTGGGGTCCGTGTGCAACCAGCTGCCTCAAGGCAAAAGGTTTGATTCTGCTACATCTCCACAGAGCAAACTGATCAATATCTTAAAACACATCTACAACTATTGCTCTCCTCCAAAATGACACTTCTTTTCTCTCTGTATCTGAATGTTAGCCGCCGCACGGAGTCATCTGTTGGTCGTAATCCTTGTTCCAGTGTTGGTTTTGATCACATTGGTTGTCTTGTTCTACAGGAGACACATTATAAAGAAGAGGTAAAACTCAACTCGCATTTATTCAGGGTCATATATGGGATAACTGTGAAAGACATGGAAAATATTGATATCTCTCGTACTTTCTGATCAATGCACGTGATTTGTGACATCCTGGATACAGCTAACTTTCTAGCTATTAATATAATTATAATAATTCCATCTTCATTCTCTCCTGAAGGATGGATTTACCACCACCGTTCAGACCTCCTCCTCCTCCAGTCAAGTATACAGCTGCAAAATACCATCAGACTTCAATAAAGTCATTCCCTATTTCAAGGTGTAACTCTTTAGCAATGAACAGTTGTGAAATAAATGTTTGATTCATAAGGGCTAATATATTGTATCCATGTAGTAACTGTTGGGATATAAAAGCTGCAACCTGTGTTGACAGTTGAGCTAATGTGGGCAATGTACTGAATATACCTTGGGGGTTTTGCATACTAATGTTTCTAAGATGATTGTAATTGTAATTTACATTTTGTATAAACTGCATTAATATTCAATGTTATATTAGATAAGATAAAGATAAGCTGTTTTCATATGACTGAATTTTTCAAATGTTTCAATACTGTGCCTTTGTAATGCAATTATTTGGATTTGTAATCCCAGCTCCTATGTCTCATGCAGTACTGAAATAAACATACAACTGTGTTTACATGGCAACTAGTGTATGCAAAAAACAATATGGACAATTTACTGCTGCTTCTGGTAGAAAGCTGCAATTTTGAGATTTTGTTACACCTATGAATTAGTATTTCCTGCCCAGAAGCCCAGTGATTGATGTACCTGTTTACTGCTGATGTTGCAAAATTATATATGGCTTTAGATCAGAGACCACTGCAGTCAGCAAGTACCACAGAGTGACACTAGAGTTTACAAAGGGGGGCCTAAACCGCAAACCACAGGGGCGAAAAGGCTAAAGGGTATAACCATAATACACACACAAAGGCAGTTGATGTTAGAAAGTTTAAGAATGCACATTTTTATGTTTTTGACTATTTATTTTTATTTTTTATTCCTGTGCAGTGGCCATTTCTTTGATATTTTTAATGGAAGACTTAATTTGATGAAACCTGCTTAACTGCTCTGGAACATTGTGTTCACATTCACACTGTATACACACACACACACACACACAACGATACATTTAACTGTACTAAGAAAACTTTCGTAACTGGATTTTTTTTTTTGTCTTCATTTTCCGACCACAGTAGCAAAACCACTACTGTGTATATGCAATATAACCTTGATCTTGACAGATATAGCGGTGAAACTACTGTCCACTCAGATCCACATAAAATGTCAAGTGTACAGGTTTTTTTACATTGCACGCAAGCCAAATATATATACATATATATATATATATATATATATTTATTATTGACAGTAATGGGGAGATCCAGTTGCTATCTGGGGACTTGCTTAACAAGTCTTAACAATAACCATATAAATGTGTATGGAAATGTTGGCAAGGAAATCAAAATGTTCTGTTTTTCATAGGTTGAGTGTTTTGTTTTTTTTTTTGTTTGTTTTTTTCATTTTTGACATTTTGAATTTATAAATGTCTATAAGCTATGGTTGTCTTTACATACTAAAAAAGACTATGTAAAGACAACATCACATACATCATATTGCAGCTCACAGTAGTATTGAGACTGTGTGCCTCAGAATGAGGTTACTTTGTTTCCTGTTTGTAACTGAAGAGCAGCCCGTTTTCAAAGCAGTGTGATAAGAGAGAGTTAACTAAAGGAAAGTAAAAATAGACTCCATTGCAGCAAACTTCACTGACTAAACACGGTGTTGCCCTGTAGCCTGAGAGCAATCGCATCACTCACACAACCCATTTTGCTCAAGACAGCTGGAATATGCCACCCGGTAGGATCTGAACAACTTTTTGAACTTCTAAAACTGTATTTAGATTATCAGACCTTCTACATTTTACACGTTTGTGTAAGCATTCTATGTAGCCCTTAGTATAATTTTGCAAAACATTGCTTTTATCACAAAAACAAACAAAAAAAGTGTAATTTCCAAATATGATAGAACAACCGGAGGATTATAAGAAATAAAATAATAAGCTGTTAATCTTTACTTCTATGTATGTAATGATATATTGTTTTGGTGATTGTATTTTAGTGTTGACATATAACTCCGTTTTGTTGGTGTCACAGTCCATATGTTTATCATACCACATGTGGCACAACTGAAGTGGAAGCAACTGTGAAGCTTTTTAAGTAAATTATTTATTTCACTAAACTGTTAGGGTGTGTTTACAATAAAACTTACAGTGCGTAGAATGAACATCCTGTGAAATTTGTCATATTGTGTAGTTCAAACTTGTACCATCCATTTCCATTGAGAAAATAGTGCAAAAGTGAAAACGCATTTTTAAACGGTTTTCTGTTCATTGTTGAGCTGTATAGTGTGAGAGTAGCAGATAAAAAGTGTTAACGTATGAAATTCTATTCCCTGACATTTTGATTCCCATAAACAAACATTTGAAAGTTTGTTAACGTACAGTTTCTGTTCGTCTTTTAGACTGTCACACTGAAACTATAGGCCTTTTGCTTTTATCTCTGGCCTTGCTGATTTCTATGTGTCTCAACGTCATCATATGCATGGGACGAAGAACCACTTTGAGAAGAAGTATGATTCAAATCACCTTATTTTTGAAATATTGTTTTAAAAGTAGTCAACACTGATTTCAAACCTCTCAGCTCAAAGGTAACAGGGACTTTTCTAAATTGCTTAATAATTTGTTCACTTAGGCTCCTGCTGTTCTGCACACATTTATGAAGGAGAAGGGTATGCTCTTAATTTACTTTTTTTAAATGGCAATTAAACACATCTCTATGTCATCCCATTACTATTTAGTCTATTATGTGTTATTATGACCCTGGCTTTCAGGAAAAAGCGGGTAAAGAAGATGGATGGATGGATGGATGTGTTATTAAGTTTCCTAATATTTTCATTTTTTAATCATATTTACAAATAACATCTATTATCTGCAATAAAAATTAACTGTGAAATTATTCTTCCATATCTTGTTGAAGTCGCTCAGAAGATGAGGGACATTATTTTCAAGACTTTAATCATCATGAGCTGCAAGAAAATCCCCACAATCATCATGAGCAACAGGAAAATCCAATCTACGGCAACATCCACACAAACAGACGTGGTGAGCGCAGACCAGCACTCAACTTTTTAATAAATAACGATGAGTCATTGAATTTTTTAGAATCCCAGTTCATTACTTATAGTACAGCAGTCCATCACAACAGGCTATCAGTTTTTGTATGCTATGTATGGTTTGTCTATACAATTTTTTATAGTAATTATATCTGCTTCTTTACCTGTATTTTAGACAATATATTTTTGTATGCCATCTAGCTTGTTAGAATATATATATATATATTCTAAACATGAAAGAGCTGAAAACAAAATCAGATCAATTATACTTTAAACAAAGCGTTATTTTACTTAGAGAAAATGAAATCAATTCCCTTTTCACTTACTAATTAAATCCTCTTAGATTCGATATTTTGCTGTCTTGTTTCTAGTAATTCAGTCAGCAGAGCTTGACTACTGTTTTTTCTCATTTTAGTGATTTACGTATGCTTCGTTAGAAGAATGTAAAACAAATCATGTTTACCTTTTTAGTTTCAGTTGAGGTTTGCTATGAGATGATGACCAAGCGACACACAAGAGATCTTACAAAGGTAATTGCTGTAATTTCATTACAATTTCTCTTCCTCTGGTTTTTTTGCAATGATATTGTTCCGACTTCCCACATGCAATTTTATTAGTACTGTATGTGATGTTGTTAAACAAAAATGTTATTATAACGTACAGTTATTTTAATATATATGTAATAGCTTGTCTAAACAGAGCATTATGGCTGAGTGGAAAAGCTTATTATTAATAATTATTTTTCTGTTTTGGAAGGTTGTTTTTACATCTTCTTAATGTTTTTTTTACACCTGACTTCTATTTGAGATATTGCCTGGGAAAAGAACAATTGTTAAAGCTTTGCATCTTGAATATGAACTTGAAAATTGTTTGTAAGTTGTTTGCAATGTTTAATGTACAGTAGTGCCATTTTTTCAAAAAAATACAGTTGTTGCAGTTGCAGTGAGCCATGCGTGCAGTGTATTTTGTGTAAAAATACACATGCAGACAAGTTTAACTCTTGATGACAGATTTCCTTTCTAAACGGAAGGCAGCTGACACCCTAGACACATTGTGGTCAATGAAACCATCACCCATTAAACACAATTAAGCACAATATGTTCTAAAAATAAACTATGCTTTAAATGCATGTAAACCTTCACTAAAGACATTGCCTATTTAAATTTAAATTGCATGTGCATCTGAAACTTTGTTTTAATGAACAATTGATCTCTTTTGTCTAAAATCAGCCTTTAGAGTCTGACCTGAATTATGCTTCGCTGGATCTGAAGTTGGCAAAGAAACGCAAGAAGCATCGCCACCAGCAACCCCAGGCTCAGGGACGAAACAACCGAGAAGATCAGCTGCCGGTTCCCTTCCCAGCCTCTGCAAATGCTTTCTTGGAGGTGGAAGGAGATATGGATGCTCACCTTCCACCCAGAGACAACAGCACTATGGTTTCACAAAGTAGCATCTACCTGAACAGCCAACAAATAGCCCAAGAAGCAGAGGAGATGGATAGAGAAAGAAGTATGAACATGGAGAGGGAGGACATAGACTGGGAAGGAACAAGAAGGCAGGATGACTGTGGAAATAGAGAATGGAAAGGAGAGCAGGAGAATGAAGAAAGCAAAGATGATAGTAATGGGACTGTATGTACCCAGATTTCAGAGATACAGGCTATTCAGAGTGGCACTGATCATTTTGTTAGCAGTTTTAGCCATGAAGGTGACCAGTAAGATTATGTAAACATGATTTTAAGATTATTATTTTGTTGTTTCAAAGCTGAAAAAGTTATTAGTGTTATTGCAAGATTGAAATCTATGTCATTGTAATATACAGTGAGCTTCATGCAGTTGAGTAACTTCCTCTTTTGGGCGCAAACAAGCTACCTCTTGAACTCTCCACAGTGAGTAAGTGAGGAACAAAAGTGTACCTTTCTGTGCAGAGGATGTAATAAAGGACGACAGACGAGGAAGGGAAACTGTGTTTGACATTTAGAGGTCAAGGGCTGCGTGGAAATTTTCAATTTGTTGTGAAAGACAAGGAAATCTTCAAATCATCATAGGACATGGAAGATCTGTTTTGATGTCTGATAGTCATACATCAGCAGATGTCTCATAGAAAGGTGTGAAGGAAAAAATCTCGCATTTGTTTCCCACACTTAGACAATGGCTAAGTCATGAGAGAATACTTTGAGTAACAGTACTTACCTTAGTGCATGTGAATTCCATGCTGATATGAAAATAAAAATTAAAGGCTGGTGGATTATCAGTAATGTTATTTTTTTATCATGTGGTATATTGTCATGAAAAGATCACACACAGAGGATTTTCCACACCAAAGTTATGATAATGGTCATTATGTTTACAATCTTAGGATGGATAATTTACCATACTGAGGGAACTGAGCTCTGAAGTAATTTCAGTCAGGAACTTGCTCTGCACTAACTGATAGTTTTTCAATTACTGACCATGGCCTATTTCCTCCCTATGGATTTATTTTTGACCTGAGGGGTTTTGGGTCCAACTGCTGCAGACATGCAGGGAAGATCTGCAAAAAGACACACACAAATTAGAGGTTACTATTAGTAACTGTCAATACTCACATCGACATCCTCTTTCATCTGTCTCTTCATGACATTTTCAAGATTCAAGATTTAAACAACTTTATTGATCAGGGAAGGAAATTGTTTTACACTATATGCCAATCTGCTGCACAGGGCTATTTCCTTTGTTGCTTTGGGTAACCCTTTTTTTTCTCCAGGGTTCAATAGTGCTGATCTTTTTAGGGTTTGTTGTACTGGCAGATGGTGCAATAATGAAAGGAAAAAGGACAATCGTTGTTAGCTGTACTTCTTTACAAAAACAAAGGTATATGTCTTCAGGAAGTTGAATTATACACTGACAGTGACATAGATACCCATTATGTGTTGTGAACTTACTCTTTAATGTATAAAAATGCTCTGTTTTCCTCTGAGTCTAGATGTGGCTCAGAACATTTAAATGAACTGAACTACATCAAATCTTATGCCTATTATACTGTGGTGAGCCCTAGTTTTGATAAATGGAGGGTATCTTTTTATTCTATATAGTAACAGTGATTTCTTAAAAAAATGGTGGTTTCTGTTACAACTGCTGCCTCAGCCCTTTTCATTTTCACTTTCAGCCTTTCCTTTGCTATTATCTATCCAGCCACCAAACTTCCTCTTTACCTGGAATAGACAGCAACTATACAAAGCCCACAATAAAGTATATCTGTAAAAAAAAACTAAACCAAAAAAAAACAGATGTTTAAATCTGATATATTTTTGCACAAATCAAAGATGTCTGTGAATATTTTACTAATCTGTTCAGTATCAACATATTTCCTTCCTTTTTTTACAAATAAATTAAGAATATATAATATTAAACAGAAAATGCAATCTTTCCTACAAAACATATGTGCTGGAGTGAAAAAGTAGTATAAAACCATAATTTCCAATAGAAAGGGACATTTTAATATGAATATGCTATGCAGGAAGAATGATAGATTGATATGAACTGTGCAGTATGCTTGTCTTGAATCATTGGACACATGGATTAATGATTTTCAGTAACTAACCCAGATCTATTCAAAAATAAACAGAGAATTTAAAGCATTAATTTGAATATTCTGGAACCTCTTAATGTTGTGTCATTGCCTTGAACCCAAAGCAGAACATTCTATTTAGAAGCCTCGAGTGAACTACACTCACTTGTTACTTGACCTTTCGACGAGTTACTTGTGTTTGAAACCTCTCAAACATCATCATGGATAAAGAGTTTGCAGGAACCGTTAAGACTCCCCGTTGTCCGGCAGTCAAGAGAGATTGTGGTAAGTGAGAAATCCAGGCAAAAACCTGTTATCACTCATGTTAATCATCCCTATGACTTATCACATAAAGTGGTTACTATTTTAGTTAGTACTTTATGAGAGTTGGCCTTTTTCTGACCCTGATAATCATCTGAGATCTGGATCTATACTGATAAATTGACAATTTCGTTACATTACTGATTGTAATTCACTAAAAACTGATGTCCCACTGCATATTACTCATTTACAGAGGACAGTGGAAACACATCACAAGCAGCATCTGCAAAAGATGGAAGGCCTGGGAGAACCAAAAGGAAGACCTGTACTAAAAAGAAGACCCAAAGAAATACAACAAGGACCTCAAAGGTGGCTGAACCCTGTAGTAGTTTTGAGGTGGACAGCAGGCTGAAAAGAGAGAAGAGAAAAGACAGAGAAGACGGAGAGGAATCGTTAAAGACACCGAAGAGAATAAGAAGACTAGATCTTACCCAGTCTGACAAGGACACTGCATCCACCTCAGTGGATACAGACAGAGGTAGGCTAATCATGTGAAACTAGTCAGACACAAGGTTCAGATTTAGTAGATTCATTGCAACAGAAAACACAGGACTGTCCCTAAACTGGGATATGGTATACTGCAATAAATATACATTTCTTCCCAGTAAAACAAAACTCATTCTCACTTCCCTCTTATGGAATATGTTTAGGCAGATTCGAGCTTTTCATAAATGTAGACAATTTTTTCTCTTTGGACAGGCCTAGGCTTAGACATGGCAGATCAGAAAAGTGTCATTTTGGAAGGAATTGAATCACAGCTTTTTTTGTCATTTAGGTTAAAAGTCTTATTGTCCACATTAGTGCCTGTGACTGTTTACATGCTGATCTTCCTCTGGGTTTTTCCTCAACACATTAGAAGGCTGCAGTACATCAGTGAAAGATGTGAGCAAGAAAAGCATTAAGAGGAAGGCTGCAACAGATGGAGAAGGCCCATGTAGTAAGAAAAGGAGGAGCCTGGACCTGATTGAGACCAAAAATAAAACTACAGAGGAAACCAAAGAGGACTTATCCACAGATAGCCAAAGAGGTATGTAGCTCTATCAAGGGTTTGGCTTTATTTTCCAGGTGAAGTGTAAAATGCAGATTTGTATCAGGGGATGATGGGAGGGATTAATAATAGAGCTTAAGGTAACTCTAACTGATGGTATTTCATGTTCCTCAAAACTATTGCAAAACAAAATATCTGTGTGTATCTAGATTTTCAGAACAAATACCAGCAAGAGAATCAGCTTGGCGAAGGTGGCTGTGGATCTGTGTTTGCTGGCTATCGCAGAGCAGATAATTTACCGGTATGTGTTCAACACATATTCTTACACACACACACACACACACACACACACACACACACACTGCAGGTGCTGATTCCTCTTTGTGTGTTGCAGGTGGCCATTAAACACATATCAAAAGACAAAGTGTACTGCACAGCAGAGGTGAGTAAACGACACATACTGCTGAAATCTGCTGTATTTATCATTGCACTCACTTTCTGAATGTATAATTGATTATTGATTCATCTTCTCTCCTTCATCTTCTACTTTGCTATGATAATTCAGACTAAGAATGGGAAGCAACTTTCTATAGAGGTTGTCATCATGTTGAAACTCAGCGGTGAAAAAGCCAAAAGAGTAGGGACATCAGTACCTGTGTCCCTGCTGGACTGGTATGATCTGGGTAAAGAGCTGATCCTGGTGCTGGAGAGGCCAATACCTTCTGAAGACCTATTCAAATACAGAGAGCGCAACGGAGGCTTTCTAGAGGAGGAGAAGGCCAAGGTAAGATTATAGCCATTCTTCTATCATTTTCATCTCTCTGTCGCTAAACTGAACAGCACTGCACATCTGTTGTGGTATCTGTAGTAGTCTCACCTTTTTAGTGGTTTGTATCCAAAATGTTATGGTTCGTTAAAATCCCTCTTCCACAGAAATTCTTGATTACTTTTCAGCACCTACAGGCTTGGAAATGTGGCTGTAAAAATTTAGTCTTGTTCCTTGCGGACTATGACAGTTGTAATCAGCTAGGGAAAAATATATCGCACTACTCACTACTAAGCCGCTCTCTGCCTGTCTCTTTCAGATCATACTGAAACAGCTAGTCGATGGAGCAATAGAACTTCAGAATCAGCACATCTTTCACCGAGACATCAAGATCGAGAATATCCTGATTGAGACCAGTTCAGATGTCCCACGTGTTCGTCTCATTGACTTTGGACTGAGCTGCTTTTTCAAGAAAACGTCATGTTATCATGTTTTCTACGGTAAATTGTCTGGCTTCTACTTCTGCTCTTCATTACTTTACCATATGATAATTATTACACTGAGTCAAAGATTCTTCTTCTCCTCATCCTCACTCTCACTTTTGTATGCCTGTGTGTTTTTGTATGCCTGTGTGTTTTAGGTACCACTGCTCATGTCCCTCCAGAGTGGTACAATCGTTGCATGTACAGTGCCGGCCCCACCACAGTGTGGCAGATGGGTGTGGTCCTGTTCGAAACACTCCACAGAAAAGCATCATTTGAAACCAGCAAATTCCTTCAAAATAAGATGAAGATTAGCAATAAGCTGTCCAAAGGTAAGAATAAGTTCACTGTTACATAAACTTGTCAAGGGACACACATATGTTCATTTTAATTCACATTCTGATGGATTCACCTTCATCTCTCCTCTTGTCTTTCCAGACTGTCAGGATTTCCTACAAATGTGTTTGACCCATGTCCCAGAGCAGCGACCCACCCTGAAGCAGCTCCAGCTTCACCCATGGCTCAGATAAACTACATACATGAGCACCACGAACTTTCATGCAACCACATAATGAGGAAAGCTGCTCTCTCTTCGACCGAAAAGGCCACCATGTTTATTTGGACTTATCAAACTGGACTATATTGTGTTTATTTGTTGCCCTTTTCTATCTATGCAGTTCCTGTAGCACCCCTAGCCATCCGAGAAGAGATGATCTCTCTTTGAATTGACTTTCCTGAGAGTTCTTTCCATTTTCTTTATGAACTCAGGATTTTGGGGAGTTTTTCTCATCTTAGAGAGCTTGGGCTGGGTCAGGAGCTGCTCTATAGATATATTTTCTATTGCCAAATAGACAATATGTGGTATCATTGCCATATATTGTCAAATGTCAGTTTTTAATTTACAGAACTAAACCTTAACCTCTAAATTCTCTCTACATGAATTATACTTTTGTGTTTATATCAAAATGTGTAATTTTATAAATGTTAATAAATTGTTGCATTTAACACATTATTGTGACTCAATTATATTAAGACACACAGAAAACTAATACTGACTGCCAGAACCTGCTGGTTCCTGTTTTAAAAGGACCAATAAAACGCTCACAGTCTGGTTCTCCATACAGATGGAGAGGAAAACATGAACAAGGTTACTTAACAAACAAGGGTACCGCAGACGAAATCCAGACAGGGGAAAACACAGACAGGCTGGAACAAAAAAAGCTGGCAAAATCTAGTGATCATGAATGCTGGGATGACAACCATCAAGAGCAAACAACACAGACAACCTAGCAAGGAACTGAGGGAACAGGAGGGGTATTTGAACTAGGGGAAGAAAACGAGACACAGGTGAAACCCATCAAAATTAAAACAAGGTGAAACGAACAGAAAGAGTGGATCCCATCTGATCCTTCAAACTAAAGGTCCAACATAGGAAGTCCATGGCAGGATCCTGACAACTGACAGCCAAGAGGTAAATGTTAACTATGAGTGTAACAACCAGGGCACAAGCCTGATAATGTCAGACTATGTACAAATATGTATGTGTGTGTGTGCGAGGGTCTGAAACCAGAAGCAACAATATCTACATGCACAGTTAAACTACTAACATAGTTCAACATAGTTGAAATTGTTTAATGTTCAAACAGGTGCCAGACCGCTCTAAGTGACTCCTCAAACAGATAACTACCATCTGCACAGAGAAATGAAACAATGGATTAAAAATCAAACATGTTGTATAATGTTTTTCATGTTCAAAAAATGGGTAGTTGTGACTTTAAGGCTCTGCATGAGGGAAGACACTGAGTTGCTTAGCAGCACAACCATACAAACAACTTCTGTGCGCTATAAAAACAGCTTTACTCTAGTTAGGATGATGTTCTTATATGTAACTAGATGCTGCAGGTCAAGCCAGTTATAATCTTAATCTTTTCTTGATATTTGTTTCTAGGTGAGTGTTTCCTTGTTCTTACTGCAATGGCTGAAATCTTGATGTGTGAGCCATTTGAACTCTTCAATCTCCTCAACCAGTACAGCTGTGTGTCGAGGTTGGCAGAAATCAACTACCTCTGTTTGATTGGTAAGAGATGGGATCTTGTTCAGTTAGTTAATATTGGGTGTTAATGCTGGAAGTCTATGTAACCACTTGGATTTGTGTTTGCTGTGTTTTAATTTAATTTGTATATTGTATGTCTCTTTTCTAGATGCTCGTGACACCCAAGAGTACAACACAAGTCACGTTGTGACAGCAAAAAATGTGAAAATGGTATGGATGTTATTGTTTCCACAGTATCCAACTTACACTAAACTTACATTTCTATATGCTATGTATTGTCTATAGCTCTTAAAATCAATCAGTCTATTTTTTAGCTTCTGCATCATAATGACACTGACTATTCTGTAGCTTTAAAATGAGAAAAAACTCTACCTAATGCTAAAAACAACCTTAATAAATATCATGTTAAGGTTCCTTGACAGAGAAGATAGATAATGTTGTATTTCTTCATCACTACGCAATTGATTTCTCATTTCAAATACATGCAAAGGAGGTGGAAATAATTTTTCAGGCTTTATTTGTATACAACCCCAATAATCTCCACCAACAAAATAGGACTGCCTGTAAGTAGCTCAATAGGTGAACCCACTTACAAATAGATTTGGAAAGCATCATGGGTTACAGAATATAAATTGCTGGTTTAGATCCAAATCTATAATGAGTATTCATACATACGAAACTTCTATTCAGAAGGACATCATGATTTTACTGGAGTCATCTCAAAGTCACTTTTATTGCCTGTAGAACTAATTTTATACAGAACTGAATCCAGAATTGCACCACAATAATTATTGGGTAGTGTTGTGACAGATGTTTTTACCAGGTGTTTAGGCTCCGGAAAGTAATGAAACAAATTTAAATAAGAAGTTAATACTGTATCTATTTGCACAAGAAACAGTGAAGCTAAATGCAAACAAATTGAAACAAGCCTTGTGTAACAGCCTAGTTTCTTAGTTCCCTAATCCTTTGTGGGATTATTTTTGTTCTTCAAATATCAAAACTTTCTTTATGACTCTTTCCAGGACTCAGAAGGCACTTTCTGCCTGCCAGAGACTGTGGAGTTTGAAAGTATGCAGCATGTAGTGGTTTATGACAGCAACACAACCTGTTTACAAAACCAAGGTCTGTGAAACATTAAATCCAAGAAACTTTAGGGCATCTGAAGTGCTAAATAGGATTATTTACCGGTGTAATAAACTAAACGTTTGGACAAAATAATGATGTGTACAGCACACCGTTGAGTAGCACACCGTTGAGTGTTGTTTATCATTTGATTTCTGATTGCGATTGCAGGTAGAGCAGTTGAATGTGCCCAGGCCCTGGCTAAAGTTACCTTCCACCCAGTCCGTGTAGTGAGAGGGGGGTTTCAGAAGTTCTCTGCTCTGTACCCTTTCTTAAGGACTGAGAAAATTATCTACACTATCATGGTGAGACAAAAACACAAGGTCTGGAGAAACGTTAAGTACATTAGGCTTTGACTTAACACAGTTCCACTTTTCAAGACAAGGTCAAAACCATCAAGCAATAATTCAAGATCTGCCATATCGAACTGTTGATGCTGATAAATGTATTATGCCTGGAGTGTCTCAGGAGCTGGAAAACTTGAAGACCTATCCAGTGGAGATTATAGCAGGACTGCTGTATATGGGTGACAAGAAACAAGGGACAGACTCCATTATCCTCAAAGACCTGAAAATCTTCGCTGTCGTCAGCATCTCACAGAGTAACACAGTGGAGTAAGGCAGAACTGGATATATAAAATATCACCACAGGAAATTCTGAATGCCATGTGTTGTTACTGTTTAATTTGTTCTGAATTTCTCTTGAATTTATTTCAAAGTAGCTCCATGATGGGAAACCAGACCACCCTTTATATTCCTGTGGCCGACTCAGTGGTGTCAGATTTATTTTCAACCTTTGAAATGATTTGTAGTTTTATTGGTAAGTCATGTGCATATTTTAGTTATTGATCTGTTTTAAGCCCTTACAAATATTTGTAGTCTTATTTACAGGCAACCCATCAAATAAAACACTGTAAATATATTTACTGTTAGGTGGACGGGTTTCTTTATTCACTGAACTAGTCATCTGTTGGTTGTCTTCAGGTTCACACATCCACATGGGTTCTCGTGTCCTGGTGGTTTCCAGTCAGGGTAGAAGCCGCTGCAGTGCTGTAATCATTGCCTTTCTCATGTACCACTTCACATACACACTGGAGGTAAGTGGGGCTCATTTAATTTAATTTCAGTGACTGCCACAGAAAATGTCTGTTACTTGAATTGCAAGTGATATATACATTATAATGTAATGTTTACATTTTAACAAAGACATGAGACTGGCATTGAACATAGAAAGAAAAAATGTGAATATGACATATAACATTATATTTAGAGTAATGCTATGGCTTTTCCAGGAGGCCTGGAAGTACATGCTCAGATGTAAATCCAACATGAGGCTAAATACGGGGTTTTTACAGCAGCTGTCTGACTGGGAGCTTCACACCATGGGGAAAAAAGTGACAGACATCTCATTTCTTATACAGTTGTGACAATGACAAAGCTGATTCATTTTCACCAGATGCAATAAGGATAACTGCATTACGATGTGAACATGGTAAGATGAGCATTATCAGCTCTTTTCATTGAGTCTGTATTGCAAAGCTATTAAAGGTTTCTATTGTCATCCAAAGATGAAAAACTATAATAAAGCATTTTTTTTACAGACTTATTTTTTTTCCCTGATTATATACCATAGCTACTCAGCAGACTGTTTACAAAAATAGCTATCTAAAATTTTTTATTCCTCCTTTCCTCTAAAATAACCAATTCTTCAAGCAAGCTCTGAAAATGGAAACAAAACCAAAAGAAACAAATAAATAAATGGAGGCAATAGTGTTTATCTACAAAATCTATATTTTTGCACAGCTCTGTGTAGTCTCTTGTTTTTGTTCATAAACAAAGCCTGTATAATTTATTTTAAGTGCTCCAGGCCTCATAGGGTCTTTAATGTCAGCTGTGGCTGAGTGTATACCACCCCCAGTGTGCTCCCCTCATGTATTACAGTATGTGTACTTCTAGGTCACAGAGGTAACGATCAGGCAGATGAGTTTATATAACCCCAGCTCTTAAATATAAGCCATGTACGAATTTAAGTAAACCCTGAATTTTGCCTTGCAGAGGACAGAGCACCTTTCTTGAAGAAAACCGATCAAACAACATTGAATGATTGTTTATTGTTGTTTCTGTGGGTAAAGTCAGGACTGTAATTTGGGGTTAAGTGTTCAAACCTTGAAAAATGAAAGGGATTTATATTTAATAGTGTTGCCTGACACGCTGTACAGAGAGGGACAAATTATTACCAATGAAACAGTCTTTTAAAGGTGCTGCTGCTGATTGGCTGAAAGGAGGATCCAAATTCAGAAACGGGACCTCTGATTGGACCATCCAGTTCTAAAGGCGTACTGACAACGTCACTTTGCATGTTTTAGCACGCATGAGCTGTCGTTATGAATGGCCTTAAAATAAAAGCACAGAAGTTGTATTCCTTGACATGTTTTATTAGACTGCTCAACAGTAGATTTAACTCTTTCTATTTAATTCAACACCGTTAAATCACAACATACAGATTAAAAAAAATATGATATGGCATTGTCTTTTATGTTATTTTACAATTATTAACCAGTTATATATTACGCTGTAAATAAACTTAAACAGTTCAAATAATGATAATAGAAACAGTAATATTACCAAAAATATTCAATAGCCTAAAGTTATAGCAACATATCAAGAGGAAAAAAAAACATGTAACTATAAAAATTGATATGTATTTGTTAGAATAAAATTACCCAAACTATCATAGCACTTAAAATAATTTATTTGAGACTTGTTTCTGAACACATTCTGAACAAAACATACACAGTTTTGTAAAAAAGTCTTCCTCTAGTCTTCCTTTTTCCAATAGATCCTTTCTTTCTTTCCCTTAGCTGTAACTTAAAGACTGACTAATCAGAGGCCTCTGACAGTGATTATTGTTCAGCTAATGTTTGACACGGCCCCCGAACTGTTAGTCATTAAACGACTGTACTCACTAGGTCTTTTATTTTGAAGGCAGGAAGTAGCGCTTTTTGCAGTAGCTCTAACACTGAGCGGTGCAACTGTTGCACAGCGGAACATGAATATTACTCAACTACAGGAGGTTTCCTGATGCCACAGTAGAAAATGTTCACTCCAACGGATTTATCTGAATGTTTTCGCGAATGGGACGATTTAGAGAAGGACTACCAACAAATTCAGGTAAGTTACACAGCGCTAATATCTGACGTTACACTGCCCGGGTAGGCTAATAGTCCGGGTAGAGTCGGATCCGCCCTCAGCAAATGAAACGTATTTGCATGTTAAGAAGAAAACAAAAAACAAAGTGAAATGCACTGTAGATAGAAATGTAAATAACGCCAGACACATTGTCCTAATACGACACTGATGGAAACATCGCATGATCCTCGGTGTTGGTTCAAAAAAAGTCTCCAGTACACCCAGTATTCAGTAACGTTATATTAAGATATAACGTTAGCTATAACAAAGCATTACTGAACCGGATCTTATGGACGTGTTGCCAATTTTAATACAGAGTAGCTAATACAGAATGATTCATGTTTTATTTAGATTATGCTCATACTGTATGTTTTGGTGTAAACGCCTGATCTTCAAGCTATCTAGGATATATGTGGCTAATTATCATACATGTGTATTGAAAAAGTATTTCCTTCTGGATCAATAATCAATATCTATCTATCTATCTATCTATCTATCTATCTATCTATCTATCTATCTATCTATCTATCTATCTATCTATCTATCACTCAGTAACAGCACTGCTGACAGTCTTCAGTCCTTTCCCTCATGTTACTGCACATGAACAAGATTTTAATAAGTTGACCACAATAAGGTAACAGTATACTGACTATAAATCTGAGAAAAAAATATAACTAGTACCATGTTGGTACTGTGCTTTGGGTCGCATGATAGATAGATAGATAGATAGATAGATTGAGTGGGTACGGAAAGTATTCAGACCCCTTTAAATTTTTCACTCTTTGTGTCATTGCAGCCATTTGCCAAAATCATTTCTCATTAATGTACACTCAGCACCCCATCTTGACAGAAAAAAACAGAAAATGTAGAAATTTTTGCAAATTTATTAAAAAAGAAAAACTGAAATATCACATGGTCATAAGTATTCAGACCCTGTGCTCAGTATTGAGTAGAAGCACCCTTTTGAGCTAGTACAGCCATGAGTCTTCTTGGGAATGATGCAACAAGTTTTTCACACCTGGATTTGGGGATCCTCTGCCATTCTTCCTTGCAGATCCTCTCCAGTTTTGTCAGGTTGGATGGTGAACGTTGGTGGACAGCCATTTTCAGGTCTCTCCAGAGATGCTCAATTGGGTTTAGGTCAGGGCTCTGGCTGGGCCAGTCAAGAACGGTCACAGAGTTGTTCCGAAGCCACTCCTTTGTTATTTTAGCTGTGTGCTTAGGGTCGTTGTCCTGTTGAAAGGTGAACCTTCGGCCCAGTCTGAGGTCCTGAGCACTCTGGAAGAGGATTTCTTCCAGGATATCTCTGTACTTGGTTGCATTCATCTTTCCTTCAATTGCAAACAGTCGTCCTGTCCCTGCAGCTGAAAAACACCCCCACAACATGATGCTCCCACCACCATGTTTCACTCTAGGGATTGTATTGGGGTGATATAGGTATATGGGTTGTATAGGTGATGAGCAGTGCCTGGTTTTCTCCACACATACCGCTTAGAATTAACGCCAAAATGTTCAATCTTGGTCTCATCAGACCAGAGAATCTTATTTCTCATGGTCTGGGAGTCCTTCATGTGTTTTTTGGCAAACTCTATGTGAGCTTTCATGTGTCTTGCACTGAGGAGAGGCTTCCGTCGGGCCACTAAGCCATAATGCCCCGACTGGTGGAGGGCTGCAGTGATAGTTGACTTTGTGGAACTTTCTCCCATCTCCCTACTGCATCTCTGGAGCTCAGCCACAGTGATCTTTGGGTTCTTCTTTACCTCTCTCACCAAGGCTCTTCTCCCACGATTGCTCAGTTTGGCTGGACGGCCTGCTCTAGGAAGAGTTCTGGTCGTCCCAAACTTTTTCCATTTGAGGATTATGGAGGCCACTGTGCTCTTAGGAACCTTGAGTGCTGCAGAAATTCTTTTGTAACCTTGGCCAGACTCATAGTTAAATATGAGTGTCACTGCAAAAGGTCTGAATACTTATGACCATGTGATATTTCAGTTTTTCTTTTTTAATAAATTTGCAAAAATTTCTACATTTCTGTTTTTTTCTGTCAAGATGGGGTGCTGAGTGTACATTAATGAGAAATAAAATGAACTTTTTTGATTTTGTCAAACGGCTGCAATGACACAAAGAGTGAAAAATTTAAAGGGGTCTGAATACTTTCCGTACCCACTATATCTATCTATCTATCTATCTATCTATCTATCTATCTATCTGTCTATCTATCTATCTATCTATCTATCTATCTATCTATCTATCTATCTATCTATCTATCTATCTATCTATCTATCTATCTATCTTTATTTCAACCTAACTCAGGATGTGACCCAAAGCACAGTACCAACATGGTACTAGTTATATTTTTTTCTCAGATTTATAGTCAGTATACTGTTACCTTATTGTGGTCAACTTATTAAAATCTTGTTCATGTGCAGTAACATGAGGGAAAGGACTGAAGACTGTCAGCAGTGCTGTTACTGAGTGAATTTAATAATAATGACCAGTCCAGTATCAGTGAAAGATACTTAAATGCAAGTATTTCGGTATTGTACAGAAGCATAGTACCTTAGTAAATGTACTTAATTATATTCACTGTTGTTGCCAGAATACAAATAAGCACATAAGCTTACCACATCACTTACTGTGGATGTCAAACCATGATCACGACGATTACAACACAGATAACTGTGCAGCACTCTTAAGCAACTGGCATCATAGGTCACATGGTTAGTGCAACACAACAAGCATCTGTCTGAACCCACCAAAACAATTACATCTCACACATATAGAGACATAATTAACACAATCCAATCTGTGTGGAGCAAGACGAATCATATTATTGTTGAAAATAAATTGACAAAAAACAATAACAAAAACAAGCTTAAGTCTGCCCTGGGTGAACGTTATTATAGAAGACCCGCTGGCATCTTTTTTGTGTCCTTTTCACATTGTTTATATGTTAATAACAGTTAAAACTTTGCACAAGATCAGCTTTATATATTCTATTTATATATATGAGTATACGTTTGTTTTCACATCCAGGACACACATCGTTTGTATAAACAGAAACTTGAGGAAGTGACAAAACTGCAAGACAGCTGCTCTGCTGCTATCGCACGTCAAAGAAAGAAACTGAAAGACCTCACTGTGTCACTAAAGGAGTAAGTGTGAGATCTGGGATTTGTTAATGATATGCTTGCAGTGTTTGTGCTAGAGCTTGCCAGTGAATTACAACATAATCAATTACTTACTGCCCTTGTGGAGTAGTTTTGAAATCAGCTCTGACAGCTGTTCATTACAGGCGGTAGTCCTGGTCTGTAAAGTCCTCACTGGGCTCTCTCCATATAATATATATGAATATGACATAATGTATGAAATTGTGTGTGTGTGTAAGTCAGAACTGTGTTCTAAATATGCCAAAATCTTTTTCTATGATTAGATGCAAAGGAAACAATACAACACCCAAGTTAAGTCCACAGGATGATTATGCCATTGCTGAAATCAAGGACTCCATTAAAGACAGAACCAATGCTTTCTCTGAGATGGAAGCCTTTCTGCCAAAGAAGAACGGGTATGATTCTGTAATACGATTTTTTGTGTGTATTTTAATAGCAAAAGGGAGTTTCATAATAAATTGTTAGTATTTTTTGTTCAGAAATTGTTCAGAGTAGTACCACTGGCATAGTAAATGTAAAATAATAGTTGTCGTGTAACAGAAACAGCAAATTTATATTAATGTGAAATTTCCACTGTGAATGACTGACATCTCTTTTTGTTCAGGTTATACCTCACGCTTGTTTTAGGAAATGTCAATGTAACACTCCTCAACAAACAGTCAAAGTAAGTCACATTGGCCTCATTTTTATTACTTACAACTTACAACCCCTTATAACTTACCGTTATGTCAGAATCTCATTCTTTTCATGTCCATATGTTTTACCAAACAGATTTGCCTACAAAGATGAATATGAGAAATTCAAACTGATCCTCACTGTCATCCTCTTTGTGTTTTCCTTCACGTGTCGCTTTTTGTTCAGCTACAGGTATGAAAACTTTATGTTTGCAGAACTTGTCTGAGCGATAATTATGGGCGTATCTGTGCACTCCCAAACTGTGCACCTGCACTTTTTTTCATCCCTGCATTACAACATATTTTGTCCTGTAGAGACAGAGGACTACTGCCTTAGCTGTACACCCAGTGTAGACTGACAGTGTGGATGAATAAAGGAGTCTGTTGAGTCATTTTTTCCAATATATATATATGAATTTGGTTGTAGATAGCTTCTTTATGTATTTTCCTGTTCTTTGTTTCAGAGCCCTTGATGCCCTGTTCAACTTTCTGTTGGTTTGGTACTACTGCACACTCACCATCAGAGAGAGTATCCTCATCAGCAATGGCTCAAGGTTATAATGATAGTATTATAATAAGAAGAAGAATAGATAAACATACAAAGCCATCAAAATGCTTCCTCACGGCCTCACAATGCAGGGAGGTATTGTGGACCCCCAAGCCAAATCCTTGTTAAAATCTTCTTGAGCCCTTCTCTAATTACATAACTCTGGGTAGATTAGTCCCCCTATTTTTGTAGATATTTTAGATATGTGTTGTACCCTGCATATTACTATATCTGTAATGTTCTGCAATTGTTTTGTTTGGCACGGACATATCTTGTATCTATTCCTAACATTGCCTGTTGGTATCCTCTATACCAGTACTATTATCCCTTATTGTCCCTGCTCCATGTTGTTTCAGGATCAAAGGTTGGTGGGTTTTCCATCACTATGTGTCAACTTTCCTGTCCGGAGTCATGCTCACTTGGTGAGTGATGTTATTCCCTTTTTTTAGGGGAATATTTCAGTGGTTCATAGCTTTAACTTTGCAGTTTTCATTTCATATTCACTCACTCTAAAGTTTAAACTTTAATCCACTTGAAGGTTATAAACATTCTGTTCTAACCATGTGTTGTGTTTGATTGCAGGCCTGAAGGTGCTCTCTACCAGATGTTTAGGAACCAGTTTCTAACATATTGTCTATACCAAAGTAAGATATTTAAGATGTGTACTACATATATTATATACTACTGTATATTATGAAATAATACACTGTGAACAAATCAACATAGCTGATGCTATTGGCTTGTAACCCTTTAAAAAAAAAAAAACTACTTGAAAGCCTCCATCATAGAATATGATGATTATGTGTCCAACTACACATAGGATTTCAGTCAGTATTAAAAATCGCTAACTAAAATTTTACACCCCATTGCTCTAGATTCAACAATTTTTCTTCTTCATGTTACTTTGTAATTCTTGAGGCCTAAAATACAAAATCATTCAGTATTTTATTAGGTAAAAACAGAACACTAAAGAAATGTATAAATTTATGTATCAGAAGTATTTTTTTCTTAACTGTATAATCGTCCTGTGACCCTGGGAGAGTCCTGATCCCCAAGTTGAGAACCATAATTTATTTATTAGATGAACTGTATTTATCTCTGTAAGAAATAGAGAGCATTGATGCTCCTTGAATATATTTTCTTATTTAACACACACTCAGTATGACTGTATAGCCTACTGTTAAAATTAGTGTGTACTATGAAGTTTCAGTACAGACTTTCAGCAGACTTTAGCATTAAAGGTTTGTTTCTCTGAGGCAAATACCCACAACATACTGTATAGTGGCCAGCTTGGCCAATGATGAAATGATGGATACACCTTTTCTGTTCTCTGTTTTGTATGCAAAGTAGGCTTTGTTCAGTTTCTCCAGTACTACTACCAGAGTGGCTGTTTGTACAGACTCAGAGCGCTGGGAGAAAGACACAACATGGACCTTACAGTTGGTGAGTGAATATTAATGGCCAGACTAGCTGACTTTTTATTGCAACATTTGTGCCTGTCTTGCATGTGGGCCACGATCAGTTCCTGTCTTGTGTCTTTGTATTTCTCTTCTATGCGTCATAGAAATGCAGGAGGAATAAGCCTCTAATAATAGTGATGAAAGTAATCTCAGTTTAGTGATTGTCTTCTCTCCTGTCCTGATGTTCAGAGGGTTTCCAGTCCTGGATGTGGAGAGGCTTAACTTTCCTCCTACCATTCTTGTTCTTTGGCCATGTGAGTAAAGTCATTCCTAATAGTGCTCACTGTTTATTTACAGTATATCTAAGGCACATAAAATTATCCATCCATCCATCCATTTCCTATTCCCGCTTCTTCCTGAATCAGTGTCAGGGGGATCTGCTGGAGCCTAACATAAAATTATTTTATTTTAAAAAGATACGGAAATGAATCATTACCTTTTCTAAAGTATAAAAAAGATTCTAAACAAAACAAACAATTCAAACCAAAGATGGAAAAATTGAGAGTCTCAACTTCTTATCTCTAAATTTGGCTTTGTGACAATTCTTGCTTTTACAGTTCTGGCAGCTCTACAACAGCATAACACTCTTCAGGATGTTCCAGCTCCCTGAATGTAAAGAGTGGCAGGTTTGTACACATGAGAACTTCAGTGTTTCTTGTGAAATTGCCCTGCCCTGTCTGTTTTAAAATACCTAAATCAAAGACAAATATTCATTAATCCTTTAACAAACAAAAGAGTAACCCAGTGATCAATGGGACAGTGCAATAAAAGCTACTAGTCAGGGTAGCTCAACTTTCTATGACTCAGTTTTGTCAAAATGTAAATGGTAATGGCTAAAAAAATCTCATGCAATCTCTTGTGTAACTTCAAATGAGATGAAGTTAGGGGCCATTGTAAAGTGTCTGTAAAATTCCCATTCTGTAGCTTTCTTTTTTTATATATAGACACAGCAAATCAGCTTTATTTTCATCACACACTTAAATCCAACTGTGCCTTTATCTGGGTCACTTATAAATAACCTCCATTTCTTTCCAAGTAACTTGGAGTTCTTTTTTAACCTTGTTTAACCCTCCTGTTCTGTTTCCATTGTACTTTTCCATCCGGAACATTTACATTTACATAGTTTTTATATAGATTCAGATAAATTATTTGATAACTTTAGGTTGAAATACAGTACCAGCACCAAACAACTAAATATCATCCAGTATCCAGATATAAATACAAATGTAAGACTATATTGTCTGTATTTGAAGTTCAGTGAAACTCTGACCATCTCTTTTTGTTGTGGTCTAGGTTGTAATGTGCGGCTGCTCCTACATGGTGCTGTTCATGGGAAACCTCTTCACTACACTTGCAGTGGTTTACCAGAAATACAAGAACAACCGGGAGAAGTCCAAGACATTATAAGACTGAAAAAAAGAAGAGAACACAACTACCGAAAATCCTCATGTTTAAGAAATGGAAACAATCTAAAATTACCATACTTCCATTATGCTCTTCAGAGCTGTTTATCAACATTATATTTGTTGTCTGTGTGGGCTGTTTACATGCACTGCTACTTTTACCAATGTCCTTTTGATTTAATATTTGTGTGATGATGAACGCAACATATTACAAAGAAACAACCACGTTATTTGCCTCATATTTATTCAGGGGAATCTTTAGTTTGTTACTCTTCATCTCCTCTGTATTTCAGCCTTATGGAAAGTGCCTAATAAAACACTCCTCCAAACACCCACTTGTATTTATTTTTCTGGTACAGCTGTTAACATTATGATACGGGTTATATATGCTATAAACGCAAAATAAAATATAGCCGCAAGCGGCGATGATCGGCCCTCGCCTCGAGCGGACCGCCTCACCCAGCGCACCGCCCCCGCGAGCAAACCGCGTCCCCCAGCGAACCGTTTCCACGAACGAACCGCCTCCCCAGGCGAACGGCCTCCCCGAACGAAACGCCTCCCCAAGCGCCCCCGCCCTCCGAACCGACCATCCCCCAAAAAACTGCGGCCCCCCCAAATCCCCTCCCCTGAGGAGACCACACCTCCCCAAGTAGACCACGTCTCTGAGTGGACCCCCGCTGAGGTCTGTTACGCCCCAGCCTAGGGGTTGCCGGAGCGTAACACGATTGTGGAGTTTTCCTCCAAACCTCTTCCACTCTCAACAAACACGAACTAGACGAACTACAATTAACGAGAATATTTATTCTGTTGAAAACACAGAATACAAAACAGAATGTTCAAAACAAACACAAACGCTAATTTAGCCCTACTCAAACAAAAACGCTCCGTGAGCCCTACGATATCAATCAAACAAAAGATCAAAATAACAAAAACGCTAAACAGCCCTATAATAGCTAATCAAAAGAAATAACACAAAATCACAGGTCGCTAGCCTGGAAGCTCCTAAAACAAACAGGAGAAAACTGTGCCAAATTTGGTACAGTTCTGACAAAGTAAGTGCAAGTACATAGGGGGCGCTATCCGCCCCCCCCCCACCGGGTAGACCATGTCCTCTCCTGGAGCCCCACGGAGGTCTGTGCCAAATTTGATACAGTTCTGACAAATTAAGTGCAAGTACATAGGGGGCGCTATTCGCACCCCCCCACACCTCCCCCAAACAGACCACATGATTTAGTGGACCATCACAGAGGTCTGTGCCAAATTTGGTACAGTTCTGACAAAGTAAGTGCAAGTACATAGGGGGCGCTATTGCATCTATAGTGATTTTCTTAAGTCACATGGGTTCAGGCCAGTGGGCTCTACAATTCATCAATTGGTCCGATTGAAATCCGACCATGCGTTTGTGAGTTATCACAATTTGAAGATGGCAAAACATAGGTCAACTTCTGGGGTCCGGCAAAGGAAATCCGTAAAAGTTAGCAAAAAAAATTGGATAACTTTAGCTGCCCCACATGTCTAGATGATGCTGACCAAGAATCAGCTCATTCGGTCAAAAGCCCTAGGATGAGTTCGCTCAAGTACGAGGTGTGCGAAACTGGACATTTTGCAAAATTCCCATTGGAAATGAATGGCGAGATTTCGTCATCGCCAAGGCAAAAGCATTGAAAATAGGGCATGGGTCCGATTGGCTTTTATGATCAGGATGCCCTAAAGGATGTCTGTGCCAAATTTGGTACAATTCTGACAAAGTAAATGTTTCGGTTTGAATGGCAATTTTCAAATCGTTATACAGGGGGCGCAGCCCCATGGGTCTAGGTGATGCTGACCAAAAATGAGCTCAATCGCTGAAAAGCCCTAGGACGAGTTCGAAAGAATGCGAGGGCAGCAAAAAACGGCGAACTCAATGACCTTTAGATAAACTCCAGGCTGGTGGACTTCCTGTTTGTCATACGACCTTGGCATGATAAGCTTTTTTGCTTGCCCCGAAAGGAAGAAGAGGTGTGCCGAGTTTGGTGAGTGTGCGATGAAAAAAATGTGGGTCGGCCTCCCATAGGCGCAATGTATTTCGACTTTTCTCGGGGGCGCTGTAGAGCCGTTGTTTTGAGGTCGTGTGTGAAACCTTTAAAAAACAAAATTTTTTCACGATTCTGACTTGGGTGCAAATTTTTGTGCGTTTTCGAATATGTTCAGGGGGTCAAATTAAGGGTTTTTCCGCAGAAGAAAAAGTATAATAATAAGAATATTCCTAACGATTTCCAGGCCCACGGCCACCTGTCAATCATAATATATATATTTTCGGAAAGGTCTCGCGCAGTCCCACGTCATGGTGGGGTGTGGGTAAGTCGTCCATGCTACCGTGGGGGACCCCTTGCAGTTTTGTACTCCTGGCTCACTGAGCGATCACAATAGGCCCTTGCCAGCACTGTCAGTGCGCTCGGGCCTAATCACGCGTGACGTGGATAGGGCTCTATTTCTTCTCGAAATTAGTGCGAGTTGGCGTATTTATACGTTTCAGTGAGGGCGCACGTCAACGTCACCTGTGTTAATACTCATGTTAATGCGACAAATAAACATTTGTCTTTTGACAGCGTCAGTGTTTTTCGACAGTTTACCACGGAAATGTGTTGTGTCCAAGAGTGAGAAATTATTTAGGCGAACCAGTGCGAGAGACTCGAGTTTTATTAACGTTATTAACTCTTTTCTTAACGCTAGCTAGCAAAGGTCAGTGCGTCCGACATTCAGGTACGTTAGCAGTTAGCTAGCTAGCAGCTTCCCGCTTTAACATTAGTTAGCCCGCGCTGTTCGTCGCTGTTAGTGCTTAAAATGTGAAAAGAGCAGGCCATGTTTGCTGTTGCTAACTAACTTTATGTCCATGACTTTAAATGAAGAAAACTCTCAGTAAACTTTATGGGTTTGTTTGGTCTTTGCAAGCCTCTCGGGAAACTTCAACACCGATGTCTACTCATTCCAAGATTGTTCATGAGGTAAGAAGCATCACTCTGTAACAGCCGCTGAAAAATCAACTACTATGTTAGTAGTTTTTACAATTTAAGAATGAGAAGTCTTACAATCGTAACCATCACTTTTTATTCATGTATTCATGATAAACCAAGCAAATCAGCTTTTTGTTTTGAATAAGAATCTTCGAGGTGATTTATGTAAATATATATAACTATGTAGTTATGATATGCATTAATGTTATTTCTTAGCAGAATAACTGTTCATATTTTCTTCCATTTAGGGACAACACTGGTACCACTGCAGGCTTTGTAATGCTTGACTTCTGACTTGATTTTACAATTAAGTTACAATTTTGCAAGCATGTAAAATGCAAACAATACTCAGGGGTTCGTATATACACTAAGACAAGATTTGCTTGCTGCAGTCATTCCTTCTGTTCATACTGGCCATCATTTAATATACAAGTGACAGACAAAATCTGCAGTCCTTTTTCTATCCAAACATCAATTCAAGATTTTATCTGAAGCATTTAGTGCATTACTGCAGTACATCAAACTAACCACAAGGTAGAAGCATTGCATTGTAGTAGCTGACAGTGAACACCATCACATCCTAGTGTATCTGTAAATACACTGAGTAGATTTCACTCATTAAAACTTAAAATCTTTCCTTCGTTTTTGGTCAAACTGTGTCCCTGATCTTTGCCGAGTCCTGGTGGGGGCACTGTAGCTGGTCTCTGCAGTAGTTGGAGCACAGAGCTACCTAATGACCAGTTTTAGGATGTGCATTGTCTGATTATAGTGGCAGTGCCCTCAGGACTTTCTGTAGTTACTGGGTGGTGACTGAGCTTTGGAAGCATCCAAGTGTCTTGGTAATTTTTTCATGGCCTGTTTCTTTATCTTTTCTTTGACATTTGGTATTTGAGTTGTAAAGTATGTCCCATCATTTCCTCCTCTAGAGTCATCTTGGACAATCTGTGCTTGTTACTACTACTTCTTTCTTTGCTTTTGCAATAATGTCTTTTTTGCTTATGAATGTTTGGTTTTTTTTTTACTCAAAAACATGTGAATCTTTGAATATAGCACATAGTTCTAAAGTATATATATATTTGCATTTTTGTTATGTAAGCGTATATACAGTTGTTACATGTGTGCCTTTGCTGGATGATGGACACTAAAAAGTTATTTGACATAGAAACTGGGAAAAGGAGGAAGTAGGGTCTAAGTGATTTGATGAGGAAATCTTATTGCATTGTTGCCATTTTAATGCAGCAGCAATAACTCACCAAATTAAAGACCTGAAAAATCAAAGCACCTAATCAGACAGATGCACAAATCTTAAATACCTCCAATACAACCATAAATCAGTCCTGCTCAAACATTTGCATCATTGTCACCCAATGCACATACAGTTGATATTAAGCCACTCAGAAAACAGGGCAAGGTGATCAGTTTTATTAATCTCTTCTGCCTCATCAACATATGTGACTAGTTATATATGCATGATAAAAAAAAAATAGAAACTTGATGAATATTATCGTCAGTAAAATAAAAATGTAACTTACATGTAATTTCCTAAGAGAAAAAGATTTCGTTAAAGATGTATCTACAGAACACAAAGAAAGGGTGGAAAGAAACTTGCATTCAAGATCAGAGGGAATGATACCTGAAAACTTTCAAATAGAAACCAGCTTCACTTCTAGTTTATTACAGTAAAACTCCCTGCACCCCAGTAAAAAGTCTTAGATGAGTTAGTGCTGGAGGGCCAGTGAGAGCGAGGCTGGGCTGAACAAACGGGACAAGGAGCAAAGTGAATGGGGTGGTAGAAGGGGAGGAGGTGGGCTGAGTATTCTGCCAGCCTGTACCACTTTCATCTTTCTCATTAAAGCAGGAGCAGTGGGGGCTGTTAAGAATGAGCCCAAGGACATGGGGATCGGGGACTGAGCCTGAACCTCACATCAGGAGGTGGAAAAGAAGGGATGGAAGAGCCAAAGCAAGCAGATGGGCCACCATGTCAAACCTTCACCTTAAACTTAACCTGTCTCCCTCTGGGACACAGATACAGACCTTTTGCCTGTGCCCATCTTCTATCTCGGGCCTGGGAACAACTGAGATGGCGGGGGGGGCGTAGCATCTCTGGTTCAGTAGGTTTGAAATACACAAGCTTTCTCACAGAACGTATAGGAAGAAGGAGGGCAGCACTGATGAGGTTCCATCTGGGAGAGACCGATTAAAAGAGAGGAAAGGAAAGGAAGTAGCTCATGATAGAAGAGGTGGTTTTGAAGAAAGAGGCTGATTTTGGAGGGTACTCATAGGGGTCTTTGATAGATAGGCTTACAGTAATACTAAAGTTGTTGAATTCTAGCTCTCAATAGTCTGTATTTTGTGTATTTTCTGCATGTTTTTTTTATGTAATATTTGTGTTTATTGTGTATAGAGCATTAACATCTTGCTTTTATAGATGCCATTTCATAGAGGTTTTTAGTTTTTATTAGAGACCAATTTGTTAATATTGTATACATTAGGCCCACATGGTTCAGTGTGATATAGGCCTATAGCTTCAGATGTTAGATATTTCTCACGAAATCAAACTTTTTTTTTTAAGCTGTCTTTGTTTTTTGGTTTATTGTTAGTTTGTTTTTGTTTTTTTAAACCCCTAACATGCAGACACCAAGGTATCTGAAGTTGGAAACTAACTGTAATTTCTCATTTGATACTTAAACCAAATGGGTACCCCCTGCTAATATGGCAAACTGTTTATATATACATAGCTTTGGTAGTGATAAGGCATAAATGATGCCTTAACAGAAAGACATTTTGGGAAATACATTTATTTGTGCTTATACTGTTATTTGCAGAAAAACTGGCAGAAAATGGTTGTCTTATCTGGGTGTTTATCAGTTAATATGAAAAGAAAAGAAAATTGGATAGGTGGTTGTAGTACCGATATAATACAGTTTCTGCTACCAGCTGCTGCTTCACACATATTGCAATTTTTCCCTGTAACAAAGTGATTGAACATGTCACTGACCTGTCATCCTTTAACCTTCTACACAGGATCACAAAGTTTATTTTAGTGACTGAGATTAGCAATTCATGCTAAGTTTAAATGAGTCACAAAATTTATTCTTAGCCGGTTGAATATTATACCATTGTTCTATTTAATCTTGGTGTGTACGTGACTTTGAATAAGGGTTTCCTCATCTGTCCAGGTGATAAAAACTTAAGGAGTATGTTGTTTGGATGAAACCACACAGGTGTGAACAGGTCCTTAGGCACTCAACATGTAACTGAAACAATCAGTGTTTAAATCTGGCCGACCAGCTTTGGCACATGTCCAACTGTGTCTCTGAGAGCATCAGTCACAATCCAATGGCAGCCAGTCTCTGTTTCAACTAAATAAGGGTCATATAGAAACCACAGCTTGATTCTCTTACAACTATGAGATACAGATCTTTCCCCATCATAAATGAATTAAGTCCCATGACAGTGACTTCTTTACTTCTTGAAATATGAACCCAGCTTCAAATTAAATATGCATATTTAATAAGAGCAGTACATGGATGCATCCACTTGTTAAATGAGAGCATGAAGAATGAGGAAATCTGAGAGCGGCCTGCAGAGTGGGAAAGAAAAAAGAGAATTCATCTTTATTTTAACACAGCTCTTTGGGAGTAACCCTAGCAGGACTTCCCCCACCCTTAGAGCTGATTACACACATTCTGGCTTTCTTGGGGTTAGGGTTGCAGGTTTCTATAGCAACCACAAACAGCAGACAGTATAAAGTAGACTTTCTTGCCATATATTTAATAGTTTTTACATCTTTTGATCCATCAAATAGCATTTTGGAACAGATTGCAGTATGTGCTGCCAAGTGTTGTCTTCTGCTCCAAATATTTCTTTGTCAGATTAGTCAGACTTTAAAATCCAACTCAGCATTGCTAATGAGAGAACAATGTGAAGAAATAATCCTGATTTCATGAATGTGTATTTTATTCTACATAGCAATAGAATGCTTTATACATTTTTATATTTTCACCTGAATTATCAAAGTGGACTCCATCCTTTTTTGTTTAATTTGGCCAGGATTTTAGATATCTGAGACTGGAATTTCTGCATAATCAAGAATTTAGAGTGTGGTGCTCAAAGCTTTGAGTAATTACATTTAAATATTCACCATCAGTATACAATTCCAAAAAACAGTGTCTTTGATACTTTGCATAATTCACAGACCTTATTGTCGACCATTTCTATTGCAACTATTTTACCAGAAGTAATCCATATGCTCCCACCAAGGTGTGCAGATTGACACACAGTATATAAGTCTCAAGAGTTAAAGGGCACTGAAAGAAAATACCTAATGCCTACAGCTTGATATTATATGACCACAAAGTAGAGACTGTCCTATGGCCACGTTTAGGTTCATACAGTAGCCTATAGAATGTCTTTCAGCTGTGTTAGAATAGCTGGAAGTGGGAGAGGTGTCTAAACAATGCAGGGATGTACAAGGAATTTACGCACCTCTAAAAACTTTATGTCACTGAAGGACAGTAGTGATCAGATTTTAGTTGAGTTACTTCTCTAGAACTTCCTTTACTTCTTTGTGCTGATTGTCAGTATGTTCCCTATGATTCTCGACTAAAGAAATGCAGAATGCAAATAAGATTTGTTTCCCAAAACGATAAACAATTCCTTTTCGGAAAAAAAAAATAAAGATGTGTTGTACCTGGATATTAAAAATGATATTTGAGCTTCAAAATTATTCTGAAGTGGACAGTTTATGAGTCAGAAAATAAAGACAAATAATTCCACAGCATGTATAGGCAATTCAAAATAAGCAGTCAGCATTTACCTACACGCAACTGCATCCCACAGAGTCCTTGACCCAGATACGGAAAATATTTGGCCCCGAGGTTCCAAAAGATGAACAATCAACTGGGTCAATGGTCCCACTCCCACACACACTGTCTTCCTGTTAGCCAGATGGCAGTTTGGTCTGAGCAAAAAGAAAATTAATCACAACTTCGTTTTCATTTGAATCCATATGCCCTGCAGGCTTCTGCAGTGCACAGTCAGCATGTCAGGTGCAAATACATAGTGGTCCATTGTGAATCACAGGAGGAAAGAGTGCATTTTCAGTGCAGCACTATAGCTGTCATTTGCTGATAAAATATATTCAGGACAGGATGTCATGTTAATGTATTTTTTGGTGTAGTAATTTTTCTTAAGCATTCTATAACTTTATTTCAGCCAGTGACATACATTTCTAAAAAAATGTAAAAGAGCACTGGACTATGCTGTGATACGGTGGCCACAGTCAGGAATATAGGTAAGGCAACACTGTCGGGCCCAAGAAGATTTAATTGAAAAGAAAGGTCCTAATTAAAAATTACTCTTTAAATCAGGGGTCTCTAACCATAGTCCTTGAGGGCCAGTGTTGTGCTTCTTTTCCAACTATCCCTGCCCTTGGAGCTTCTGATTGGCTTATCACACCTGATCCAGGTAATTAGCAGTGGGTAGGGTAGGAAAACAACGACTGGAGTTTGAGACCTCAGCTTTAAATCGTCACAATTAGCATATTAGGTGCATAACACTGATGGACAGCAAACAATGTGCATTAGTAAAGTGATGACCCATCACTAGCCTCCAGAACAGGCTTTGGCATAGATTCCTCATATCTCTGAAGTCTATTGGAGGATAAACACACTGATATTCACTCATTGGACAATGATGCTGCTGTCTCCCATAGGTGTACTGCAGTGTTTCTGCTTAGTTTTCTGGTGGAAAAAAACAACTTGTATGATTGCATTTATTCATTTACCTATTTTTATTTTCATGGTCTACTCTAAATTCTTGTTCAGCATCTCCATGTTGACAGGTGGAGCTCTTTCAAAAAACTTTATAAAATTTTAATTCTGCTTAATAGCCTTTGCCTAAAAGATATGTCTAAGAAAAGTCACAGTCAGCATAATTTTTTATGTGTGATGTAAACTCATCCTGAGGTTGTTAATTCCAGTGTGATAGTGGGGTTTTATGTGATGAGGAAGAATTGGTTGCTTTCCAGTGTAGTGTAGTCCAGCTGGCAATGAAAAGCTAAGAAGTTGGTCATTTGCAGTACTTGCTGCAGAAAGAAATTTGAGACTGCAGCACTGAAATACTCACATTGTTCACGTGAGTCCCCATTAAAGTACTCACGTCACTGCTTGTGTTGCCTTGTTGAAAAGCTTTTCTTGTTGTCCAGTTTATTGCATTTGTTTACTTCTTTTTCTGCACAAAACAGAATATAAAAGCTTTTAAAGCCTCCACTTGCCTCAGCTGTTATTACTTTTACTGCAGCTGTTGTTGGTAAGTGCTAGACAGTGCTAGTTTCAGTTTCCCATGGTTACCATTTCCCTTTTAAATCATCAGGTACGCCAGCTGAGGTTTAAACAAGCAAATAAAGCAGAATTAGTATACACACATTTGTTTCAAAGGCTCCAAATTAATTCAAATGATGCTTCATGCTCTTTCTGTCATTACACGTTACAGAGTTCAGGCTATTGTTTATTCTGTAGAGAGGTGGTAAAAGGAATTAAGAGGAAAAATGAAACACAAGAGCATAAAAATGAGACAAAAAAATTTAAAAAATGTTCTTTTTAAAATAAAGAAACAGACTAACTCAGACCTCTTGGCAGCACTCTGTTTGTGGCCCAACGCAGATGTAAGTTTCAAATTGGCGATGATGGGCAGGTAAACATTCTTTAGGAGCAGAGAGCTGACAGAAAAAACATTACATTAGATATTTTAACATTAGATGTTAAAGTTTTTTACTCCCAATACATTTATGTGATAGCTAAAGTTAATACTATAGGCACTTTATAGATTAAGGTTTTATGTACAAAACAACGAGCTTTTAAAATACAATGACTTTTCACACATTACACCATGTAAAATAGTAAAATGTGACTCTCTTCATCATGCCAACCAAAGAATGTTATATGCATTCCACTAATGCTTAAATGTAGCATTTAAAACTGTTATATTTATATATTATATAGGATATTTTAACCATGAAACCTTAAATTGCATTTATATTATCTGTGTATGACAACTACAGTATTGTTGAAGTAAGGCAAATGGTTACAGTGAGAAACAGTTAAGATTACACAACTGAAGCACATTAGTGTCAGGATTAGTGAAATATTGTAGTGTTCAATAAAAAGTGTAGGTTTGTAATTGGAAGCAAACTTTGGTCTCCTCTATGAAAGTCTGACCGCCTCCATGATTAGCCTACTTTCCACTTCTCTACATAATGAAAGAAAGAAAGATGTAACTGCAAGGGATACTGGCTTGATTTGATTTGCTTGGGAATACTATACACTTGACTTTTTTATGTGATTGGATGATTGAATGGTTCAAGGTTAATGGTGTTAGCAACCGCACTTGGGGTTGTCATTCAAGTCACAGAGTCCCAATTTCAAGAGACCTGTCTTACCCCTCTGTAACATGCCTTTCAGTGCATAAACAACAAACAGCCTGCGACAGGTGTAAGTTAAATGACTTGTCACCGGGTCTGAAAAAGACATTGCTTATAATTTGTAAATCAAGTTTGAAGTGCAGGTTTTCAGCTTGTGGGTGCAGTTAATCTCTGTGTGGAGCTGAAAACAAATGAAAGGCTGTCCTCATAATGTGGCTGAGGAGCTGCTGGAAGCTCAGATATCAGATGATACGCTAATTTAATTTAATTTAAACTATTCCTTTAATGTGGAATGTAATTATTAATGTTGGACTAAATTATTCATAGGACTAATAGAATAAAGGGCAAAATGTCTCACAAGTAAAGGAAATGTCCACATATTGTTGTATGGAACACAATGTGTTCAGTGGCTCTCCATTATAAGAGTAGAACATAGATGAAACAGTCCTAGACGTCTTGTTAATGTACTCACAGAAGAATGAAAGTGAAGTGTGCTCTGCTAATGATTTAAAGCTGTCCTGACTGAATTTTGATTCACTGCATTTGGGAACAATCAGCCACCTGGGTCCCTTGAACTGCTTGAACCAAATCCTCTATTGTCTATACGGAGTCCTGGTCCTGCCTCCTTCCTCTCTCCTGCTGTGTCCTCAAGAAGACACTGATGTGTCTGAGCTGAGGTGTGCCAGAGTGATTCATTAGTTCATTAAGGTGTCTTGTGGCCATGGCAACAATCTTTCCAAAGGGTCAGTGACAACATGACAGTGCCCTTCAGGGCAAACCCTGTCACAGGATCTGAGCAATGGCAGAAGGTACAATCATTTACCCCTCCCCCAAAACATCCAGCCGTCCCGAAACCCATTTATGTCCTCTGACTTTCAAAAACACACACAAATGGTCACATACACACACCCCACACAACTCTAATCTAATAGGAAATTCTGGGTAGAATAGCTAATGATTCTTCATATTGTACCAGTAAGCCTCCAGCCCTGCAACATTCACACTGCTTATGGCTGAAGAAGGGACATGGTTTTCTTTTTGTTCAGGATCAGGTCTGGCTGTATATAAATATTTAGTTGAAGTGAAAAACTGTAAATATTGAAAATATCAAATTATTTTTGTTGAATAATGAACATTATGTCAGTTTTTACTTTAGTAAACACATCACAAATGTTATATTTATTAATCCAAATTTAAGTAATTGATAGCTCAAAATAAATAAATTAGTAGTGTTGAATATTTTATCTTTAGCCACAATTTCCCTCTGTTACTATGAGATATATTTTTCTGAGATATATTATTTTATTTTTACACATAATTTACACATTTTTGATAAATGATTGTTTTAATTTTAACTTATTTAAATCCTAAATTCATAATGCAAATTGGCTTCCTCAAATAACTACAGTGATTGTACCAGTAAACCAGGTTGTAATGGCTGAATTCTTTAGAAATTCATATTGTCAAATTGTCACTTTTCAAAAATTGAACTGGGTTTTCCCATTTATTCCAGACTAGTGTTCTGTAAGTAAAAATGTAATTATTGGTGCAATGTGTCCTTTAAATGGGAACTGGCACAAACACTTTGCTACTCCACAACTAGGATAATGTATAGCCTATAGTTACAGCTGAGATAGGCAGCCTTGCTCATATTAGCATTAAACAGTGATGAGGCCACCACATTAAAGGGTCTTTTCTCTTAGCTCTAATCACTGCTGCAATAAACATAAACAACATGGTATACCTTATAATTAAGGCCCATCCAGGCAGATGTTATTACTGTTCTACATTCTCAGGACAAAGTCTTTCTGTGTAATGCATGCATTGCTACAGGATAAGCTTTTGTTGGCACACAGTTTGGAGCAACTACTTAATTGGAATTCATGCTCTGATTCCTTTACCTCAACTCAAATGCAGGCCCTTGCCTTTTTCTTTTTTTTATTTTTTATTTAAGTTTAGTGCCATTTTCAGTCTGAATTCCAGCTTGAACAAGAAAATTATTTAGTACACAACAGAATCGTCTGTCATGGTTTGTAGCTTCTGGGAGAGCAGTCCTCTTGTTCCCATTTGAAGGCTTATTAGTGTGATTGCTGTAATTTCCTTTAAGACATTATAGACATAAATCTTATTCCTTGGTCAGCACAGACAAGTTTTTGAAATCTGTTTCTTCAATAGCGGAGTGTGACATGGAAGCCCCCTGGCATTTTTTGGTGAATGACATTTTTTTTCTTGCATTCCCACTCATTCCTGACAGAGCCTGTTCAAACCCTTGGTCCTTGACTTTGTCTGGCACCCCCATGGTGAAACACTCTGCCCCCAATCTGTGTGAGCAGAGCAGCCAGTGTGTGGCCTCATTAGACACAGATGATGATGGTGATGAGTTTGAGTATAATATCTTGACTTCAAAAGACTTTTTTATGCCATTGGACGACGATGTTGGTGTAAACCTGCAATATCATTTTGTTTCTGCTTTGATTAGCTCAAATTATAATTGTGAAGTATTTGTTTATGAAACACTGCATTTACTGTGTTTAACCTTTTGTTACTTAACATGACATCCTGTCCTGAAGAATGTATTAAGAAAGGTTCATATTACATGCATACAACAGCCATGGCCATACATCATTATTTTAAGATGTGAAATGCAGTGAAGGCATACTCAATTTTACACAAAAGGAATGGCAAAGAGGGTCTAAGAATATCAAATTTAACTACAGGAAATGTAGGAGACTTGATCCAGACAAAGGACTAAAAGTCAGGATATTGGAACCTCATAAATTGTGATCATTATTTTTTATACTGTCCCCCACATTTATGGATGCACATTAGGCCTACTAAACCCTTGGAGCTTTGTCTTCATGCTGCAGAGAAGCCATGCTTAAACCTGTTACCTCATAATAAGATACATGTGTAGGGATTACAAAATTTAAGGCTGGATTACACAGACAATTACCTTACTTCAATTGCCTCACATCACTGAGGGCAACATTGGGGGCAGGCGGGAATGGGGGTGTGTATTGTTTCATGTAACTGTGAAACAATGAAATCTTACCTTATTTCTGCTGTTTACCTCAAGATGTCATGACCAAAGGTTTGTCATCTTCTTAGTTTTTTTTGTGGCTCTTTGTGGTTATCTTTTTTTATTTATTTGGCTTATATATGCGATGGTTTACTTCTGTATGTTACCATTTTTGCAAGCCTCTATGGTAATTTTGTGTGTTTTAGTTGACTGTTAAGTCATCTAATGCAGATGCTCTGGCCCAGGGGCTCCATGATCACTCTCCCCATACTGGTGTGCCTGTTTTATAGTTCATTTATATCTGCAAAGCATCATCCAACAGCTCGCTATGTCTGGTCATTGTCCCTTTACTCCCTGCAATATTTAAAACTTGATCCCCTGTCAAGTAGTGCCAAAAAATGAGCATGTCTTGCTAAGGTTTCATACTTCATTATACCATCAAACACATAACACAACTTTTCTACAGAATATAGTGCCATTGTCATCAAATGTTTTCTGCTGTTTCACTTTGATGAGAATGGGAATTTCTATTTTCTGTATAAATAATCCATCTATTAGTCATATAATCTATAAGGTATCATAGATAATAATAAAAAAAACATTGCCATTGCCTTTTGAAAGTATTTTTTAGAGAAAATATTGACTCTCTGACAGTAATTTTATATTTCCTGTCAATGAAATTTGTATTTTATTTGTACTTCATGGTGTTTAAATCTGTAACTCCCCCAAGATGTTTAGGGCAAATTTTGAATTTGAAACAAGGCATCACGTTTTCAAATATGTTAAAGTGAACATCATCTCCACTGACACCTGTCTGGCCATTAAATCTTCAGTTTGACATTATTATTCTACCCCTCTGTTTTTTTTTTTTTGTTTTACTGCCACACACCAGCACCAGAGATGACTGGAATAAAGAGAAAGAAGGTGTAAAAAAGAGGAGTATAACAAAAAGACAGCTGATTTAAAATACAGTAGAAGAAAGATTTAGCACAGAGGAATCAAAAGTTTCCTGCCACTCCTCTCCATTACAGGAGAAAATAAGGATTTTAGATGGGTTTGGAATATCTCCACACATCAAAGACTTTCACATGAGCATCAGACTTTCTTCCTATACTCTTACATAAAACAGACTTCATTTCAAAAGCCCAGTTGTATTTTGTGTGGCCTAACCTTCATCTCTGTGAATTGAAGTGAGAAGTGTAGATTTTTAATGCACTATCACCATTTTAATGCACCCGTAGTCAGTGACTTCAGTAATGCTTTTTGACTAGAGTGCTTCATGTATAATATTCAAAACCCTGTGAGAGGAAAATTAATTGCAGTTATTACATATAGAATGAACAGTATATTTTCTCTGGCGGATTATTTTGAATTAAAAAAAACTATGTCTCTACAAACACAAATTTTTACACAAACATATACTGCTATGTGTTTTGTTTTGTTCTACAGCTTTTACTTATAGATTTGTACCTCTAATAACAATACTATTACTATTGATAATAATACAACTACTATATTGTTACTGATAGTAATTATTTTAGTTCTGTAACATTTTTCAAAGTATTGTTGCAATGTGCTTTAAAACAAGGTGGTGAAGAGTTAGATCACATGTATCTGATTGTTTCAAAAGATTAAACAATATTTTTAAAAGACAGTATGAAGTAGTTCTGGATGATCAGTAAAACTTTATGAAAGACATTTTAGTTCAGGAGCCCTTAAAGTACAGTCCAAGTTCAGTTATGAGGATTCATGGTGTGCTGGGTATGCCTGCACAGACAGGGGGTGTGGATATTGAAGCTCAAGTTATGTTATACTTTCCTCTCTGATGGCAGGTGAAAAGAAGAGTCTGGCCATACCATCTGTCAGGGACATAGCACATGCCTGGCCACACCCTTCCCAGGACAACAGTAGAGTAAACAGTGAAATTACTTCAGTGCAGTGAGAATTGCACACTTGAACATGAAGCAAAAATGATGGAAAATGGCAAAGAAGGAATAAATATTTGAGTAATGACAGGATTTAGTAACAGCAAATCCTCAATCAGAAGATTGCAGGCATGGAGAAATTAATGTTTCCTACAAACAATCAGCACTGCTTTCTTTTAGCCATGATCATAATCTTTTCCTGTTCCTATTTCAACTCAAAATACAGTCATATGTCATACGTATGTTTAAATCAAACCAAACTTAAACCACAGTAGTGTTAGATTTAAAAAATCTTCTTTTTTTTTAACAATTTTAATTCCTTTGCAAGGCACTTGCAAATAAAGCTGTCTTACTGATAGTAATACGATCAGAGAATATTTTTAACTTTGTAGGACAGTCACAAATGTTTTATTTTGTTGCTTAACTGGGTACTAACCAATTTATTCAACTCATTTAGTAAAATACTGAGGACAGCAGTCAACACCAAAGGAGATGAATTTGAAAATGGTAGTTGCACGTTTCTTGTTCCCACAGTAGTATTTTTAGATCTCTTTAGAAAAGTTCTCATCCACAGTTAACACAGAAACAAAGGGGAAAACTACTAAATCTTTCCTCTTTTATTTGGCAACAGTCAATGTGGGTTGGCAAACAGTAAAAGTGTGTATTGCTGGGATTGATTTGGTAAGAAGTGGAAGAGACACAGCCTGGATACTTGCCCTGGTCTGAGGAGGTTAAACCTTCTTTTTTACCACTTGTATTCTTTTTTACCACTTGTATTATCACAAAGTTCAACACAACAAAAGTTCCCATTAAAATATTTTTCTGTCATACATTAAAAAAAGCAAATGAAAATTGTCAAATTTTAAATAAAAATGTGCTGAAGGCTTTACACATCAGTGGGGTCTCAGCTTAGGCTATTTACCAATGCAGTAATCAGGCCATGCTTCAGGGTAACAATAAAGGAGCCAGTCGGTAGTGATATTCCAGTATTAACAAAAGAGTGTGAACCAACCATTGAGAAAAAAAACTTTTTCAGATGGAGCCTGGTTACAGCCATTTCTCATGAATAGATAGAGTTAGATGGGTTTCATATGACTCCAAAATGGTGTGATGCTGGTTCACATCCAAACAAAACATTCCCTGATATGAGGTGCAAGATAAACTTTTACATGTGTGCAGCTGCTGAAAAGGTCCTCTTTTCAGCATGACACTCATACTAAGTTTATTTTGAGTTGATGAAGGCTGATGGAGTTAAGTGTCATGTAGATGCTAACCCAGTCAAATCAAGAAGTTGGGGTCAGTAATGAGTGGTCCTAGAGTACAGGTTTCCTAAAGGGTTCTAAACTAAATTTCAGTGGTAACACAATTATGTAAATATAGGCCTTTGTTGCAAAATTATGTGGGGAAAAAAAACAGATCTCAACTCAAAACTAAATTTAATGGCTGTTTTACAGCCCTCAGCTACATTTCATAATCTATTTATTGTGAAACACTCTAAACTTTCTCCGCTTCAGGCCCCAAATCTTTTAAAGTGAAAATCATGGGTTTACATTAAATTCATATTTACGTGTAACACAGAATCACAAGCAAAGGTTGCTTCATTTTAGGACCACCAATGTTGGGGGCCACTGGGCTAAATTACATCCATGCCACAAAGAAATTAAAGTAATCATTTTATATGTCACATGTGTCACTGATGTATTTGAATTTGTACAGTGTAGAAATAATAGTTGCACATGATGTTGAACTATTTGTGGACATGCAATTTGCTTATGATTAATAACTGAAGTGAGAGTGTGTGTGTGTTTTTACTTCACCTTTTATTCACTGAAGACAAGTTCGTCATAGTGTCACAACATAAGTGGCCTATATACTGTGTGTTTGGAAGAGCTTTCTGGTAAATCCCCAGTGGGCTGTAAATGTTCTGATTTTTCTGTCCATGTCTAATCTGTGTGCTGTTTTTGTGGTTGCAGGTATGACGGGGGCTGGACAGATGTGTAACCAACTCAAGGAAGCTTTTCTGTTGCGGCTGTTAGTCAAGGTGACTATATGATGATGAAAACACCAGACGCCTGCTCACTTTACTGGAAGAAATCCTGTGCATCTATCATTTGCTCAGTTCTCACTCTTAACACTGGATTGTGTGCATCATGGCGGTTTATTTATTCTACTTGTAATTATTCCCTATGTTGAAAGATATCTTAATACTATACTGTTTTTAAGAATATAAATTAGATTATGTGTTTTCCGGAAAAATGTGTGGGCATGCTGGAAACAGCTGGAAGTATTAGAAAAACTGACATTTAAACATTTGCTAAGGTATTTATTTTTGCTGTTAACTGATCATATGATTTATAATTTGCCATATGATGCTTCAAAATAAGAAAAGAAACCAAAACATAAAATGTAGGAGTGAAAAATAGAGGTAAAAATGGGAAAATCAAAATAAAGGCAAGGCTGTATCTGTAGATAGGTACGGAATAAATTAATGAGTTAGAAAGGACAAAATAAAATGGAGAGGAGGAGGTATCTGTGTTGGCAACATCTTTAGATGTATTAGGTCAGGACAACCTGAGAAAACCAGAAAAATCCATTTAACATTGACATGAAGAGCAAAAAAATACAAAATAGTAGAGATGGCAATGTATTTGTATATTTTAACTAACTAGAAGAAGTGGCCCTGCTTTGTTTTACCAAAAGTAAAGTCAGATGTAATATCAGTCAAATGTATCAAAGGTGGACCTCTTTGTTTACTACATCCATTGTGGCAGTAGAAATGACTAAATCCACAAGTGGAAGCATGTATCTGTATGATATGTAGTGATTATAAAAGTAATCAGTAATGAAGTATTAGTAACTTCTTTTTAATCTGCACAATCTTCTCTCCTTATACTGCCATTACTGTTTAAAAGTCTTCCTTTGAAGGACAGTGTTATGGCAGTTTACAGGTATGAGGAAAAGGAGTGGCCCAGGTGTTAATAAAGGGTTATTGTAATATTGACAATGAAGAAGGACTTCAGGCAAAATTCAAATACATACAAATAACCTGCTACGCTTCCAAATGGACTAACTGGTCTTAATACAGGACAGGAACCATGTTCAACAGGAACTATTTAACCTTTTCTGACTCAGCCAAGTGTTTATTTTAAACACAACTGGAAAACAGATAGAAGTCAGAAGCACTACTATAGTTTTTATGTTCAAAAAGCAAGTCTGTAAAATTTCAAATATTAAAAAAATGGTAATGAAGTGTCCCAGATAAGCTGAATTCAGCCAGCAGGCCTTGTGATTTAGGCTAAAAGGTGTGGAGGGATGATAAGGTGCTTATTGAGTCAGGACCTTGAGGACTTTCTATCAGGAAGAAATGTATGCTGAGAATTAGGAAGAGGTGCTTCGTGGCAGAAGAAAACACAGATAAGCTGCTGCTACCACACACAATAGGAGGACCCGGCCAGACTGAGACTTTAATTGAGCTCCCTCCCCTCTCCTCCTCCCCTCTCCTCCTCCCCTCTCTCCTCAGTCTCCCCCTCAGTCTCCTCCGGGCTGCTGGCTAACTTCTCGTCGACACGCCACTTCACTTCAGTTTATTTTGGACAGGATACGTCGAGCAGCGAAGACATGGCTGGCCTGCACACAACGTTTCTGCCGCTGTTTCTTCATCTCTGCCTCCTCATCTGTGGCGGTGAGTTAAAACTGTGCCAAATTCGCTCGTTTGTCATTTTAAACAGGAAAGTTTAGGAAAGGAGAAGAGCTGTCGGGTTTGAATGAGAATGCAAATATGTGGCTTTTCTTGGATGCTCCGTTCGAATATTTCTGACATTATCATGTTTTTCTAAGTTTGATCGACCTAAAACATGTTTTTTTTGTCGAGTGTGCTTTAAATTCAGACCTAAGTTATCATGTTAGTTGCTTTTTTTTCGGTAATTCAATTTAAAGCTAATTTGCATAGAGAGAAAAGCCTGTTAAATTGGTGTGAATTTTGGCAAATTAATTTTTTTTTCACAATGTCAGACCCCATTTTTGTTGTTTTAGTCGAAAAGTTTCGCCGTTGGAAAGTATTCTAAGGTGTAATTAGTTAATGCGTAATTGAAGGTCTTAACGGGCCAATTAACCGAATAACACGGACCATGTGTTGAGCACAGACATGCCTGTTAAGGGTGGGTTTTTTTAAGGCTTGTGTTGCAGGGCAGAATCTGGAGAAGTTGTTAAAGGTTTTATATGACTGCTGCAAACATCTAAAACACCACAGCAGTTTATGTAGACCGCAGGACCAAAGTTAGCCGAGTCCCAGTTCCCAGGACAGGAGGAGCATGGTCATTTCTGGGTCTTGGTGATGTTATTCATTAGTTAAACCAGACAGTAAACGCAATGTGCTGGAAGAGGTAGGTTTGACACACATTGTACAGCACTGGGATACTGGCCTACACCCGCATCTCCTCTACTTCTGTCTTTATGAGAACAAGTCGAGTTTACTTACAGATTGTGGGTTGTGGGTATTTTTGCAAAGACCTGACTCACACGATTTCTTCAAGGTTTGGAGTTGTTTGTAGATTCATTTAGTCAGTAGTGCAATATTTGTACAGCAACTAACAATGTCTTCATCCATGTTTAATCTGCAGTAGTGTTAGTGCAAATAGTGAAAAATGACCACGGTCACATGTATTGCCAAGAGATTTTTGTGCAGCATGGTAAGGTTCTACATTGTCTGCCTTATAACTGTATTTTGTGATTTATTGTTGATATTGTTGATGTATTCTGTTTGCACTTCCACTGTGAAGCACCCTCTTGAGGTGCTAATTGCTCTGAGATGTTTATAACGCCAGGCAGTTTTCATGGTTAACCACATGTCATCACAGAGACTGCCTGTTGGTGTATTTATATAGATATGGGTCAAATGGTTTCCATGAGACTAACTAAACAGAAAATTAAACTGAAATATTTGATTTGTTGGCAATGAATTTTGTTTTAATGTTATTTTACCAAGTTTGGACCAAATCCAATATAAGGTGAACTCAAAGATGGTCAAAGTAGTCTGGGTGCCACACTGTGCTCTGCAGTTCAGGTTCAGTTTCTTTTTTCATCCCATCAACATAATGTTATAATAATAATAATACCTTTATTTATAAGGCGCCTTAGGAACAGGACATACAAACATTGATTCAAATAGTAAAAGAGAAGAATTGCAAATCTTATGTGAGTCGATCCCCCCCTCCTGTACCAGTTAAAGTCAATATCATGTTCACTGTGATGGATTATCTAATTCAAGTAAGCTTTACTGGACACAATTAAATGGGAGTCTTTCTTTTTTCCATGTAGCATCTCACAACAGGCCCACACTCACTCTGTCCTAACCTATCCCTCTTTTTCTCTAAAATCCCTGTTTTTTACTCCATCATCCTTGTCTTAATTGGGTTACCTCTGTTTAATCCTCATCTCCCCTCTGTATTTAATCCACATATCCCCTCTACCTCCTTTGGAGATAAAGTAAAGCTGTCTGTTTTTGGATTAGGTTGCTGCCCACTGATGGTAGACCCCAGACCATTTAAGGTCTGTAAACTACGTTCTGTCAAAACTGACCTGCTACCTAATGGACCTTGAAGGGCACTTACCTGAATACAATTTGAGGCTAAAATCCTTTCTCCTACATGGAAATAAACCCATCCTGAGTATGAGAAGAAAGCTAAACATGTAGATTAGTTGATGCATTGTGCACCAACTACTATTGATTTCAGAAACCAGTGTTCATCAGTATGATGGTCATGTTGTGCTGCAGGAATGGGCAAGTGGTCTGGGCAGGGTGGTTGTGCAGTAAATCAGGGCAGTGGCAGAGCTTTTACAATTGCATCTACAGAACACAAAGTAGACATAAAGGACAGGCTTAGTTAGTTCACGTGATTGTAAAATATTTTTAATCAAATAAGACTTTACCCTTCAGTGCGATTGAAGGCTCTAAGGGAGCTTTAAAATCAATTTTTTTGTTGTAAAAAATCTTTTGCAATTAAACAGTGAGACAAAAACCCATATAAACCAGATGTAAGCCAAATTAATAGCATAGCAGCTGTAAAAAATTAACATCTGTCTAAAATTTGTATTGCCATGAAGCACCACAAACAAGCATTACAGGACATGTGGACATGGTGTTTTAAATAAACCATGTTATGGCCTAATTGGCTTTAAAGCTTGGTGGTTTTCTACATTTTCCTTATTGTTGGTAAATCCCTTGAGAATACTTAAAGCAACATTAAACAGATTTCACTAATAAATAGCCAAAATCTGTGTTGCCATACTCTCATTTCTCATTTCCTCTATGCCATAAACCTTCATTGTAGTTTAAAATCTATTAAAACCTCAAAAGTGTACTACACATTAAAAAAGACTGACGTTTGTTCATTATGATGACTGTAGATTATTTTGAGACTGTCATTGTACACAATACACCTGCTGCCTTAAATAGCTGATGAAGCACCAAATGTAAATTAATCCACAGGTGACAATAGTCTAAACACACTATTTACTTTTAACATTACATAAGTAACATTTGTATAAACCTAAAGTGGCCAGGAGGAAATTATTGAACATCAAGAGTTAAGCTGAAATTTTGTCACTTTTCAGTTTATGTCTTATCTATGTTTGTCTGTTGATACAGCTGTATCTCATATCAGTTTTCCAATTCACAGTGGTTAAAGATTCCTCCTCTAGAGTAAACACAGTACACAAACCAGTATACTCCATTTGTCAGTTGAACTGGGAAGGGTACCTCAGGCAGGGACAGAAGAAACTGAAAGTGAGATGATATACAGGTACGTTGACATTGTAATGGTGTTTGGACAGAAGTCATTTAAAACAGGTTTGGCAATCACTCAAAAACAAATATTGCACTTATTTAAGTACTTGGCATAGTTTTTTGTTTGTGGCACACAAAACTAGGCACTCAATATAGTTTAGATAAGAGATCACATTTAGAAAGACTGATAATCTAAATAAATACTAAGACCTTACCGTAACTGCAAATCTTAATGAGACAGTTAGATAGTTTTTGACCACAAAGTCAAACTCCATTAAGAGGAAACTACACTTGCTGCAACATGAAAATAAATTTGTAGTAGTATAACTGTGCCATAAAAGTGCTGTGTGTCGAACCACAGCACTTTTTGTGTTGAAACCAAGTTGTATAATCTATCCCAAAGTTCATGTTTGGCTGTGAGTGTTAAGACATAATTCATCTTTCATTATGAGCAGGTAGGAAATTGTGTTTTTATAGTAGGTAAAGTAGTACTGAAATCTCCAAAACAATGAGTTATAAGGTATCCCAGTGAGTCAATCTTGTGTGTAAATAATAGCCGGTCTCTCCTGACCTCTTCTTCATCTGTCTCTGTGGCTGAATGCCTGATATGGCTTGCTCTGTGCTGCTGCTCAGCCTGTCTGGATGGAGCAGGAAGTATGCAGCTGTTGGCCGCAGTTGTTCATGTGGGATTAGTGCATTTGCCTGAGTGATAGCTAGGCATGACAGCCATATAATCTAATGTATTGGCTCATTGTTTTCATTAAAGAGAGTGTGTTGTTTGATCCCTGTGGTATTATAATGGTGCCTTGCTATAACATTAGGCATATGTAATCTCATTCAGTTAACATGTATGTAAGTAAAAAGAACAATCAAATACTGTACATCCTTTTGAATTACCTCTATTTATTTCACTGACTGAATATTTTGTTGACTTTCATACTTCTCATGCTTGTGTATGTCTGCTTGCATCTGACTTAAAAAAAGACACTTGTGTCGCAGTTTATTTTAGGTTTAGACTATACATACAATACATAAATGGAACATACAATACATAGATGAAGGAAAGATCATTGGTTCAGTCTTGGTGCTGCAAAATCATTTTCAGTCAACATGTTCAGTGTTTTACCATGAAGAACAATCTCTAAACTTCATGCTTTGATTTGCCCTACCATAACATTAAAAATGTTAATTATTATAGTTAAACAACTACTAATAAAAATGTTTATTGCCAGGAGCAAAAATTGTAGGAAAGCAAATGAAACATTTTGCATATATTTGGTATGAAGCTGCTATATTGACACTGAACACTTTGGAGATACAATTCAATATAACAAAAATGTAATTCATGCAGTATAAAATGTATTTTCTAAAAGAAATCAATTCTATGTTCTGTGTAGGGCTAAGCTCTTTTTGTGTGTGGGGGGGAAAGTAGGGTGGGTCGAAGGATGTACCAACACTACAGGCTTGATTAGGCTACATCTTTATTTAATGAAAGGGTGACACAATTCAAAGCAATATTCATCTGTACAAATAACTTCAAGATTGTCTCTTTATATCTTCTAAACCTCTATACAGACCTGCTGTAATTTGACTGAAAGTGTCCAAAAATCATTGTGTTTACATTTACCTTGTGCTAAAAGCCCATTTTTTTGTGTCTGTGGTAAAGCCTTTGGAAAATGAAGATCCAACATGGTTTGGGAAATCAAAGCCATAGCTGTTGAGCTGGCAGGGACAGAGCTGACAATACACCCTTAAGCTTAAAGTGAAGGGTTTTCAAGAGACTCATCTTGCATGTGTAGTCTATATGGATATGGTGTATGGTTGATATTTGAGTGGGATTTTATATCCAACAGCTGCCTCTGTCGTTTGATCCCTGTTCTTCTGGGAGGGAATTTCTTCTATATCGCCTGCCTTTCTAGTGCTGAAGAGCTGCCCAAAACATCCTTGACTGTTATTCAAAGCACATCACTGAAACATTGAAAAATCTATACAGTGAACAATGAACCCTAGAAAAGATAAGACCTGTCTTTGGAGGTGGAGATGGCTGTTAATGTAAACTCAATCAAGAAGAGGAATGTAGGAAATTACTCATGAGAGAGAGTAACATCCATGTAAATTCAGGGTGTGAGAACCTGTCATGGGGTAATGCTATAGCGTTAAACTCTTATTATGACTGTGTCAGGAGCATGAGTAATGCCTCCAGCACACTGAGGTTTTTTTTTTTTTGTATTTATTTTTAAAAAGTACCAAAGTTGCTGCAGGGTTCTACATCAGAGTGTTTTTTTTTCATCGTGCTGGTAGAGTGCTGAGAGGTTTGTTTCTTGAAAGCGTTGTAAATATTGGATTTGGATGTACTGCTTGCACTGGATTGATTGTTTGTATAGAGTGTTGTAAGGGTAGTGTGGTAATTGTATGGGTAATGTTTTGCTGTGTTGGATAGTACAGTTTTGCTACACAGACACTTCAAGTTTTTGCAGCTTTTTGTATGGATAGCCAGTCTTGCCTGTGTGACCGCAGCTGTCCTTGAAACTCCACACAGAGAAGAAATCAACATTTTCCTGCTCAGACAACCACTCCCACAGGGTCTGCATGTATATTATCACAGAATTAATAGTTGCAATGCAGTGGATACACAGATGTGACCCTCCTAAAAGATCTGTGGAGTAAGTATACAGATCCTTAATTTACGTGAAATTATGGTATGAAAATATGAAAAATAAGGCATGAGGACAAAAGAACTGTTGAATAAATGTAGTAAAGTAAGAACTACAACGTTTTCCTTTAAAATGCAGTGCAGTAATAGTAGATTGTATTTAAGTAACATACTGGAGTGAAGGTAGGCCTGCTTTGTTACTTTGCACATCTGGCACTGGCACATTTGGTGTTACACCACTGTCAATAGCACCATGTGGAGTCTGACTTAGGTGACAACAGAAAGAGCCTCACACATATTGTGACTGAGCAAACCCCATTGCATAAGTGCATTAAAAATAACCTATGGTTTTAATTTATAATATCCACGGTAAAGCATGTATCTGATTAATTACCACAAGGTGAAAGTATGATGTGATCAATCATAGTCACCGCTGCGGAATTGGACAGATCCCCATGTGACTCATCTCGTGATAAATTTACTTACTAGGTGATAGTGTATATATCCGTTACTGCTCTTTCTCTCTGAATATTTACTTTTGTGGTCAACCTGGTGTTTTGTTGCTGTATTTAGTCATGATAAAATATGTCAACACACTGCAATATTGTTAGGAGATGACAAATTTTTAATAACATTGCAAATTAGACTGATAGCATCTTGAACAATATAATGTGGTACAACTTTAGTGTACATACTACACTTAATTTTGTCATATCCATTCTGAAATAAAAGGTCTATAAGAAGAGATATTAAGGAGAGTATATTTAGATTTAGTTTGTTTTCACAACAGTAGCTATACCATCGAAAGAACATCTGTTGTCACACTTTCTATAGTGTTGCTCATCATTTAGGCTAATACTACATTTGCATGCATGTCTGAGACATGGATATATTTAGTGATGTGTATGTGGGTATGGAATAGGACAGTCCTGTTTTCTTTTAACAGAAGACATTTATTAGTATTTCAGTCTTTGGCAGATTTGACCATTTGTCTTTAAACTGTGCACAGACAAAACTGGCCATCTGTACATGACGTCCCTTCATATTTAGAAGGCCCATCTGTGGGACACATGGCACTCTCTTGGGCCACAGTCCAAGTCTTGGCACCACTCCCATTGGTGCCAAAGGGAGACTAAAAATGTGTTGCCTTCAGTGATGAGCCTCTCCTTCCTTCTTTTCCCATTTCTCTCCCACTTTGGTCTAAAAGCAGAGCTTAACTAGCAGCTGCACACACCTGACCCCCAATCCATCGGACACATTCTAGTGTGGGGGCAACAAGCAGAGGGTCGCATTACAGAGAAATTTTACACCACAATGGTCTTTGCCTCCTTCCCGCCTTTTCTAAGCCATGTCCACTCAAACACCTCTCTCATGCCCCCTCCTTTGCCTGTTTTAATTCAGTGGACACAGCCTGGGAATGTTTGCTTTGCTCTTGCTGTAAACAGTTCTTACCAAAACAGCAAGGACACACAGGGAGGAGATGTATGATAAAGGGAGAAATTAAGTCAATAAATCTGTGATATGGTGCTGGATAAAGCTCACCATCCTTCAACTACTATGATCATTGTCTGTATTAATCAGAGGCTTTGAATAAAATTTAAGTTGATGTTATTTATGATTTCTTAGTTAATCAAGCTTTGGCACATAAAGCTGGCACTACATGATAATACACCCACATGGGAAGCCTGTTTTTTCAGAACAGTTTCAAAGACACTGGAAGACTGTAAATCAGCATGGACAGGAAATCCTGATGTCAAATGCAAAACAATTCAATTTCAAACTAGTTAAGTTTTTCTATCTGTGGCTCTGTCCAAGGTTTAAAAATCATAATATAGATACACATGGTTATACCTAGCTGATAGTTTTGGCAGTTAATTGAGCCCATCAAAAATTTGACAAGCATAGTGGCACATCCAAATAGAACTGGATTATGCAGAGTTTTCCAAATCTTTAGTCCACTGGGCATAAGTTTTAGGTTTTGATATTTCCTGTAATTCTGCGACTGGATGCAATGTCCCCACCCTAAGGCCGGAGTACAATATTGTGAGAGGACAGCTAGCCATTATTCATAGAAGTTGTAAAAGGGTCTGTAATGAACTTACTTTTGATTGGTGGAAAACAGACATTCTCCTTTAAATCTTAGGGGCTTAAGGCGTGCATGAAATGTGACCACAGCACTATGTCATTGGTTAGAGGTTTTACTTGTATCTTTAAGTCTGCTCTCTTGTAATGAATATGAGATATGATTCTTTTTGGAACAATGTAGATGCTTCTGACTTCTCTTCAGTGTTTGCTCAAGGCGTCCCCTCAGACCACATCATTGTCCTGAGGAATGCTGAGTTCTCTGATATCTTTTGTTTTGCAGGGTTTATGTCACACTGCCAAGCCAACCAATATGTCAGTGTCACCTGGAGAATGCCTAAGAGCCTGAAAAAATATTTAGTGTGATATTTAGCTTATTACCTGGATTAGGTTGCAAAGTGATATCATGAGCGCACACGACAAAAGTAACAAAATAGTAAATACAACATATAATGTCTGTGTTCTTCCTGACATTTAAGGGGCAGATGGCAGACTACATTAACACCTGGTGGTGGATGTGAGTTAGTGTGACAGCCGCCAACAATAACTTATGTTTCGTAGTTCATATTGTTTTAAACCAAGGACATCTGACACCAAACAAATGAGCCTCTTTGTTTTATTTTTTGTATTGTTTCAGAGAACTTTGAATATGATTACTGTATTTTCCAAGCTATAATTTGCACCAGAGTATGAGTTGCTTTTAGCAAAAACAGCCTTGTTGAAGAGAAAAAAACATATAAGTCAGTTTGGTGTATAAGTCGCATTTCTAATTATACTGATTATAGTCTAAATTAGCGTATAAAGAATGTAGACCAAGCATAACAAGCAGGAGTGCATTAGGAAATGTATTCATCCATGTCAAGTAACGTTAAACAACTGCGCCAATGTTGGGGTGGGGGGGGTTTACCTGCACTTTTACCTGCACTTTAAAGTCAGCAGTATAGTCCTTTTGGGCAGCATTTTCACTTGTGTTACACTAGGAGTTAAGAGTTTAGCGTCAAGCTTTCAAGTTTTTTTCTTTTTCGGCGGTACAATATTGTCTTCAATTGTGTCAAGAGTAATATCCCACGCTAGTGACTACGCTACAAAATTACTGTAAATATACACATATAAGTTGCTTCGCTGTGTAAGACGCAGCACAAGTCGGAAGACTAAAAAAAAGTGCGAAAATACGGTAGTTTGCTTTTTAATTTATCACAATTTTTCAGTGAATGGACTTTTATTGGGGTTTATTTATAGTGTTTTTATATTTTTTTCAAAAATAAATTGACAAAGTCAAAACAGACATACATATATTACATGCTGAAAACATTAAGGGAAAAACATATGTACATTAGTTATATTCATAATGTCACAGAGGCATTTCAAACTCATGTTTCTGGTTGTACATGGTCGCATATGTTGCTTTTCATGGCCAGGCAAGTTCAGAGGGCCGCTGATGGACAGATCACTAAAGTGTAATACAAGACTTTGCCTCTAGGATAAAGAGGCCAAACCATTTTATCTTAGAATTTGATATTTTTATTTTACTCGGAAAGTGAAAAATATGTTGTTGAATGCATATGCAATCACCAAATTAGGCTATTTGAGTTTTTACTTTACTGTGTCCACGCAGATGAAATGATTAAAGTTATTCTGGCATTATGCCAGTCAGTTGCCTATCACATCAACTTGCATTCACATCTGTTGTCAAATTAAAATGAAGTCAGCCTAAATCCAGACGGACTTTGATGGTGAGACGACATCTCTTGTGTTCAGCATGTACATGTGCAGATGAATATTCATGACGACCTCAGGGCTAATCAGAGCGGCTTTTTATGGAGTTTGCCTCTCTGCTAATGGGCTGTGCCATTCCATAGATATAGCGCACATCTGGCAGTATTGTTGATTCTGATTATTCTGTTTACTAGTATAAACTATGCAGTCAGCAAGCTATAGGATTAGAACTTAAGATGTTGTCAATCTTAAATCTTCATATTTTTCATATTTTTATTTTTTAGACTTTATCCTAGAAATCATTAGTACTCAGTTCCTTTAGTTAAAATATAATGATGTCATCATTATGGACCTTTTAAAAATAAGCTTTGCATGAAGGAATGGGAGGGCATGGCTGTGTATGATATAATGCTTAGCACAGGATTACAGAGTCTTGTGTCAGTCTGTAAATGTTATCCCAACCCCTGAGGCTCAATGATTAGCGCAAGGGTAGAGGACCAGGTTTAACTCACATTTCATGTTTTGTGTGGGACTTTCTCTTTTAGCTGATACCTAGTGCAGGGCTAATTATTTTTAGCTTTTTGCTCAGTTAAGTGGTTTCAGGGCATTTGTTTGCTGGATTCCCTAGAGAATCTCTTTGTGACCTTCAGGAGAACCAAGAGACAGAAAACAGCTGAATGGATTACCAGCAGCAGCTGTTAATATGATAGTGGAATTTGACTGGAATATTTTCAGTTTGTTAGTTTGCAATACACAAAACAAGCACATTTGGACACAGAGGTTTGACACTCCAGCCCCTAGTTATTACTGTCTCAGGTATCAATATTGTGACAGATTTACCAGGGTTGAGCAAAGCATATATTCTAAAAATACATGCTTCTCATTCATATAAAAAATGACTGTAAATATTTTTTTTTGGTCTCCAGGCATTTTTCTGTCAGCTACTGGAGGTCATAGGGTGTATGAGTGGGAGGATTTTAGATAGATGCCTTTAAGTTTTAAGTGAGATGAGCTGAATTTGAATTGGAAAGATCAAACAAAATCTTCTCTGTGAAAACCTTCGTCAATATGTAAATAGACTAAGATGAGCTTTTTGTAGGAGATGTTTGGTTATAACAGCATCTGAATGGTGATTTCTGTGCCTTTTTGTGAAATGTCACTCAGCTTGTAATGGAACGTGATAACTGGCTTTGTTCACAGAACTGAATCAGAGACTGATGGGTGATGTCCAGGTCACAGACAGAATTTATTAAGACTTTTCAGGCAATTTAGTGGCTGCCAGTTTCTCGTGAAGACATGTCTGATGAAAGCAGTAATGTGATCTACCTCTGCAGCTCAGGTTTAGGATCTGGAATCTGCCCTGTGGGGCTTCTCATACAACTACAGCTTAAGTATAAAGACATTTTAAGGCTCCAAACTAACACTGTATCATGCAAAGTAAAAAAAAACAAACAAAAAAAAAAACTAGATTGAAAACTTTCTGAACCACCACGTGGGATTGGTTCAGGATGATAAAGAATAAAATCTGCGTTTTATTGTTGGAAAGTACCGCCCTGGTTGAGGTGAGATGCAGAGTTGAGTATCAAAGTCAATGGTAGAGGTGGATGACTTAATCACCATTTTTTCATTTTTATTTCCTGCATGTAATAACATTATTTAAACATTTGTACTTGTTATCTACTATTTGTTATAAATACAAAATTACACTTGGAAGCTCTGGCAATTTAGAATGTGAGAATGTGAGCTGGAACATAATAAAAAACCTGAATCACAACCAATTGAAGACATTATACTGATCAGCCAGCATTCTGCTCTAAACAAATAAAAATTGGTGTGTGTTGTCTCAGGCATAAACACCCAACACATTTGGATTTTGTTTGTGTGGTCTGTGCAGGTTGGCTGTAAGATTTTGGCGAAATATTCGACTTGTGATGTTTTTAAGAGTTTTTCCCAGTACAAAACTCATAATGGTTTCTAATGATTGTGATGTGTAATCTTTGACTTTCTTACTCTTAGTGGCAAAGTATGGAGTAAACCATAACAATCTTTTTCTTTAAGCTGTTTTTCCTGCACTCTGTGACACCAGTCAACAGCAGCAAAACCTTTCAGCCTCGCTTGAGGTGGAGGCAAAAACATTTTTATCTTAGCTGAAGTTTCCCTGCACTCTCTTCAGACATCATTAGCTGGTGACAGGGCAAATACTGGTATCACACTGCAGCCTCTCCTTAGAGAGGAGTTATTTGAAGTGGCTTGGTTATTGGTTTGCTAGTGACAATATGACTAAAATTTGTTTTCTAGCATGTAAATATGCATTCAAGGTTTAACCAAATATTTTGCAGTATCCCTAAATGTTGAAATTGTTATATCTAGAGCCCGACCGATATGGGTTTTTGGGGCAGATACCAATATTATGAAGTTAAAAAAAAAAAAACTGATATCAATGTATCGGCCGATATTATTTATGTGTATATCATAGTACAGTACCAGTCAAACGTTTGGATACACTTGCGCAGGCAATGGCATTTCAATTCGTGTGTCCAAACTTTTGACTGGTACTGTATATAGAATACAGTATACGTAAACAGAATATATATACATAAACTCATTTTAAACGCACATTAAAAATGTTAATATCGGCGGCATGTTCAGCGATACCAATATACAGTATCTGCAATAGGCTCATATCGGCCGATAAAATCGGCAAAACGATATATCGGTCGGGCTCTAATCATATCATTCTGAAGCAGAAAATATCAAGCTATTTTAAAACTATATTTGGTGCACTTAGTGTGTTGTAGGTTTCAATGGAAGCAACTAACTTACTGTTCCTGGAAGTACACACAGTCTGCCCCAGAGATACTAGTAACTGAGGGATTAGTCCAACGTTTACATTGCAGCATATGTCATACCTATTTAATATGCAGTCATATTGATACAACAGACCCCATCCAGAGTCCCATTTAATAAATGATGGCACCTGAAGTGCTGTACAGTCAAAAGCTGCTTGACTCTGTTTTCTGAAGTACTTTGCTGTATACAGCATCTTATAAAATAAGTCAAGAAAGCTATGTGAATGCAACTAGTTTTTGCAAAAAAATACCCAAGTAAGGCAGAGCAGCATCACTGAAGGAGAAAATTGTGACTCCGCAAAACCCCTGCAGGGCTGGAGGAGCATTGACACCCTGGGCTTCCTCCACCTCCAGCCAGCTTGGCATCTGCTGCCCAGCGGAGAGCAGGAACACTGATATCGACACCGGTACTGTTAAAGGGTATATAACACATGACGCAATAATAGTGGAGCAGCGAGAAACACTTCAGACATTTATTATTGCAAGATGGCTACAGATAATTCCTTAAGATTTGTCAGCTCTTTATATCTCACCAGCCACTGGGAAGAGATCATTTAGATAAATGATAATGATAATAACTAAACTTAATGACCATGCAGTGCTTGTTCTGTTAGCAGTCTGTAGATGAAGGCCAGATAATGTATGGTGTAAATGAATTGTAACAGAATTTTAGTGTTTTTGTATTTGGTGCGCATTGGAGAGCTTTCAGTGACTAATTGTAACCTACAGCTGGAGAAAAGTGAGTGACAGGAAAGAGTTTAGCTTTCAGCTTAAATAAAATCTTGTTTCAGATTACAAAATGTTCCCTCCTACATCAACCCTACAGAATAATTGCAAAGAAATGTGCCCAAAGTACGGTAATAGGAGCTCAAACATTATGGTTGACACTACTATTTATTTTTTATGCATCACACATTTTTACTTTAAGATGCCCACTAATTTCCTAAAACGGCCAGCCAGGCTTTTATTTTTTAATCGCAGGCTTTTTTAAATAAAAATTTGAAGACTCCATGCTTAAGCTGACATTATCAAAGCCATAGAATGCATTATACAACTGTTTCCACAGGTTGAATTGCACTTTCCATGCTGAGTCAAACTGATTCTCATGTGAAATCAGTGGAGTTTCCCTTCAATAAGTGGCCATCATGGTGTTCATGGTGCTGTCTTCGTAGTGACAGAAAAGTCTGAGGTTGTCAAAAATGAGCTGATACTTTGGAACTTGTATGAACTTAACTTTAACCTGCTTTATAACTTTATAAACTTCACTAAGTAAACTTACTTTTTCAACTTTATTGAGCCCTGAGCTGATTCAGCATTTTGCAGATAATTATATTACATCCATGTTCATCCCCTTGTGTTTTCCTGTCTAGGCAGTAATCAGTGTTCACTGGACTCAGTGATCTGCCACAAGCATTTGCTTTAAGCATTTGATCAACTTGACCTAAATGACGTCTGATCTGCTCTGTACAACTCCAGCACTTGACAAACTGAAATTTTGTGGTGAAAACAGAGCTTGCAAGATAATGTTTGGCTGTTGAGGCTGAAGCAGTCTGTCTTATTGGGTTGATAAACACAAATGTAGGTAAATAAAATAGGTCAAGCTCAAAACAGTATCTTGTATCAACTCATTGGTTCCTAAAGCCATAGGCAGTGAATATGACTATCCCTTGTTTGTTCTGTTCTGTTTGTATAACAGCCCACACACAAAATAACTGACACTATTTCTTTAGTAACAATCTGTTTATTAAGCACCATCCACTTATGGGTTTCCACAAGAGGAGTTACAGCTGTTGACAGATACATTAATAAACACTTGTGTCTGCTTACAACTACAGTAGATATTGCTATAAACTGTTTATCAAATGGATGTATACTGCTTAAAGACCCTGTTACCAAATAAGGTGAAAATATTAATTGGGCTCTGCTCTATATTTGGCCTGTTATTAGTGTTATTTCAGTGCATTGCCTGGCTTACCTCCAGTTCAGCAGGATATCAGACTCTGCTTGGCTCTAAATGACATTTGGCAGTACTTCATTCACTGACACCCTGCTTAAAATTGTGTATACTTCAATTATCTTCATTATAGACAAAATTTTTGCATCTTGTCTTTAAAGATCACACAAGCTGAAAGGACTGAACACAATGAGTGTAACCTAACCTCAACCCTCTCAGAGTAGACTCCTTGGGAAAGTGTCCCAGTTAAATAGGTTCAGTTCAGTTAGAAAAAGCTCAAACATACAACGAGCATTTCATTACAGAGAAAACACTGCTTTGATTTGATTAAGCAGGTCTGACCAAAGCATGAGGAACAAACATCAAAAGCCTGTTTACAGGCTATAATATAATCAGAGTTAATAACACTCCATGTGTAGTGTTATGTGCCTTGCCACAAAGCTGTGGTTGTCTTGGCTGTGTGATGATAGTTTGGAGTTGCCGGGTAATTCTCTAGGTCGACTTAGCTCACAGATCAAGGCCACTGGTCTGCATCTTTGAACTTGACATTTCAAAAGGGAGAGGATAAAGTGATGCTTAAATATCAAATCCTCCCCCAGCCCCTCCAGCCCTGATATTGGACGCTGTTAAAAGATCAACCGCCTAATCAAAGACGTGTGTTCTGAGCAGAGGATTTTCCTGATGTGCTTGTCTGTGGAATTTATATATTTTTCAGCATAGAATAGGGCTATCTAACTTTGGTTTCCTTAGCACTTTTGTGAATGGATTGCTGTCTTTGCCACAGGTGATGACTAATATTGTGCTTTTTGTTCTTTTTGGTATATAGTGAGAATATAAGTACAAGTAGTAGTGTTTAAAGGACTAAGAAATGCCAGAAACTTTATCTTAAGTCCTTATAAGCAGTAGTTTTCTGCTGCATGGTGGTCACGTTATGTTCTTATTTTTGTAGTTTTGTATTATTCCTCTCACCTTTCACGATGTATTGTGAAAAGTTTGATATTGAGATCTCTCAATGCTGAAATATTGATTGAAAAAGGGTGAATGAGTCAAGAAGCACAACATCCATTATAGTTGATAATTTTACTTCCATGCCTACTGTATTTACTGTAGTTGTGCACACATGCTTCTCCTTTACAAGCAACATTTCTGATGCACTCCTTTAAACTGTAAATACCTTTAAAAGGTAGTTTTAACTTTAATATTTTCATCAATGATTTATTTATGCTACTCCATGATCACCAGCTGGATAACTGACATTTTCTATGCACACCTCACTTGGTACTTGGCCAATATTGCACAGTGGGTTTATCAGATGTTTTTCTCTGAGAACATCTGCCAGTGCTGCTGTGATAGTAGATAAGTGCAATAAGAGTGAAGAAAACACTGAAACTATGTGCAATAAAACCATAACAATGATCTGAAAGAACTTAGATTTTGTCGAAGAAGGGAGAGTGATGCAATAAGTGAGTGACATTACACACGGTCATTGACTAGTGCAGAATGTTGATGTTATAAGATGTTAATAACTAATATCTAATTTCTTGTGTGAAACTGAGAACCATTTCCTTATATTATTCCCTCTATTGTTATTTGTTATGTGTTTATGTACACGTAGGTAGAGTTGTGATAGAATTGTGTTAGATTCTTTTCCTTTGGGAGTTCAGAGAGTTCAGAATTCAGTTGTTAGTGGGGAGTGTGAAGGATACTTGTGCTGACCGGTAAACTTAAAAAAACAAACAATAACATAGAAATGACTATTAGACAGTACTTGAATATGGCATGAGTTGGGAGAGGGTTTGAGGAAGCACGATTTTTATTGCTGCACAGGTGTGCATGAGAGGGAAATTAACAGGAATTTCGTGTGTGTGGTCCTGTGATAATGCTCAACTAAGTTACCCCTACACTCCCTTTGCTCACACACAGACACACACTCTTATTTGCCCTCCTTCCTCTTTTCTCACTGCTCCTATACTCCTTCCCATAAATCACTTGACAAATGGGCTGCCCACAGGTGTTGTGGGAGCACTCCCCTCCCCAGCTGCCCCTGTCCCACAGCATGGGAATGGGGGCGATGTTCCCATTGTTGACAGCTGCTTGTGTCTACGTGAACCCACACCTCCTCCATCCTTCCCAGCTCAGCAGGACACATTGCCACCCGACGATTGGAACACCAGTCAAAACCACAGCCCTAGCACAAGGTCTTTGCATGCTGCAGCTGAGTGAATAAAACAAGTAGTGGATATTGTGTACTGAGCCCTGAGAACTGGAGTCTCCCAGTCTAGAGATCAAGATAAAGTAGGCGTAGAGCTGCTCACTGCTCTCATATCAAACAATGCAGCTGGTTATGAGTTCTGAACACAGATATAGCATTGTGTTTGACATTGTGTCTGACCGACTGCATGTATCTGACTGCAAAGAAAATGGAAAAAGTATAACTTCCTCTGCAAGGACTGTTTTGCCATGAAATCCAGGACTAGTTTGTTGTGAAAACAGAGGGTTTTTAGATCTATGAGACATGTCAGTAAGGCTGAATTGAAGGTGAACATGTTTTGAACCCCAGGCAGTGTTTACATGCACATAGCAATTTAGGTTATTGGTAGATATAGGATAACGTTCATATACACTTCACAATTTGTCTTAATATAAACATTAAAGTAATTAGCAGAACTAACATGATTAGTTATTTGACTGTTAGATAAGATGTATTTGTCACTTTTATCTGTTTTATAACATTGTTAATAGAACAGTCTTTGCATTTTGGACTGTTGGTCAAACAAAACAAAAAAATTTTTATCCCTAAATCACATCTTGTACTCCTATAAAGGGTTGTGCAGTGTTTCGGGAGTCCTACAATTATACAATTGCAACTAAAGCCTTTATTTCCCATCCCCACCAACTCCCCCATCCTGTGCCTGCCACTGCTTGGGCTGGACTCTCCTTATTTTCCAAGCAATTGTCCTTCACTCACCCTTAGTACATCTCAAAGCTCTCTAAACAAATGATTTACTGATTAACTAGACAAAATATTGGCATCCAAAAATCTAATCTGAACTTGGAATCTTTGTCCTTTCATCTGTTTTGGTTTTATGTAAATCTGCTGTGATCTCGGCTGCGTTGTAGCCGCTGTATAGTGGCTGGCTGATTTGGTTGATAGGATTCCAGTACAGAAATGCACAGACCCTATCATTGCTTATCATCTTTCTCTTCTCTCATATTTGCTGCAGTCCTGTAAGAGATTGAGACTGGTCTCTCCTCTGTGAAATGAATAAATATAACAAAAAATATGCCCAATTTTATGGAAGGTTTGATGATCAAATCATGTTTTCATTTTAGAGGGCAAACCACAAAGTGGGATTATTTGAGAAATAATTTTGTCATACATGGTTAAGTGTATAGGGGCATTTCTTAGCCATTCCTTATGCATGATAAGTATGTGTGCAAAGACCTTTGAAAGGGTAACACACTGACTGCAAATGTTATAGAAGAAAGGTTAATGTTGAACGTATAAAGCACAGTGGTTCTTGGAATTGGGTAGGGTTTCAGTCGAAGGTTGTTATAAACCAAGAATTCTGCATAGAAGTATTGGTTCAAGAGGCCTATATGCAATTTCCTTAAGAAAATAAAACAACACTTACAGATAACTGCATGTTTTAAACGGCACCAGTATGAGGCTGATTTCAGACCAACTTTACCTCCTCAATCACATGACAGGAGCCAGCCAGTTGACGTAGTGGGGTTGCTTTCAAGAACAGCTCTGGCAAAAATTACACAGGGTTGTCTGGCAAAAAAATCGTTCGCGGCAACACGATGCAGTGCCATCTGGCATAGTGCTGTGTTGAAGAATGAAAAACGTGCAAGCACACGTTCCTGGTAGATTACTTGCATGAAGGCTCTTTTAGTGTCAGATAAGCATTAAGTCTCATGGATCTGGGTCCTTTGGGATCGTGTTTCACACCAGTGTCTGAAGCAGCCCGACCATTGTTTTAACACAATACTGTTTGGAGTCTGAACCCTTGCCAATGATTTGCAAGTGTCCATTGAAGATGGGTGACAAAGAAAAGGAAAAATCAACATTAAGTGTCTTAGTGAGGTGTTGCTCCACTACAGTACAGGACACCTCCAGAATAGCTTCAGTTCTGCTTGGCAGAGTTTCTCCACGATTCTTCAACTTGATTACAGGGAACAGGTTTACTTCAAAAGAGATTCTCTCATTTTATGTTTTGTGATGGTGGATGGTCATGACTAAAATGTAGCTCCAAAGCCCTTCATGTCATTTTCTAACTCATCATACCCTCCTCAGCCCACCTATCCTACATGGAAACATCTGCTAATTACTCTGCTAATTTATCTAGCCTCACATTTGTCTGGATCTGATGCAGGTTTCTGTCACACTGGTCTCTTCTGAAAAGCACAGTGTGTCTCCTGCCACCATACTGCCAGTATAGTGGATCTGTGTAGTTCAGGTTGAACTCAGATGTAGAAACAGGAATGTGGTGACATGAGTTCGTGAGGTGACTGGAGTTTTGCCCATTTTCACACCTGGCTAGATGCTGTGGTAAGCAGGTGTGGTTATTGGACTGTGGATTACAGATGGGTGGGTTTTGATGGTGATTCTGCCATTGGAATTGAAATTGTTATTTAATGCCGTCCAAACAACACCACTTTTGAATTGCATGTGGGGGAGGGGGTGGGGTAGAACTGGGCACAGGGAGTAGCCTTTCTTCCTCATTAACACAGCAGTGCACCTGTGATCACTCTGATATTCTCTTTGAGAGCATTAGGGTTCTCGGTGAGGGATTTGGTGGGGGCTGAGGCTCGTCATTTTTATCCCTCTGAATTAGGTGTGGCACGCTTGCCCGACAGCTCCCCTCATGTATAGTAGATGGGATAAAAGTGAAAGCGAGTGCACAAACAGGCCTTTGTTGTAGGAATGGCACTGCTTGAATGCTAATAAACAGTGATACACACAGATGATAAAAAAAAAACAATGCAAAAAAAGTTCAAACAAATATGATTGCACACACAGATACACATTCAAAGCTATGGAAGTGTTTTTAATTTCCCTGAGAGTGTTTGTTTGTATGTGTGAGATAGAGGCAAAGTTCATAATCGCCATTAAAGCTAATTGCGCAGAATTGTTTATGTAAACACCAGCAAACACATAAAGTACAATGTGAGGCTGGATCAGAGAACATTCACATTAAAGGGATTCAGCCTGTTTGCATAAATGATTATGGAGACCCAAGGAATTAATCATCCACCCTGTTGTTTTTGTAGACTTTATTGCTTCTTTTTTGCTGCAATGTATGGTAGCTCCATAAAGGTTTTTAAACCAACTGCAATTGTAATGAAATTTATTATAAAAATTACTGAGGTTAATTCCACATTTTTATTAAATTGAAGCATATTCAGTAAGGCTCATATGAAGATGGTTAAGCCTGTAGCTAGATGCTTTAAGCTCTCTTAAATATCAGAAAAAATCCTGAAGGTAATGGTGATGACAGGAAGATGGTGACTTGGCAGTATTAGGTGAATGTTAGTGGAAGTGACAGATTGAAATGGCTGAAATTTGCCTTTGGAGGAATAATGACTGAACATAAGATCTTCCTTAATGAAGCTTCATTACATTTAGTTGAACGTAACTAGAGTTGTACAATTTTCAGTGCTACTTCTTTGAAATTACCCCCTTAAACAGGGGGAACAGGAAAACATTTCACTTTTTCAGAAAGGCAGATGAATGAAACCCCCAGAAAGAGCTTGCACAAAGTTGCAGAAGCTTTTGCAGCAGCAGGAAGCCTGGATGTGACATTAAGACCACATTCAGACAGAAATTTGCCCTGTGTTTAACCCTCTGGGGTCGATGAAAGCGCCGGTGCGTTTTGACGCATCTTCTCCTGATAGCGCCGAAATAAACTTAAATTACTCAGTCAATTTTGATTGTACAGATAAAAGAAATATATCATTCAAATCTGTAAAGGGTCTACTTTTAGTTGACCATAAAAACCAACAAAACGCTGTGCTTTTGTTAAATCAAGAAAGCAGACAGGGTGCGCTCTTTGTCTTTTCTGTCTCTGTCATTTCTCTTCACAGACAGGTAAATAAAACAACCAAAATCTCAGCGAATACTTGCCTCATAAAAATAAGAAACATATGACTAGAAATCTTGAAATGTTCTCTTTTAAATGAAACAATTCAAGCCGAAAACAAATCATCACTTTTTATTTAATCCATATGAAAGTAAGGAGAAGTATGTTTTCTCCTGTCTCACCTCATTACAGGCCCCCAAAACCCCCTCAGACCCCAGAGGGTTAAGATACATTGCAGAAAAAGTTGAACAACTTATTTTACTGCACAGCGTTCAATCATTTTAGCCCAATGGGTTGTTTACAAATTGTAAACATGATCTTTCATATGCTTCAATTTGGCCTCACAAATTGCTGTTTGTAGCTTTTGTGTATATATGCATTGACCAAATAAAAAAAAACTATGCTATGACTACAGTATCAGTTATCTAATAAAGTCAAAAATGCCTAAAATACTACTCTTTCATGTTTCTTTTCAAATTGACCTTTTGGATTTATTGTTAGCAGTGTTTTTGGTTTCTGGAGATAGTAATGGAAGTGCTAATCTGAGGCCAGTCCTTTCTGTTGGATGGTTGAAGAAAAGCTGATTTAGCTTGCACCTATTTTGTAGCTTTCAAGGATATTCAGTACTGTGATGATAACCACAGGGGCTGGGATAAGAAGGTCTTTGTTGGAGTACAGCAGCAAGTCAGCATGCTGTCGTCAGAGGTTTGATTGGAAAAAAGGACTCCTATTTATAGTGTTAGAATAACAGCCAAACCCTCATACCCAGACCTTCTTACCTTAACGTCTTGTCTTTCACACACTTTAATATGAGACGATGATTCTGTCAAAATGTAATTTTCTGTTTCTTCAGCAAAGTGGGTCTCTTGAGCTGTGGTCAAATATTAGGTATGCATTTTTTTTAAACATATGCATTTGTTGATGTCTCCTTTCTTGCGGTTGGTATATTGTCCAAACATACCAAACCATTAAGAGGTAGGAAATCCAATCATGTATCCTTGAATTAATGTTCATGTTTGAAATGGAAATCAAACTAAATTATAGTATTATATTACAGTATAGTGTTTCCTCACAAAACTGGAGCATTGTGGTCAGGGGTATTTCTGGTTTATAGGTTTGCATTTGTTCTTGTTCTCAGACCTGGTTTCAGTTACTATTACTGTATCTAGGCACCAGCATTCAAGTACTAGTTAATTATATAGACACAACTGTCATAAAGCAGATCTGTTTATGGCATGCAAAATGACTAGATAATACATTTACATTATATTTCCATGTTTTTAGCTGTGGGGATTCTACTAAGTAAGCACCATTCTCCAAATGGCGTATTCTCCAAATTTGTTTTTGTTCTGCTGCTAGCTAAAGGAACCCCCGCCCCCCGTGATGTAGATACAGTATTTAGCCTGTTGACCTTTAATTAGCCATCCTGTGGCTGCAGAGCAACCTGCATGCCAGAGCCCAGCAGCTCAGGAGGGAGCTATTGATGGGTAGTGGATGCCGAGGAACAAGCTGCACTCACTGCTGAACATCAGATATATGCATAAATAAAACATTCATGTTGCTCCTTTAATGAAGTCTCACCCACCGGGTGTGATGGTAAAAAATTAATGTAGCTGCGGAAGAAGTTGCTAACCAGTGGGAATTATTAGCAATTCCTTAAAAGCAAGTTCTGGCGAACTGTTTGCTAGTGAATGGAAGACATACTGAAACCCATAAAACAGGTAGAGAATTTTCCAACATGGTAGGTTTTTGTAAGTCATGTGTGAGTATGCTGGCTAGGATAGAGTTAAGATGTCAGGTATTTTGAAATGAGCATAAACTAAGAACAATGCAAATGTTAATTTTTAATAGCTTGCTAAATAACTATGAAAGAAAAACTACAAAAGATTAAAAACTTAAGTGGTTTCTGTGTGACTTTTGTTGAACTCTAGCAGATTCAAAAGTATCTGACTAGCCAAAATCAATTCATTAGTCAACTACTCTTTTATAAGCTGTACTTTGATGTACTTTTCAGTGTGAAGGAGATGAGAAAATTCAACTTATGTGAAGGATATTTTGTGTTTTTGGGCATGTTGTCACAGACTGATATTCACAGAAGCTGCAATCAGAATTGTCAGGTGCAATTAATGCAATTAAATGTTTTTACAGCCATTAAAGATATACATAGTTGTAATTGTAGAGTTGCTGTAGGTATGGGTTGATTTACCAAAACATGTTCAGTTTCATCAATTTTATCCACACTTGTGGCCATTTTTAAGGTTTTCTCAAAGGCCTGAGGTTGACAGCTGGGTTTGCAGGAAGGTGACTTTCACATTCTACTTTTTGCCTAGAAAGCTTTGAGCTGTCACTTATCACAACATCGTCATCTGGACATTAGCTTTAGTTTGTTTGTATGCCTCCTCCAACTTAAACTAAATTGTCTTTGCATTTACAAGAAGTGGTACAAGCAGTGAGAAAGATGAAGTGTGATCCTGCCAAAACAAATGTCTGAATTGTACTGTGCTGCCTGGTTTCTTAAGCATAACAACAGTTGTAGACTCCAACTGTAGTGGTGAATCTGGGGATTGTTTTGGAGCCAGTCGGTTACAAAACAGTCATAAATTACTGACTGCTGCCTTGCAGTGTAACATCTTGTCCATCAAAGGTCAGTATCTGTCCCATATATTTTCAGTAGTCTTGACTTGAGTGAGCCCACTTCAGTATCATCAAGTCCTGTGTGCAAGGTCCTGACATAGCTGTGATATGCTCCGCTGCATGAAAAAGGGGCATCACTGATGCATAAAGAGGTACCTTTGAGGAGATTTCCAGCGCTTCCTTATCTCTCTAGGTTAAAGAATAAACTGCAGCCCTTCACTGCCAGTCCCTGTCATCCAGGGAACATGCTGCTGAGAGATTTGTGCCAGATGCTGCTTCTGAAAGCACAGCCTCAACAGTAGGACAAGGAACTCCAATCTCCACTGTGGGGCCGTATGCTTTCAGTGTGTGTGCGCGTGTGCTCTTTGATGTCAGGCAATACACTGTGTCCCCCAGGTGTTCAACATCATACCAGGGTTGTGTATTGTGAAATCCTCCTCCCTGTCATCCACACTTACATGCTAGCTTTTTACACCCTGCATCCTCAGAGGAACCCTAAGTGTCCTCACACAGCTTTCATTCAGGGAGTCTCCAGGTCCTGAAAAACTCTAAAAAGCCGATATGCTCTTACATTTCCTCTCAAGTAGTTTAAAAAAAAAGTTAACTTTATTTCCCAAAATATATATGTGGAGTAAAATGTATGACATTGCATATGCAGAATATGGTGTATCTGCTTGTTCCAAAACTGGTATTTTCTACTTATCTCAACAAAAATCAGTCTGACAGATCCAGTCAACATTAGGGTTTATAGAAGACTTTTTACTAGATATTTTTGATGTTCCCAGAGGCATTCATTCTAATTTCATGGTTCACCAAGCATGTGAAAGATTAGGGTGTATAAATAAGGCTGTTTTGTTGTGTCAGAGGTGATTTGGACTTTTATCAGTGGCAGTACTGCTGATCTGCTGGAGGCCTAAGCTGACAATCTTAATCAAGTGAGGAAGCCAGTAATGGTAGCCACTTTAGTTCGCATCTGAAGGTATTGTCTGTCTGTTGGGTATGTAATGAGCTACTGTGTGTAGATTCTGTCATTGACGTCTGTTGTTTCCCTGATTTGAATTGTGAGTCTTTCTCCAACTGCCTTGAATAGAAGGACAAAACATGTATTTGTTGTCTGAATCCCCTCTAGCATGTTTGACCTTTCCTATAAATGTTTTACAGGGGTTGAGTACTTTCAGGGTGGACCAAGGGGGTGGGTGAAGCATCGGAAGTTAACACTAAATGTCTTGTGAGTTTGTATTTGTACTGTTAGTCTTTATTTAGAAGTTATTTAAATAATTTTACTAGTTTTAGATTTTTAGACCTAGTTCATGCACATCTTACCGTAAGCATTTGAGACGTTTTGCTTCAAAGGAACGAAGGGTTTGCAGAAATCTTATTTTTATTCCCCTGCATAAGGTATCAAAAACAAGACAAAACATATTATATAGGCACTAATATTGAAAATTTTCAACAATATCCAGCACAATAAACAACCACTCTTCAGAGTGTTCTTTTTAATTGCAGTTATTGCATTTTGTGAACAAATCTGCTTCCAGAGGAGAAGTTAATATAACAGTATTCAATCGGAAGGTAGTCAGTTGTGTTTTATTGTTGAACTGGGAAAACCTCTCTCCTTGTCCCCTTCTGGCTTTCTGGCATCCTTCTGACAGGCCAGTCGTCTGTGGTCTTGTCCAGTCATAGGTCTTAGTGGACAGATCTGTCAGCACGTCCAAATAACCAGGTGTGCTGTTTTTTTTTTTGTTTTTTTTTTTTTTTTGTCTAAATGAATTAGCTCTGTATTATCCACACACAGACAGCAGATAGCCAGAAATGTATGCACACACACACACACACACCCATAGGCAGCAGTTTTGGTTGTCAGGGTCCAAAGATCATGCATCATGTGTGTTTGTGCTTAGTCCATACAGCATAAAGTCACAACAGGAACAGATAAGGCCAGTCCCAGGTTGGCTTTGGAAGCCAAATCCCTAGCAACCCCCCCAGTGCTAATCGGATTAGCGGAAAAGTTAGCAGCATGGCCCCAGAAAGACACAACATTTTTTACAGTAAATTCTGTGACATATTCTGCCATCCAGTCTCCATAATCCACTTCTTGTCTCAAAGCCATCTCACATCATCTTTGTCACAGTAAACAACAACTTGTGTACCTGATGAACTGTTTTTAACCTCTGCATTGGCCATAGAAAAAGCATTATATGGCTGACTGGTGGGTGGGGTGTTCTTGTGTGAGGGAGATCTGGTCCACCCAGGTGGGGGAACAATGGTGTGCCCGTTGTCTTAGAAGGAATGGTTGGCTGAGCATAGGCCCAGACAGAGGAGGGAGGGACAGAAAGAAAAAAAAATGAGTTGTGAAAATGATTTGTGCTGAGGAGGGGTGACAGGGTGCTGTTGGGGGAGCAGCTGAATGGGGGCAGCAGGGTGGCAACTGGAGTCCTAAAGCTCTTTTCATGCTTGGGCTGTTTCAACCAACGCTAAAAAAACATACAAGGTCTTTTTCTTGTTATAATTGTTTTGACTAAATTTTTGAAAATAAAAAATATTTTATAGTTTTTTTTCCCTTAGTATCTGGCAGCAGTTTCAAGTGTTTTCTTACAGTTCATAGTTCTCTAAGTATATTTTCAAGTGCATCGCTGTTTAGAAGGAAATGTTGTTTTTTTTTTGTGTAGTCCATGTTGGTGATTTTTAAAGTGAAAAGAAATAAATATAGCCCCTACAGCAAGCGGGTTTTAGAACAATTAGCCTTTCATCAGATGTTAGTGCACAGATTATGAATAGATTAGTATATGTGGCACTGTATTGAGATTATCAGAATCTTTGGAAATCACCTAATCAGGATCGACAATCACACGACTACTAGCATGTAAAACATCACAAAACTACATACATGAGATTCAGGTTGTGATGGTCCTGAATTAAAGGACACTGAATATTTTCAAGACAAAGTGGTTTTCAGAAAAACTCTACAATCATAAGTCAGTGATAGCGGAGCTAACATTTGCTGTTCTGTATTGTCTTGTACTTGTGAACGAATACACTGCATACAAATGTAGAAAGCCATGTGTAAGCAGAAGCGGGTGAATTAAGGATAAGAGGCTCCACTTTAATAATCAGTAACAGTCCGTGACAGAGTAAATCCAGTGAACATCATACAAAGGCACCTCAAAGCGTAACAGGGAGAGGATGAGGGTAGATATCCTTTACCGTTGTGCATAACTACTCCAAACCAAATTAGAATGAAAAAATAGACATTTTTCTGCCATCCTGTTTTTTTTTTTTTTTTTTTTGTCAGTGTGTGAGCTGGCCAAGTCTAACATGGCTAAGAAAGTGGCTGGCTCTCTGAATAAACAGACCAGTGTCAAACTGGCTAGCCTTTCTATGCCTGCATTCCCCCAATGATGCCTAGGGAACTGATTTTTCTGGCCGAGATGTGGTTTTGTGGTTACAGTCAGTCAGGCAGAAGGAGATGAAAATTATGCCATGTGGACAAGAAGCCTTTTCTTCTTTGTTTCCCTAACGTGGCAAACTGGCTTAAGGTTGACCTGTGAAGAAAGGCAGCCATCCGCCACACACAATGCAGTTTAGAATTAGATGAGAATTGAGCTTCAAAATTTGAATTAGATGTAAGAAAGATGTAAATCCTAGCCTAATGCTAGTTTCAAGTGACATTGCCTATTTTATATTGAGGTTAGATGTTATGGACTGTGCCACAGCATCTACAGAAAGGGTGGTATAGATTTATCTTTTTTTTTTTTTCAGCATGGGCCAAAGTGGAGCTGACTATGCATGAGAGTGTTGAGGTGTATCTGGGTGAATCGGCTCAGATCCCCTGCCAGTACAACATCACTGGCACCAACAGCGAGAACAGCTTTGTCATGATCCAGTGGTTTGTGGTGAGTACTGCAGGACAAAAAGCAGAAAATGATTCAGTCTGTGAAGCCCACTCACTCTGCAATTTGAATCAGGGTCATAGAGCCCTGATTGTATTTTCTACTTGAAATGCCAGACTTATTTTTTCTACATCACTGTCCATGCAGTGATTCAGACAGTCATAGGTTATCTGCACGGACCAGGGAGACAGGCAGACTATGAACAACATAACGTTGTTAAACAGCTGATTCTGGTTATTTTTGATTTAGATAAGTTATATACAGTATAATCTGTGTAGTGTGTAACTAAATACATAAGCAAACATTGCGACTGATTTAACCCTGGAATAGTGTCTATCCAAGATGTCAGAATAACGTGAAAGGTCACTGTCTTCCTACAGAGAGCCGTCGATAACAACTCACGGGTGCGGATCTTTTATGGTGATGTCAATCTCCAGATTGTGGACAAAAACACAGACTATAGTGATCGTATCATGGTGATTTCAGACCAGCAGGGAACTCACCTCACCATCCAGAACATCCAGCTCTCTGATGAGAGGGAATTCTTCTGCCAGGTTAATGGACTGGCTGCTGGGAATGCTGAGGGCAAGACCCATCTCAGGGTGTTTGGTAAGCGTTTGGAAACAGACTGTTGTTTACAGAAGCATTCAAAGTCTAAATAATGCCTTTTGTGATTTGTCTTTGTTCAGTGATTACATCATTATGAATGACTGGAGTGATTATTTTTCTAATTCAGCTCATCCAGAGGCTCCAGTAATTGAGGGTGTCCTTACTGGGATATCTGTGACCCACGAAGTGCCATCTAAGGTCTGTCTGCTTACAGACAACCTACGAAATCATCTTCATGATTACTGCATTAAGTGCACCTCAAATAGTTACTGAAATCTGTGGTTGTATACAGTAATTATGTTTTCTCATGATTTGCTAACAGGTTTTTGGTGTGTTTCTGTCCAGGTTGCATCATGCGAAGCCCGAAATGGTTTCCCTAAACCCAACATCACCTGGTACAAGAACAGCATGCCACTTGAGGCTGCACCTGGATGTAAGTGCACACAGTAGATTGAAGACGCTGTCATGTTACACCCTAGTATATTTTTAGTATATTTAAACATTTTGTTTCAAGTCTTATTACAGTGATAAAGCACTGGCACAGGGAAATCTTTTCTGTACACACCAATTCGACAACAGTAAAATCCAAAAGCTATTTGGGGATGAATTGTAATAACTTTGTAATAACTTTGAAATTTGATTTATACATTTTGGTTTGTAACCATATATCTTTAGAACATTTTTTACAGTACATACAATATCTATATTTACTATGTCCACCCTGCAGATGTAAACATTTTGATCCTGGTGACCCGGGATTCTGGCTTCTACTCCATCCAGAGCACACTGGAGTACAAGGTGGTCAAGGAGGACAAAGATGCCCATTTCTCCTGTGAGGTTAGCTTCTTTGTCCCCGGAGCTATCAGGACAGTCAAGTCCAACAGCATCAACGTCACTGTTCACTGTGAGTTAACAATGAACCTTTTTAGACCTTTCTCAATTAAGTTGGGCTGATAAGGTGATCTAATTAACCACTGACATTTTTATCAATTATTGATAGTAATTATCCCAGAATGTAGGTGACATTACAGAGAAGATTCCTTACTTTAATTAACTTTCTTTTTGTGCTTATCACATTTTGCTTGCTGTTTAGGAGCCAAATGTCTTATTTCCTTACGGTCATTGGATCAAGTCAAAGACTTTGTTTCTACATTTTGATTTTCATTCACAAAGCAGATCAAAATAACCTTACTTAAATAGCCAACAGTGAACTCTGAAGGAACCCAACTAAGGTCAGCATCATCTGAAAAATAATTTCTTCTTCACGATGAAATTAGCTGATATGCAGATTTTTTTTGTGTCTGTTCTGTTTTCTGTTTAACAAATCCCACTCCCTTTGTAAGAAGTGAAGGCTGATACTTTCTTATAGATATTTGTGTTATTTAAGTGTGTGTGCTTTTATACCCAACTGCACAAAAAGTGATTTTAGCTATATATAACATTTTAAGGTGTTATTATAACACAAGTGTAAACACTGTTATATTGACACATATACCATTTTATTTAGCCTATTCACTGTGTGCATCCTTGAGGGAAGTTATTTGTTTTTCAGTAGGATGTAACAAATGCTAATGTGCTTTGAATGTGTTATTGGAATATTCATAAGACACCCACACCAGGAATGCTACAACCAACACATTGTTGGAAGTGCTGGTGATAACTTGTTAGTGTTTGTGTAAAACACAGTGTTACAAAAAGGTTGAAGGTTCAGATTATGTAGTCAACATTGTACTTTTTTGTCAAATTCTGTTAATTTGCTCTACTCAAACTGGAGACCAGTGTCTCATTGTTATTTAGGCCATTTAGTTCCACATGATTCATATCCGTCTCTACTGTATTGTTGCTTTCTCCATTTTTCCTTCAGATAATAACGGCATAGTGTGGAATTATACATGAATTGCGTTTGAATTGCTAGAATGAGTATTATGTGTCTAAAAAGTACAGTTTTTTTTTTTTATATATACCCTGGAGTAGTTCTTTTGGTCTAAACAGAATAACACCCATGACATCAGTTGTAAGATTTTTGTAGTTTGACTCATACTGCTTGTTGCTTATATATGTTTTAAACCTGTCTTTGCAGAATTTAAGAAAGTGCCTTACTAAATTGCAGGAATACCTTTTTAAACCTTTTAATTGTCAATAATGGCATGGAATTTTAAATTCTCATTATCCCTGTAGACACCATTTCCTCTTTCTTCTGTTGCTCTATTGTTGCTTGAAAATGTTTTGTAGGAAAACTGTGGCAGGCAGAGCCAAACACAGTCTGTGCTGTCAGTGCTGTGGAAATGGCCTTGTAAAGTGACTTAAGCAGCTGACTGAATAAGCCTGCCTAATTTGATTTTGTGTCTGTGTGTTTAGACCCTGCCACCATGGTGGAGCTGTGGAAGGAGTCGCCCCAGGGCTTCGTCAAAGAGGGGGATACTGTGGAGCTGCGTTGCCAAGGCGATGGTAACCCCCCACCGCCCTTCATTTTCAACAGAGAACAAGTAAGAATGGAAGGCCTTTTCTCACCCTAGAGGTCCCCAAGAGAAAATGGGTGACACACAGGAGACATGTAGGGAATGTTTTTGATATGCAGAGCTCATAGGACCGCATGTAGACATGAGTGTGCAAGGTCTGTGAAGGCTCTGTCAGCTCTGACCCTGCAGATCCAGGCTGGGGTTTGATACTAGAGGCTACACAGATAGGGCTCATGGGCAGGACTTATTCCCATGTCAGACACACATCCATTGTATGTGCAAACAATAGAAAAACCCTAACTGCCATTTTAACTTTTCCTAACTGGACAGTCTGAGACATTTAGTTTGTGGGTGTTATGACAAGCATTTTTTGTGCTATGACAATGAAACTGGTTGTTATTCATCCTTTATTATACAATATTTTTCTCACTCAAAATTTACTGCTAAGTTCTTGATACACAGGCATGCTGCTGACCACTTTCAAGGCCATGGAGATTGTCAGTCTTTGTCAGACTTTGTTCTTCTATTTTATAATAGTGGAACAGTTCTTGAATTTATGTAAACTTTCAAGCAAGTCGGTTTAGATATCAGGGTTAAATATTTAGGATCTGTTTAAATTCTGAGTTACACCTCTTGAGTTTCTGGCCTAATGGATTCTAATGTAAATTGCAGCTGCCTTTGCATCTGTGTCCAAAGATCTCAGCTGCAAAACTGGTCAGTAACTGATACAATGATGGCACAAACTATAAATATAAGACTGATGTTTTTTTTTCTATGTCAGCATCTGACAGTAAGTTTCAAATCTAATCAGCTTTTTTTATAACTTTTTTGCAGAGTTATAACTAATGAATTCATGTATTTTTGCAAATATTCTTATGTTGTAATCATAGCAGAATTTTCAGTATCACAGTCCAAAGTCCTCCAAACATTATATATTTTCTTCATCTATTAGATAGATTTATCACGTTTTCCACCCACAAACTCTCTTTTCCCCAAATAAAATTGAAGGACACCTTTTCAATAGAACACTAAAGTCTGCGTAGGACTAAGCTGTGCAACTAATCTGGTACTAATATCCTTTTCTCTTGGAAATGCATTATGTCTTAGAATATATGTCATTTTCTGTGATTTTCATTTAGATTAGAAAATTAAATATTTGTTACAGGAGCCGGACGTGCATTTGAAGAGTAGCGGTGATGTATTGATCCTTTCACCAGTGTCACGGAAAGACAGCGGCATCTACCAATGTCACCCTGTGGGCACTGATGGATACACTGAGGTCAAAGGAGAAATGCAGCTCACTGTGCACTGTCAGTAACCATCCCACACACACACACACACACAATCAGAACGTTTACATTGATTTTACACACACATGGAAAAACATATCAGACTCCACCTCCAAACTTAATGTAGATACTGTACATGACATTGGTATTGAACATCTCAGTCAAATCTTATATGTCTTTTTGTGTCTGTTTTTTTTTTTTTTGTTTGTTATGTTCAGATCTGGATCCAGCTGTTGTAGTGCCTAAAGACTCAGAGGTCATGCTTAAAGGAGAAGATCTGACTGCAACCTGCAATGCTCTGTCCTCTCTGAAAACATACCCTACCTGGTACAAAGTACGTACACAGAATTCAGTACAGTTTAGACTAGATAAGATTTAATGCAGGCAGTAAAAAGACAAAAAATGTTTAGAGTAGCTGAAAACTCTAAAGGAGTTCCACTATTCATTGGTAATATCAACACGTTGTCATACCAGCGCAATTAATTGGTCATTGACCTAAAAGTCACACAGTTAACTTTAGACACATTAACTCCGTAACTGCCAACATCATTGTATGTGTGTGCTTATTATTTGTGTGTATGCAGGATGGGGAACAGGTGGGTCAGGGGAACACCCTGCACCTGCATGATGCCACCTATGAAACAACTGGAGAGTATATATGTGAGGTGTCTGTTCCCTCCCTCCCTGCCCTGCACACTAGCGGCTCTGTTAACATCATTGTCCAAGGTCAGTCATCTTCTATACCATCTCACTCACTTCTCTTTGTTTGTGATGCTGAGGGAAACTTGCAAATATTTTCTCTATATAGAACACAGTGATTAATTAATTAAATTCAGTTTTATTTGTATAGCACCATATCACAATTCAATCATCTCAAGGCACTTTACAAAAAAGAAAAAAATCCAACAAATCCCTTATGAGCAAGCACTTGGCGACAGTGGAGAGGAAAAACATCCTTTAACGGAAGAAACCTCCAGCAGAACCAGGCTCAGTTTGGGCGGCCACTGCCTCGACCAGTTGAATTAACTCATCTTGCCAAAAAGTCAGTCTTCAGATTCAGTGGAGTGGGGCTTTTTCTCACATCAAAAATCTATCAGGAAGACTGTCCACTTTCATGCCACTGGAGGGCTTTTAATGTGAAACATCTGTGCAGGAAGTGTTCCACTCACAGTAGCTCAACAAAAATGCAAACAATTGCAAAAATGAAGCTAGTTGGAATTCATTAGTGAGTGAGATCAGTATTTCTGTTCTGATATGGCCTGAATTTATCAGGCAAACAGATAAACATGAAGGTAGTGTTGAATTTGAATTTAAAACAAATTTAAGCTAATGCATTATATCAATGAATGTCAAAAATAGAAGTACATTCTGTGTGGATGTATGTGTCTAGGTGGTCCCCAGCTTGTGGGAGCTGATCAGGAGGTACAGCTGGAGGAGGCAACAGGCAGGATGGTGAACCTGAGCTGTGAGGCACAGGGCCATCCCCTGCCCAGCATCTCCTGGAACATCATTGGCAGCCAGGTATCTATTCAGTCGCAATTATCAACTTTTATAGGCACCTATGCCATTTTTAAAAAATTTTTCTTGCAGCCCTGCATGTAGTGGTAATCAAAGAATCTTTTGAGTTGTAGTCAATTGAGATACATAACTTTGATTTCAAATGTGAAATAATAGAATTTCAGCAACTAAACATACAGAGACCTAGCTAGCAGTAGATCATTGCAGGGCCAGGTCATCAGGTCTGTAGATACACCACTCTGTCTTTAGCGGGTTCTGGTCTGTGGGTTTTGATTCATGCATTTATTTATTTATTGTTGTTTTTGTCTGTAGTTTTGCTAGTTGTACTTTGGGAGCATGCTCATTCTTGTAGCAATTAAAATGTGCATAGTATTGTCATGAATGAGGTGTGTTTGTCTCCACAGACCTGGCATGAAGTGGTGAGCAAGGCAAACGAGCAAGTGGCTCATAGTGTGGTATCAGTCAAAGTCACCTCAGACATCAGTGCTTTTTGCAATGCTTCTAATGACATGGGCACTGAAGTCAAGGCTTTCAGCATTAAAGCCAGTAAGTTTTTCTCTCACTTTACTTTGTGATGTTGTGTCATTTTGTAATCTTCTGACATGTGTACTCTAGTACCTTTTTTCACTGGACTTTTAAGAGGAAATCAGTTAAACATTTATATTTAAACAGTCCTAGTTTAGAAATTCATTGTCAATTTTAATCATGAGGCATAGTCACCCGTTTCTCACTGTAATTCTTCTGTTTTATAACGTCTGACAGTGCAGTGTTAAAAGCTGGTCTCATGTCTGACTGAGCACTAAACACGACTGTCTTACTAGGTCCTGTCTGTTAAGATTTCTGTAACACTACAAAAGCAGCACATGAACTGAATGCCCTTAAACTGATGTGGTTGCATACACAGCAAAAGGGATTAATGCTCATCTGGTTTGCCATCATAACTTCTCATTTAACATCTGGTAGGGGCGGATATAATAGAATCTGTTTAATAAACCTGTAAACACTGTGAATGAGCAAATTTTATGGTTTCTCATGTCAAATCAGTGTATTCAAACTTTTTCCCCTCATCTTGTGAGGAAAAGGGTAAAAACAAAAAAAGTACAACCACAGTAATCAGACCAAAATGTCCTCCATACCAACTGTATGAAATCATGGATATGCAGCAGAATGCTTTACTGTCTAGCACACAAGCAACTAGGAATTATGCGTCCCAGTGTCATGTCTTATGATTCCATGTTCAAAGACTGTCAGGCTTTTATAGGACAGGCAGTAAAGTTTCCTTTCTAAAAAGGAGTGTGATCATGATGCCCATTCATTTAAGACCTAACTCAAAATATGTTTTAAAGTCCCTTAATATTTTGTTCATAAACTTAATGCTGGGATGGAATCGTAAGTGAACAGACAGATTTCAGCCAAAGTTAGAGCAGTTATGCTCATTAAACACAATTTTCTCTATGCTCTATGGTGTGAATTAGACAGGCCTAGATTTTTCAGGTCGCCACCACTGGTTGCTCTGTGGACAAGTGCCAATGTATCATATGAGCATTATCATGCTATAGATAAAGCAAAAATGAGATTTATGTAAAACGCACCTATGTCTGAATGATAGAAAGCATTTATCAGATGAATTAATTAACAGAAATACTGTGTAGTCTACATGAAAAGGGCTTTTCATTCCTCAAAACCTTCTGTTTATACATACAGCTCTGTTCCCCTTACACCTCCAGGGGAATTTGAGATTGTCTGTAATTACTAAAGCAACTGGGACGTGACGTGTGTATATTGGAGTAATGTTGTTGGACAGCTGCCCAGTCTAAGTGTTGTTTTACTTCTTCACAGTTCCCAGGTTCACCACAACTGCTCCCTTCTCTCCTGGTAAGACACCTTTTCTTTTTATAGGTGGCTCTTTCCCTTTCGCTCAGTTTCTTCCAACTCAAAGACTCTGTTCTGTCTTAGTGTTTTAGACTAAGCGCTGTCTGTGACAACGGAAGGTTGGATGTCTGCATGCATTATTTATGATTTCATGCAGGGCCTCTGTAACAGGACTGTCTTTGGTTTGCTTGCAGATCTTTGGGATAGCCTGTGGGCATATTAAATATTCTGTTTGATATAGAGTGAAAAATCGTATCACCAGCAGATCCAAGCATGCCAGTATTTATGATGTTTGGACCAAATGCTCTGGAATGGTATACCCCAGATATGTTAAAGCAAACAAAAATAAGTCATAAAGCAGTAAAAGTAAAGTAAAATCACTTTTACTGACTTTTCTAGACACTTTTGTGTTTGTGCATTTTTATATACTAGGAAAATTGTAAGTAAGTATGGAGAGAGATATTATTATGAGATAATGTTCTGACTTTATCTGAGCAGTCACTTCATACCATTTAAAATCTTCACTAGCCTGTAGGGAATAAAATGGGTGCCCCTTGAAAACTAAACAAAAAAGAAAGCATATGAAGTATATCTCAATAGAAGGTTGTGTTTTAAGGACATATTCTCTAATTGTTTACTGAGGTTATTGTAGGAGGGATTGTATCAAACACCTGGGAATCACCTCTGGGAGTGTCTAATATAATCAGTCAGTTTGACTGAATTTTAACACAATCCCTCACAGCAAAATGTTTCTACACACATGAAACTACGTCAAGGCTTTACTCACACCATCACTGTTATTTCTGACTGTCAAAGTGGCAGCTCTGTGATGAGTAGGCTTGTTAGACAGCAGCATGTGATCATGTCATTCTCTGCTTGTGTGCGTGTTTGTGTAGCTGAGGGCAGTGGGGTGATCATAGTGGTGATCATACTGTGTCTGCTGCTGCTGGCCATCCTTGGCAGCGTTATCTACTTCCTGCATAAGAAGGGAAAGATCCCATGTGGACGCTCAGGGAAGCAGGAAATGTGAGTAATCATTTTTCTAAATTTGCCAATGACTTTTACAGAACAGTGCAACACTTTTTTTTGAGGGGTGGGTCTGTTGATAGTGTGTATTGTAAGTATTGTCTCATCATAGCGCTTCACTATAAACTAAGAATAAGAATAATTATGAGAAGAAGAAATCCAAAGAATTGGCATTTAATAGCTTGAACATTGTATATTACTGATTTCTAAAATAGGCTTGGCTTCAATTCCCCTGGCAGAACAAAGCTGCCAGATGCACTGCATCATTTTCTGATTTGGTCTATTTCCAATTCACCAGTGTCTGAATGAGCTATAACATGAGCTCAGTTTGCTGTTGTAATGGGATAAGAAGCACTCACTTTTGTTCATCTTTTATTTACAGCACGTTGCAAATCCTCCTAATTCAGAAGGCTCAAATCCAAACACGCTTGCATTTAAAAATAAAAAAAATAAAATGCATAATTACAGTATAAAATAAAACTAGACAACAATGGAACTGTTTAGTTCAGAGTTTTAATTGTCCTTTGGACATATTAGGCTCTTTCAGACCAGAGGAACTTTTTTCATAGCTTTTAAAACACATGGAGAAAGTTCCTCTTTTCCACACTGTACTCTGGAGTAGGTACTTTCCCAGGACAATAGGAACCACAAGTTTTATGTTGATTCATCAAACACTAACTTAGCTATGGCAGGACTGGCAAGCACCATTTTTAAGGTAGTTTTAGGAGCTTAAACAACTCACACAAATGGACTGATGGCTAATTCTGTTCTGCCTACATGACAGAGAAAATTTAGACCTTGATGGATCAAAACAAAATGTAAAAATTTTCACTAGCTTTGAAGTGACATCACTATACCACCTCAGCTTATGTTACTTCGGCGTTTCTACTGGTGGCGTGAACACAGGTCTGTTATTCTTGGGTCCGTTCCTCAGTAGGGTAGTTCCTGGATTTGATGCCCTAGTTATGTTTGGTCCAAAAGCAAGTATTGACTTGTGGCCATAAAATGAGAATGTACCAGACCTAATTAGACTGAGTAGAATTTGGATCCAGTCTGACTGGGTTCCCAGGTCAGCTCTCAGTTGCTCAGAACTGAGTGGACCTGTGAAGAACTCTGGTGCCAACCATTCCTTCTGTCAGCAGCACCAAAGAGAAGACCACCAAAGACGACATTGTTGTGGAGATGAAGACCAACACAAAGAATGAAGAAGCTGTCCTTCTAAAGGCTGTCAACGGAGACAAAAAGAGCCATAACGACCAGGTAAGAATAGGATGTCCTTATTTCCTAATGTAAAAGAAGGACCCAAAGGCCAAGATCCACAGGTGTTATTTAATGGTCATAAGTAAAACCTCACAGTTCACAAGTAATGTTTAGTAACTGTAGCCAGAGTGACGATTTTGTCTTTATGTCTTCGGCTGGGCAGTGTGTATATGTGTACCTCTATGTTTGAAGCTAGTGTTACACAGATATTATCCTCTGTCTTCTTCAGTAAAGTCCCTGATGGTGCAGCAGGAAGCAGGACACATGAAGCCAGCAGTCTGTGTATGTTGGATCCGAGGAGGCATTTGAGGCTCCCACTGATCTGAGACCTGCAGGATAACACCACCTCACAATCTGGACATTCACCCATCATGCTTTGTTCTGAGCAGTATTCAAATTTACACATAACACGCACGCACGCACGCACGCAAACATGCAGGTATGTATGTACAGATGTGTATTTTATTTTGAATGAATGTTTGTTTCCTCAACATTCAATTTCTCAGTTTGTTTTGTACTATTCAAACTGTGTTCAGCTTGGCTGTTGTTCAGTGTGCGTATGATGATGTCTTTCCTACATCATCATTTATTTTTTTTCACCGTGTATATATTATATATATTTTGTTATTTAAGATATTGTGGCACTCAGAGTTTCATTTCATGGTGACTTCTGGGTCGTGTGCATGTTGATCCGTGTTCATGGGTCCAAGTGAGTTTCAGGACAGGACATGATGTCAGAGACCAAATGCTAGTGTAGCAGCTCACTGTTGGTTTATGGTCACACTGAGAAAATGTCAGTGTTTGCTTCAGTTGAACTTTTTGATTGATACAGATATTTGTAGAAATTGGTGCTGAAATTTACCCAACAATGGCATTTCCTCTGTCTTATTTAGTTAGAAAAACCTGTGATTAACAGTTAAATCATCTAAAGCTACTAAAAATCATACTAAAGCTTGAAACACAAGATAAACACAGCAGTAACAATATCCATAAATCCTGTCAATCAGACACACTGGCGGCCTTCTTTTGCAAACTGCTGTCAATCCCTTATACTGTTTGTAAATACTTGTAATGTACAGACCTGATAGTGGTGGCCTTGGACTGTTACTGAAGGTGAAAAAGGTCAAAGGTAGAGATCTGCTGTGCCTGTTTTGAGAATGCATCATACACTGAATTTATTTTTCATTTCTTTGGTTTGCTGTGCGTATTTTCTTTGTCTTTCTACTGAGAGTTAGTTAGGCCTGAGAAGTGTTTCAGTGTTTTTGCATGTTTAGGCTGGTTACTACAGGCATTACAGACCTGCTTAACCATCCTGTAAGCTTTTAAATGGATTTCTTTTCAATGCAGACTTTAGGTTTTGTTTTCTTACATGAGAAGGCAATCATCAGAGTGAAATTGGATGCAAAGCCATGTTTTTAAGATATTTCCAGAATTCTTTAAGAATCATTTATCCATCCAAGTTTAATTCTAAATTAAATCACAAATTGGAAAATTTCTTAATCAAAAAACTGATAACAGCAGGAGGTGACTGACTGCATTTCCTGATTTGTAGGTTTGGAACCAAATTTTAATATTTTTAGATTTTTGTACTAATGGTAATATCTACTTCTTAAATTTCATACTGTTAGGATACAGGTTAAACACTCTGGAGATTAATTGACATTGTGCAGCAGGTGGATTTTTTTTAAATTTTTTTATCCAAAATAAGTGATTGAAAACTCAAGTGATAGAAAAAGATCTGAGCTGTTCAAAGGTTGTTGTGGATTTAGATTTTCAGGAACATGATTTAACTCTGTGACTTGAAGGTAATGATAGATGACTGCAGCATGCTTAGAAAAATTCACTCTCCATGCTTTGTAGTAATTTGGCTAAAACATGTAACACTGATATGCTTCTTAAGGTCCTATGTTGTAATATTGCTCACTGTGTAGTTTATTATGAGAAGATAATTTTGTTGCAGTGTGCTACATTGCCCCGATGACTTGCAACATTAGCAAAGTAGTGACATGTTTTCTGTTTTCCTTTTTGTTTTTCCACTGAGTTTAAAGTTGTAGAAATATCCAGGTACAGGATGTCCTCAGGCAAAACGTGTCCTCATGTGAAGTGTGATGCTGTCATTATGGTTTATGAAAGCTGCACAAAGCCATAAAACCAAGCATCTCCCTGTGCAGTCAAATATTTCTAATTTGTGCTATATGGTTAAATCTGCACCTCCTATTTTCAGTGAATCTTTAAATTTGATATTCTTTGTTTATTCTGGATTTGTCACCAGTGGGAAAACAAGTTTGAAACATTGCAATTATGTACTTTTTTTTCTAAATGTGTGTAAATTAGGTACAGTACATGTGATTCTTTGATGCTTGCATTTTTTTTTATATTTTTTGCAAGAAAATGCCATATAAAAATGTTTCATTTAAACATTACACTTCTTTCAACTATTATTATTTGCAGATATGAAGGAATAGTTTAAATATAATCAGTGTTGGGCTTTTCTTTTGCCCAAGGGCTTATTATGATCCAGAACACAGCACATTCAGTATGTGGTGTGTTCATGCTGCATAGTCCCACAGTGAGGGGGCAGGAAGGAGCACTGCCTCCAAACCACTGTCAGCACAAGCTGGAAGTGACTCCAACAGTAGCTCAGATTTCCAGCTGGGGTCTGGAGGAGGAAGGATCGAAAACACAGCTCACATCTGCAACAAATTCAGGCACCGTTAGCTCAGAGCTGCACTTCTCACTGCAAAACAAATCAGCCATTGTCTATGCACAACCCCAGTTGAAGACATTGTGACGTAAATTTATCCATTTAAATGAATTAACAGTACATTTGTTGCTGATTTGTCTTGCTCTGTTCAAATGCATTGCAGTCCATGATACAGATATGATGAAGAGCACACAAGTCAACAGCACTTTAAATTTCCCTGAGAATCCCTTTAACCAACCACGATTATATTTTACAGTGTGTGCAGACACAGGGACTTTTCTTTAAAAAAAAGTAGTATTAAAATACTAAACTTTCTTTAAAATATAAATACAGTGAATTAATTTGCAGCATATGACAGAATTTAGTTATGGATAAACCACACAAACCAAATGTTAAAGAAAATACTGTTTAATTAAAAATCTTAATGGCTTAGGCATGAAAACATGGCAACACAATAAATGCTGAGGATATTAAAAAGAAAATAAATAAACTCATATTTACACAAGCAATAACAAAGCAATGCAAACAACTTTTTAGTAGGCAGGTTTCTGTTGAAAAAGCTAGTTAGTGACTAAACCACATATTGTTAACCAGTACCAGCTCACCAGCTGAGTTTAGTAATAACTGAGGGGGAGTGTGGGTGAGACAGCATTGCCTCTGGCAGTGATGTCAGCCTGAAGTGTACTGTCGCACATTGGCACTTTTGTGGGCAAGGAGTTAGACCCTGTTAGCGTTCAAACACTGAGATCAAGTGAGCACGAAGCCTAAGAACTGACGACACATCCTTTGTCACGAGCTGAGGGGCAACATAAAGGGTAGCTTGCTGCTTTGAAATGAGTTTGGTTTGGGGCAATTAAAGCTGTAAGATTTGTATGGCAGCAAGAAAACATGCCAGATTCACCAACCTCAGTCTGATCTTCAGGGATAGTCTGCAGAATAATTGACGAACTTACTGTTCTATCAACTGATTAGTGAGCTAATCATGTCATCTCTAACATCATAACTTCCTTAGCAGGTTGCATACCAACTGGTGAATTCATGTTTTTCAACATTTATCCTGTAATGACTTTAATGAGGTGCTGAGTGTTTGAAATGTCTGAACTTCCTGCAGTGGCCATCCAGGACCGTAATATAAAAGTTGGGTTACAGTAACTAAATCTCCAGAACCTGAAATTAGAGGAAGTAAATGACGTTGGAGAAGCACTGCAAATGAACCTATTTTAAAATACTACACATAGTGGTTATTCTGTAAATCTGAAGCGAATAAGTTAATAAGCAAGAAAATCCCAATGTTGGAATGTTTCAGTAACAGTATGTCTTGAGTCACGAGTTAGTGCTTGTCCACAACACTGCCAATGTTACATCATTGTTAATATCGTTACTATGTGTCCTTTAGCTTCGTTTACATATAACCCTGGCTTATTACTGAGTACCTGAGTCCAGAAAACAACACACCACCTTCTGTTTTAGAGCTCTATGTAAATCCCTTCAGTCTGATTTCTTAGCGAACCCAGTGAAGTTGCTCTGGGTTCAAATGTGATGCGGATCTAAAAATCTTTAAACGTGAGGCGAAATCTAACAGCTCATGTTAAAGTCTTGTTACTTTTGAGTAAGAAACTATAAGCGTATACAGAAGCTTTTGATAAAACGAACCAGCCTTCAGTGTCAAGACCACCTCGAACAGTGGCAGGTAATTATGGAATTAAATGACAAAATGCACTTCTCAAAATTCAGCCATTGTTAGTACAGCACACAGCACAACATGTTATGAGAGTAGTTCAACATTAAACTTATTTCATTACAGAACCATCATTGACCCGGGAGCTGAGAGGAGATATGGAGTCATGTTCAACTTTGTCAAATAACCATCGAAACAGAGCGAACCACAGTGACGGGTACGACACGAAGCCCTGCAATACTGCGCTGCAACTGAACGTTCACATTCATCAGCATGTGCACACACATACACACCAGTTAATCACTAATTTCTGCCCATACTTGCGTCACTACATATTTTTATGCCACAATTTGCCAAGAAGCCCGTAAAGCACCAAACTGAACGGCTGTCAGCAGTGGGACACTGGGTCAGAAACGTGAGTGTAGCTTCAACACTTAGCTTAATGAGGGAATGTACTCTTGACTGAGGGGAAACACAGCCACGGCCCGAGTCAGCCTCAGCAAAGTACAGCAGGGTCAAAGCTTGGCTCCAGAGAGCTCACAAAGGCTTTGATTCTCAGAGTATGCGGCGTTCAGGTCATATCAATCTAATGTCTGAGACTGAGCTTAAACCAAACTGGACTAAAAGCTTGAACCAGCTAACTGACGGACTCTACGTCACCGTGCTCCTTTCTAGCTGGGCCAGTAACCTCAATCTCCAAGTGGTGATTGTGAGTACACAGGAGATTCTGAGGCTGCAATGCCAACTGCTTGGTACTGGCTTAACAGTAGTCCAAGAGAAAATCAATACTAGTTGCAATTGATTCATTGTACAAATGATGTACTCTGGGTAATTCAGTTGCAAATGAATGTAGCTGTATCATTGTTCTTTCTCTGATATGACATGAATGCAGCAGTACCCCTCAGAGCAAAGCATTTTGTCAAATACTTGTGACCCTGCTTAGTAAAGGCTATTCATGTTAATGGCACAAAGTGGAGACGGAGACAACACACAGGATGAACATGACTGGAGGAACTATGTGGCGATGTGTGCTGTGGATGGGATGGAGACAAACTCGCGCAGGATGTTTTTCGCTGTCTCCAGGTTGTTCTGGGCGATCATCAGGGCCTTCTGGATGTCCTGGATGGAGTAGCCCTGGGACATCAGGCATTCGATCTCCCCGTTTAGGGCCAGGGTTCCAGGACCCACAGGAGGAGGAGGAGGAGGAGGAGGAGGTGGCGGTGGAGGAGACGGGGCTGAGGAGGGACCAGGGAGATCTGGCAACGGAGCAGGAAATTCACGGTTTAAAGGCCGAGGACGACGGTCAGAGTTGGCTCGCCGTGGGAGAGGTTTGGGTGGGCGTTCAGGGTCGGCACCTGCTGCAAACAAACCTGGAAACGAGACAATAGTGAAAGTGGGAAACGTGTTCAATTTTAGCTGAAGACAAACACTAATGAGCAGCAGGTTGCATTTATGATGCACATGCTTATTATAAACCTGGTAAAAATCCGGATTTGGGAGCTTGTATCCCTGCACAGATGATCTTTAAAAATGAGACCAAATGTCTTTTACTCAGAGGCAGCAGATTAGTTTGTAAATAATAAGATGCATACTGGCGTCTACTGCACTGTCCATGCTGAGGGTGCTGAAGGCAGCTAAGGGACTGCTGACATCCGACAGGGTTCTTCTGGTGGGGGCTGGAGGGACCACTGGTCGGGGACAGTCATACTCATAAACATCTTCCACACTGGTCTCCTCCTTGTCCTGGGAAACCACAGCTGAATGATGTGGATGGTCTGAAAAACAAGCATAATGATGAGTAACCTGTTGTCGATATACAATACACAAGCAAACAGAAATACATGTACTATGTGATGTAACAGCCATGAAATAAATTATGTAAGATGTTCAGCTTATGTTCACTCTGTCTATACTTTAGACTTATGAGATGAGTGCCAGGATAATACTAGCACAGGCTGAAATAGAAAAATATTATGTTCCTTATGTGATATTTTGGTGTGTTGTTACCCAGGTCAGAGGCCTGTGCCATCTCAGTCGAACCAGCCTGGGCCTGGATATTACACATGGACTCGTAAACTTGGGGGTCCTCAGAGTCACTGTCACGTGGCTCACTGCTGGGACAAAGGCACAGATTGAGAGGGGGAAAAAAAAAAAAATCATTTAGGAGTGCTATGGTCTGTGATGTCTTTACGCCACCTCTAAGTCTGTCTAAAAAAAAAAAATCTTGATTTCTGAACATTTTCTTTGGTTTAAAGGAATCTGCAGACCTCGCTCAGCGCAACTGAGAATAAATATGAATAGTATGAAAAACTAAAGTAAGAAAAGTAAAGTAAAACAGTTTTGTTAACTTTCATTTTTAACTGCAAATTTTAAGTTGAAGTAAAAAACTGAATATTACATACTGACTAAAGGTCTTTTTGCTTGCAATATAGTAAAAATAAGAGCAGCACTCCTAACTTTCCATTTTAATCTGCATTTTTCTAAATCCACCTCAAAGCTATCTATCTGGCTGTATGTTCACATCATACAGTTCAACAAGTTTATCTCTTCAGAAGTAATAATTCTAGCCTTTATGTGTGGACTCTACTGTTATTTCGAAATTCTTAGGCACTACATGAAAAATAGCAAACAGGTAAGAATGATATTTGTGGGTTTAGGAGTGAGACACCAGAGCCCCCTTGTGGACATAATTACTATTCTGAATATATTTCATTCAGCATTTTTGTGTGTGAACATTGTCCCAGCACTTGGCTTATTAGGTATAACTATTATTCGTAATTATTAGCTAAAATTAATAGTCTAATGCCAGGAAGTTGATAATGTTCTGTTTCTGAACAGTGGAACCAAAACACAGTGCGTTTTGTTTTTTTTCGTTCCTGCAGGGAAACAGGCCCAAAATGTCGATTCAAGACGTTGAGTCCCATGACCGTTCTGAGAAATCCTGTTCCATGCACTGATTTATACTCTAAGATACTTGATAAATAGCCTTTGTCTGATCATTTCAGGACATGAATGGCCCTGGGAAGCCCTTGCACTGCTGCTTGTTCTCTTGTTTACCTGATGTCATTGTTGTGGTTTGCCTGGACTGGTGGTGGGGGCACCAAGGAGCCCGTTACAACCCAGGGAGCACCGGAGGCTGGAAGAGAGGTAGGACTCATGTACTCATTCTCCTCGCAGTCAGACGACGGCTTCTCCGCACTCAGCATGGCTGATGCTGGCAGAGCCCTGACCATAGACAGACAACACAAAGCATGGTGGGATTTTTTTCTTCTGCAGTTTATAAATCAGATGAATTTTCAAGAGGACAAAAAAAAAAAAGAACATATATAATTTAAAATGCACAGTTCAATCAGATAGACGTAATGGTACTGTTGATAGATTTTATCTGTGAATGAATTTTCTGTGGTTTGTTAGATTCCAGTTCAGGATAGATCAGTTCAGGGTATTAACATGGTACAGAAAGAAAGTATAAAATCATTTCAACATATTTTTGACCTAATTAAAATCTTTAAACTGACTCTCAGCTATTAAAAAGTCATTTTATGTATTACCCCAGTAAAAATTTAAAAAAAACCATCGTAATGACAGCACAACTTGAATTAATCCATTTAGGGCCATTTGCTCTTCCTCGGTTCTTGTTTTGCTGTATTACTGCCTATTCATTGCACCTGCCAGCAGCGGCGCTCCCTACCTCGCAGCCAGACAGTAGACAGCATTGGTAGCTGAATGTAGCTTGTTTCCCTCTATGCTGGTTCCGTTGCTCTGTGGGGTGGTGGAGAGGGTTGGCAGGGCCTTGGTTGCAGGACGTGGGACCATGTAGTTAGCTGCCCAGGCAGGCTGGTCGGGGGTGGAGGGCAGGGGTCTCCTCTGGAGTCTAGAGTCCTGGCCAACCAGAGAGGGACGCTCTGGAGGGGGAGGAGGGGGCAGCTCTCTCAGGGCTGGGGGCAGAGGTAGAGGCTTGTCTCTGTGAGTGGCTGTCATCTGGGGTGGAGATAGGGGGTGCATAGTGGTATTAGTTTTAACTAGAGAGTCCTAAACCCACTCTGGTCAGTGTAAGTGTGTGCTCACACACGCATACCTTGGGTGTGGCTCCCTGGCCCATTGCACTGTGGGAACTGGATGGTCTCTGCAGCAGGAGGTCCAGCCTGGGTGGCACTGGAGGCAGCTGAGACACCGGAGATGCTGGGCGTTCTATCTGCATGCACGCACACACACACACACTCATTAAATATTGCACAGTACCAGCAACAAGGTTTAACTCACAGCACTTTAATCTAAATGCATAGAATAAAGAGCCTTCTACAACAGGTAGTTTACTCAGGAATGTCTCAAAAGAGCTTGTATGGATTCTGAGACTGACTGTGATCATGTAAATGTCTGTCAAGCTGTTTGTGTATTTAAGGTTTCTGGATATATAATCCTTCTATAAACCGTCCTCTTACTTTGGTGCAGGCCAGCCTGCTCATGACAAGGTGCTGATCCTCCAGGCGATCGTCTTCTTCCTCGTCATTCCCAGTAGATTCTGCTCTGCTGGACCCCTGGAAACCTGCAAAGGAAGCCCCGCTGACCTTTGGGTGGAAGGGGTCCACTACGATGGGCTCTGTACCTTTAATTTCACAGCGGCAAAATGGGCATCCCTGACCCTCCGACTCCTAATGCATACACACAAAGCATAGCCACTGTGCTCAAAAATCCACTATGTTCTTCCACATGTTCAAGTAATATCTAAATTTGCGTTGCTTGAAGGCACAAGCAATGATCCAAAAGTACTGCGCCATTGATGTTAAACAATTGTCATTAAAACTCAACCCTTACATATTTTTCAAATAAAAAGCCAAGATGGAACTGTGTTATTTTTAGGCCTTTATTGTGAAATATATGTGCAGGAAGTGTAGTGCTTCATTGATCGTCATTAGCTGCAACAATCTAATGTAATAAAATGTCATAGTGTGTAGCAGAGAGCCTCACCTGCCACGCAGTCAGACAGGAGGTGCACATCAGGTGCCTGCAGGGCTCAATCTTGACATCCTTGTCGTTCTCTGCGCATATCTTACAGAGCTGGAAAGTGGAGCCCATCTCACAGTACAGCTCATATTGCTCCTACAGAAATAAAGGAAGAAGAGACACAGGCTGTTAATATTAAAAATTGTAGTTAACAACACTTATTTATTATCATCATTAATGTTTTTGTCAAATATCTACTATGTCACTGTTTTTTTGTCTACATCATTTTAATGAGGAATACAGGGTCTATATATCATAACTAATTTGCCTCATGTATCTTTTGCAGTACTTGGTGCTAAAAACAACAGGGGAACAGGAACAGGATTCGGTGGGTTTGCAGATGAGAAACAAACAAACAAGGCCCAACCTGAGTAACTTTGATGTGGTCCTGTGGAGAAGGTTCACACAGCCCCGTTAGGTCTGGGTTCTGTGCACGGCCATCTGGGAACAGATAGCTAAAGAAACACCACATGTGGAAAGAGACACCCACACAGAGGTCAGTATTGTATATAAAAGTTCTTAACTTAGCCAAAAAAATAAAACATAAGGAAAAAAAAAAAAAAAAAAAACTAAAATGTTATGTGCTGTCCTCCACCAGGCACCAAGCTAGAACCCTTTTACAGTCAACTTTCAGGGCCACAGTGGAGGAATGTTGACATGAATGATGTATTTTCAGTGAAGAATGTTTTTGCAGGCTGCAACAAGATGAATGCTGTAACACTTGTCTACAAAAAAAGTGACAGATCAAAGCTCGACGTGCTGACTTTTTCCACTGAAAATGTTCTTGAAATTTTAGAAGGGGTGAATGTGACTCCAAAGCCTTTAGCACAAGTCCCTTCAGAATCCCCTAACCTGATCTTTAGTGATACATTTTGTGTTTGCAAACGTTGTAAACAATGTTGTAACTGTTCCACATACATTTCTCCATCACATGTGAAAGCAGTTATTTTGTGACAGACTGCAGCTGTGAGACTTTCTGTTCTTGTTGCACCAAGTTATCGCAACATTAAAATAACCTCTAAACTTGATACCTCATTTTGTTATTTGGGCTGAATCCAATACATAGAAATGTTTTCTAACAGAATTGTAATTAATGAGCTACACTGTATAATTATATACATATATATACCTATTTTGGTTTGTTAGAGACAGGCATCCCTGGAACTATAACATAATCTGCCCTAAAACCTATAAATTAATGCTTTGACACTGTTGAAGTGGGACTCACAATCCCTCTCTGTATCCATCAATGAGAGCTTGGAAGAGTGGTTTGTTATGTGGTATGGTTTGGAGGATGTTCCCGTCAGCTGTCACGTAGCCGATTGCCCACTGGCCCAGCCGAGTGCAGCTCAGTCTAAAGATGTAACTGGAAGAAAGACAACAATCTTTCACCCCACCAGTCCATTATTAGATGTAGCCTGAGCCCTTTCCCCACTTTTAAGGCAGCACCAAACACTATACAATATAAAAAGCTTAAAACGTTCTGAAAAGAAAAATCAATCGTCGAGTCAGGCCAACAAGAAAGAAAACTGATTGTAAGTTAAATTCTACAGTGATATTAAGCATGCTCCCTGTGGCAGTTAGGAATCTGACTCTTGCCTCGAAATCCAAAGCATTTAAATCATAGGGAAGCAGCATTATTAACATGGTTCAAATTATTTCTGGACCACATAATATGCTGATGCAGAAACTTTAAAAACAAGGTCATGTAAATGTACTGTATTTTTGTGTATCTGTGGTTCAAAACTGTCTCTCACCTCCCAGGTTTGTGGATGAATCTGTGCAGTCGAGCCTTGACTTCGTCATAGGTTAGGAAGGCCATGTAACCAGGGTGTGTGACTGCCAGACTGTTCCAGTTCCTTAAAAGAGACGACCACGGCTACACAGCACACAGACAGACCAAAGAAAAAAAAAAATAAAAAAATCTGTGTTGATGATACAAATATCTGTTATAGGCTTTGTGCCTTGGCTCTAATGTCCCAGTCAGATTAAAGGATACCCAGACACGCTATTACTGTGAATGTTTTAAGTGTCTATTTCTAATCTTTAAAGCATAAAAGTTACTTTGTTGAATTTTTGACAGTGGCACTACAGGGCAGCCCTTTTATGACTGTGTCACCTGCTCATAAAAACATATGCATAAGCACAAGCACGTGGGTGACATGTTACACATTCCTGCCAATGCTTCTTACATTAGTCTACTGGCCAACAAGTGACAGTATTAAAAATAAATAAATAAATAAATAAAAAATGCCGCAATACACCAACGAAACAGGGAAGAAGTCTACTAGCAAGAAAAGCTGTTGCAAAAAGGTTCTGTTAGGACAGGAATGTGTTCAAATGGTATGTTACTGTTCACAAGTGTATAATCTCCATAATTAGTGGCATACATGTTGTTTTAAGGTGTCTGGTGCTCTAACTTTAGGATTTTGTAAAGAATTCTTAAAGGTAGAGTTCAGACTTATTTCAACAGAGGTTTACTGTTTAAGTTTGTGGATGCTGTTACATCACATCCTTACCTGGAAGAGCCTGGTGAAGATGTCGAACTCAAACACAGAGATGTAGTCGTTGCAGGTGAGGTCAATGGTGGACTTGAGGGCCATGGCCTCCAGACCCGAGCTGATAGGATGAAACTCGTGGAGAGCCTGGCGAAACGTCCTCCATGGCACTATGGTCCTGCATTGGATGGAGGGGAAAGAAGGTAAGAGGTTTTATAGAAACCTAACCCTTCACAGTGGTTTGATTACAGTTCATCAGCAAGTGTTAAACAGAGTCGCTGTGAAGAGAAGGATAAACCAGAAAGAAAGTGGGTTAAATTTAAACTACAAGCACAGAAAGTACAAACTTAATCATCAAACTAGTGACTTTAGACATGTTTAATATATGACAAAGTAAATACTCACTTGTCTCCAAATGACCTTCTCCAAAATTCAGCTGCATCAGCTTTGGTGATCCTGAAGTTGTCGCCCTGAAATAACCCATTGGGGAAGATGGCTTTTAGCTCTGCTAGCATGTGACTGAAGATCAGAGACAGCTTGGTAAGGTTTCGCCTGAATAAGAGGACAGAAAGAGAGAGAGCGAAAGAAACAAATGCAAGTTAGCACTGGACATAATCAGATTAAGTTCTAATATGGGTCGAAATTCAGAAATCTTTCCAGTTTTTTAATGTCTTATGTGACTCCACATTAAATCAGCAGAAACATGGAGAGGGAGAATCACAGGTAAGTTAAAATAGTAGGAACATTTAACAGTCCTTATATTATAAACAGTCTGGCCCTAAACCAAGCCAGTTTTTAAAAGTGTAAAGTATAAATATCAGTATTTCCCTTATAGAAGAGCCACAACAATGTGATTAAACTGAACCAAAAATGATACGCTGCCATGTCAGCTTTAAAGAGAACATCTTGAACATGACGACCAGTGTATCCCTGACATCTGGGTATGAATGCAACGGTAACAGTTTAATTAGCAAGACTTACAGATAAAGCTCACTCTCAGAGTAGTTATTGATGCACAGCATTTACGTGGAAAAAGCTTAACAGAAATCAGTGTGCGTCAGAGGAAGGATGAACTTTTAGCTTAGTAATGGCTTTCTGAGACACAGAGGAAGTGGCCGTGATTGCGACAGTTTAATCATGTCTTTATTATACATTTGAGGGACTTGCCTTCCGTTCGCAAGGCCGGTCTACTTTTTCCAAATGTCAAAAGCTGCATTTCATCACAGTGATAGAAAGTGTAAAAATAGAACATGGTAAAACCTCTTAGCAACCTTACATGTACATTTAGTGACAGACTGTGGTATAATTATGTTACCAGGCCAACTTAATGTTGACCAAATAACTGTTCAAAAACCAGGTCACTGCAATGTAAGAGTCTCTCTGAAATGTTTCTAAATTTTGTTTTTCATAGCCTCATAGAAATAAGAGCCCATGGCTGAGCAGAGACAGTAGGCTCACTTTGATTTGTTTTAGCTACAATATTGTATTTTGGTTGAAGGTTTGTTTCTTTGATGTAAATATAATAAGATATATGCAAATGTTTTTTGCAGAGACATGGGAACCATAACTTAATGTTTAACCATACAATTCATACCACACAGGCAGTCAGCAGCAGCACGGTGAACTGAGGCAGCACGATACAATCATGACCATCAAAACTTTTCCTGCTTCATGTGTCTTTCTACATTTCATGAAGAAATAGCATACCTGGGCTGGGAGTTCTCCTCATACATCCTCTCCTTTGCCTCCTTAAAAAGGCTCATTGTCTGCTTAGTCTTGTTTGTCAAGTTCTCAATGACCACGCGAAAATATTCATTTTCCCCAAGGATTTCCATTTTGCCCTCGTATCGGGACAGAATGGTCCGTAGGTGCTGGTAAGTATCTGGCAGCAGATCGAGGATGTAGGGTGGGCTGTTCTTCAGTGCCACCTTGGGGTTCTGGCACAGACGCACCACCTGGAACAGAACCACGATGTCCCACAGACCATTAACAACATGCAAACAATGATGACAAGGTATGAAAAAAGAGCAACACCTTCTGCTGACTGCCATCTCTTCACTATGTCTCACTGTATTTTACATTGGGTGACGCAGTGTCAATGTAAGTCTCATGAATGTGGTGAAATAGACTAATTAATGCAAGGAGACCAGGCCCAGGATTAAAATGTAACGATTAACCAATCAGATGGGTCTACAGGTACTCCACTGCTAAACTCTGATTGGTCAGTTATGCCAAGGGGCGGGGCTTGTATTGCTTATTGTGGCTTTTAGGGTTAAGGGTTAAACAGCAATGAATGCCGTAGTGTAGTTAGATGTGAGGTCGTCTCACTTGGCTTCCTCAAATAAAATGTCCCCATGCCAAAGTCACTGGTCCAAAGTCTGAGAGAAGTTAATGTTCCTGCAGTCCGTCAGGTGCTGCAGGTAGCATGCCTAGTGGGACAATGATTTGGAAGAATAAATGGGGTCAAAAATATTTTATGGCAGTAGTGCTGGTGGACTTGGAATGACTCATCTATCAGAAACATTAATCAAACCAAATCAATTCCACTTTATCTGACAGTGCAGTGAGTGTATGAGACCAATTGAAAAATGGGTATCACTGACTTTACCAAGTAAAAATGGTACTAAACACATCATTTTAAAAGCATGAATATTTGTTCAGTCAACTGCAAAATATCCCTGGCCAATACTTAAGAAGTCACATGCTTCTTATTAGGGTCTTAACTAATATGGCCCACGGTCTGTTGATATGTAACTCTTGATCTGATGGTGTTGTGATGGATGTTTAAAACAGTAAGTCTGGATAATAATTTGGCCTGTTTACACCCTGTCTGCCAAATCGGATTCAAATTGTAATAAACCAGAATTTTCCTTTAAGACTCATCCAAAAGGGACAAAAATGTCACTGTAATTACGTCAGTGATGGGAATAGTGGGTGTGTTACTTACAAGTACATGCAGTACCTACATTTTGTTGGCTGTGAGAATTTGACTTATACTACCCTAAGTCAAATCCTGTTCTGCAAACATCGTGTCAACAACTTATCAAGAACATTCCCACGTCAGTGTGCTCAGCTGATGTGTTAAATACCGACTTGACGCACAATTTTAGCACTTTAATTTTAATATGATTAGTTTTTCACTTCTTGCTTGCAGCAGTGTACAGTTGTTTTCAGGAAATTAACTGAGAGCAGCAGACTGTGTATTCAAATGTTTGCTTTACATTATAACAAATTTATTGTTTATTTCCAGGGAAGAGGGAACATAGTTTAGAGATATGGTCAGTCGAGCTGAAAATAAGTCGTCGGTCTGATTTCAGCAGACTCACTGGATGTTTTTTTTTTTTTTTACAGTACAGAGCATGAGTCCACTGAAGGGGACAAATACACTAATAATGTAATGCCACCCAGTCGTGAAAACATATGACCCCTGGTCTACAAACATGTTGTGTGATTTCTTCTCATACTGACGTTCCACTGTAGGTATACATGAGGCAGCACAGCCACGTCTTTGCACACCGCACAGGCCTGTAGTGTTATATCGTACTTCGTCCTATCTGACAGTGTCTCTTTTTTTTTTTTTAACTCCAGGCCTCTTGATGTAATATTTTGCATACTCATATCTTCTCATCTATTTCCGCTTTGTTCTCTTCGGTCTTGCAGAGTTAGGACTGAGTCAAAGATAAACTGCAGTGACTGTCAACACTGAACATGTTGTGTAAAACCAATGTTTTCCACACGCATACCTCTGCTTTGATACAATACCAAATACAGGGGTGTCCTCCATGGACCCTTTGTGTTTGCACATAGTTCAGGGAAAAATGATCAGATTACTATCACTGAGATCTAATTTGTTATAAATAATCATAATTAGATCAGACATCAAGTACACCATTGTACTCCAATTCTGGGAATTCAGTTTTCTCATATAAATACTAATTCTCCAAGACAGTGAAATGATAAAATGTTAATTATGGGCTTAAAATGTTAATAATACTACCAGGAATACTCATTTTATTTGATGGTAACCCATAAATGATATGGTCTAAGCAAATTTTGGCCACAGTGATAGAGAAAAAGAGGGAAGTCACAGTTAATGTTTTTCTAGTGATACCTGTGTTTAACCTGAAAACACTGTCAATACCTTATCCATGAGTTTCCAGCATTTCTCCACCATTTTCTTATCGACCACTGCAGGTTGGTGAGGCTGTAGAGGCTGCTGGTGGGGCTGAAAGGCGTCCTTCATCAAGCCGATGAGACCGGCGCCCCTCCTCGGATTTCCGGCCATTAAATCGATCGGCGACCGGGGGTTATCCCCGGGGCTAAGGCTGACAACCAGGAATTTTTTCTTGACACGTTTCTCAACAAAACAACCGCTGTTTCGCGTCCTATCTGTACTCAACCGTGGTAATGATCTGCCCTGCAGAGGCTGTCCAAGAGCAGAACAAAAAGGCTGTGTGTGCACTGTACGCTGCGCAGCTAACCAGCTAACAAGCTACATCTGAAAAGCCTTTCTCACTTTCAGTCTCAGTCTCAGGACATACTCGGTGTGTTGTTGTGTCTGTTGTCCGACAACAGCTGCCTCTTCCTGGCGACGGCAAGTTAAAGCCCCCTGAGAGAAATCCAGCCGGCTTATCATAAAGTCGGAGGGTTAATAAGCCACAGAGAGCGATCAACAAACAGACTGTGCAGCAGCCAGAGTAAACAAGGATGTCCGGCAGCAGCCTTCAAAATAAAGGCACGGCAGTGAACTTCTTCATTTTATCTCCGCTTCTAGCCCACGTACTCATTTGATTTAGGGATCATCGCTAAATTACATTTAATGACAAAATACTCATATAAATTGGATTGCTAATTTCCAAATGTTTCCATTTATGCTGAGGCAATGACTCCCAAATCAACTCACTCTGGACTTTTCTTCTATATTTTTAGGTTCATGTTTTTTTTTAATACCATGTGACGTGACCCAGTGCTTCATAATCCTTTCTGTGTTTACACATAGAGTATACACCATTACGTTGTAAAAAAAAAAGTTAGACTTGTGTTAGAATTTTATTACTGTGCTAACAACCTCTCATTTGTTCCCACCAGGAAACTAAAAGATCACACCACAGTCAGTGACAACTGCAGGAAATATAAATGCACATCATAAATTACAAAGTGAAGCAAGTGTGTATGGCTGAAAATATTTTTTATTGTTTCAAGGCAAAGATTAAAAAAAGAGATAAGTAAAAAATACTGCACCTACAGACACTGATGTGTAGAGATAGTTTACGTGGTTTCATTTGCATATTCATCATATTTATATATTTCCATTTGATAAAAACTTTAAATTCATCATATTACTTTTTAATATTTTTGTGGTTGTTGAAAGTGTTACACAAGTCGATAGAATAATGTGCAGGATTTGAAATAGAATTATTTTGCTGGCATCTGCTGGTGCTGACACTGGTAGACAGCAATTTATGTTAGAATGTCTACAATTTTTAGCACATCTTGTAAATTATTCTAATAGCATATGTATCACAGGTATAAGGCTCACTGGGTGCTATGATATATGTGACAGAACCACTATGGCCTTCATGGTCACCACATCCCAACTTGTTTGTACACCTATGTAATGTTTTGGTTTGATAGTGCTTCCTGCCACCATCCACCATCATTAATGGTGTTAGAAATGAGGTTTTAGAAAAAAATCCAATATTGCTTCTCTAACAAAACTTTAAGTTTCTTTGTTCTCTAATCTGTCCTGTTTATTAACTGTAGCTATGCTAATATTTCCCAAATCTGGTGTACCGTTGCATTTTCACCTACAATTTCCATTCAACCTTCAAACTTCAGTTTGAGAAATCTGAGCATTGAGTCTCAGGAGCTCTGTCCTCCTCTGCCCCATTAGTTCATCTTATATTGGAGTTCCTTCAAAGCTCAAAGCAATGTTCAAGAGCAGAGTTCCTAGCTCTGCCTGCTGCCCTCCAGGTAGGAACTCTGCAGACAGCTCTCTGTAAGTGCTGCACACTCTGCGCTTGTGAACATCCTCCCTATGAATGGCATGCTTCCATCTATGCCGTGCCTCACCGTATAACACCACTAAAGATCTGCGAGGAAGATGCACAGCTACCTGGACTTCCTCTGCTAGTCCCAACTCTGGCAGACCCTGTTCAAGGGACATGGTGAGCGTAGTGCTTGATAACATGTTGATGGTGGTCAGGCGCTCCCCCCACAGCCAGGAGTCATCAAAGTGTGGATCGATGGCAGAGCCTCGCTCAGGATGGTACTCCAGATTACACTGCTCCACTGGGTGGAAGTCTGCTAGACTTGGCTCTTGCTGCATCCGGAGCACTAGCTTTTGGCTTAAAACAGGAAGTCCACTAAAGCTGCCCACACGCACTTTCCTTTTCTTGAAGTTCACTTTTGGACCAAAGTCCTGCAACAGTTCAAGATAATTTTGCTTATTTCACCAGTCAATATAAACATGATTGATTGACAGCTGTGACCTTCCTGTCAGTGTTGGTGCATCTGTTTTATAAATGTATTTATGTTATACATCATTACATGCCATAATAATTTTGATTTGTTATAATCTGCACAAGCAAATGTTGGTTTTCATTGGCCTTTCAGGTAACCTGTTTCCTTCGACCAGACTGTGACTGATTCCACACATCCTGGTCCATTGCACTTATCAGCTCCTTCTCCTCATCTTCTGATATGAAGTTCTCCCAGAGGAAGACACCAGGAAAGGAGAAGGATGCAGCCGCTGCATCTTTGGGAATAGCGAGCCTTGTTTCAGGATCGTAGAGGAAATGATGCACAAACTTCACAGGAAAAAGACAAATAATAAACATTTACGTCAAGTTACACATTAACAAGACATGAGTTAATAATGTCCTGCTCAGAAATCTGGCAGACTTTTGTCTCTTCCTCTCTAGAAAGTGCAATAACAAATAGTCAAGCAAAGATGAGTCTACAAAGTACTAATGTAATCAAAAACAAACAAAAAAACCCACATTTTTAGGAACTGTATAATGTAACCACATCATTACATCTATTCAATTATTGTAGTTGGGTAGTTAGTTCAGTAATAACCTTCTGAAGTAGAAAAGAATGTCCTGTGAGAGCACCCGTAGCTTCGTGGTACTAGCAGCAGCTGTGTATAACATCTCCTTTTCCTGCTGATTAAAAGAAATGTAAATACATGTTCTCCTCTGAAATATTTACCTTAGGTTCACTCGCCTCCCACTGGCTTCTCCCCGTAAACTTTTCGCATAAGAGACACCGTCTAATACCTTTACAAGCACACAGAGCAACGCGGTCACGGCTGTCAGGAGCCATCATCCTGCCGCTTCTTCTTGGGTTGATAAAACCACATGAACATCGCCACCTGTCGGAGCCAGGGGGATGTTGCCTGCCAGTCTGAGCGCAGGGTACAAAGTCCCAGTATTTAGGCCCCGCCCACCGGATTTACGTAGGCTTTCCCCGGGAAAGCTCGGTTTGTCTACTAAGTTCAGCGAAGTTGTGTTGGTGTTAAGTGTTGGTAAGTAATTTCTCTCGAATCTTAACATATTTATTGATCTAATGTTTATGTATGGAAGATATATGTTTTAGTTGTGCACTGAAACAAAAAAAAAAAAAGATTTATTTTGTAACATGATAGCACAAAAAGTCAAAGAAAAGGCAGCCGGTACGTCCAACGTGGCTAGCTAACCTCGTAAGCAAAACATTGCAATTATGTTATTTTTCTCAACATTATACTCTACTACAGCACGAAGGTATTTAAAAATCACAGTGCTTATTTAAAAAGCCACTGCTGCAGCTGTAAAACCTACAGGTATGCTTGAAGCTTGTGTAAATACAAAATTGGACTAACGTTACCTGTTCTCAGTAATGTGATGCTCTTTTTATTCTAGAAAACGTTTTAGCTACTAAATAAACTAAATCACATAGGACATGTTAGTTTTTTTGTGCTAAATAAGCAACAAAACGTGGCGTATGAATGAAAAATGATTGAATTTTACGGGGATTATTTGTTAAAATCAGTAGGCTTGAAGTTCCCAGCCAACAACAATAGGCAGATTTCACAGGACGTGCTTCCCACTAGTCTTAACACCACATGCTGAATATTTAAATACAAGTGAGCAAATCTGCTGCAAAGGGAAAAGGCCCTTCATGTGATACTAGTACAATTGCAAACTAGACTAAACTCACTGAGACAGGAGACCAAAGCTGAAGAGGAAATGCAAGAATCGGTGTCTTCTATGTAGCACTATGCACTGTTGTATAGTTAATGGTATGTTTTATATATACATAACATTAAGAATAAACCTGATTTTAAATAAGCACATTTACCATTATCAGGCTGGTGTTCCTGAAATTGTTGGGTTATGAAATGTTTGGAGAACCACTGCTGAGTTAAAGGTACTCTGTGAAATTATTGTCTTATATGTTATTGTTTAGTTTGTCTCTCCAAAATATATTGTAGATTTAAGGCTTAACAATTTATATCAATACTTTTGAATCTGTAAAAAAAATAAAATACTCCAGCTTGTTTGCATACATTTGTTTCCTCCTCTGCAAATCTGGAAAACATTTGATACTAATGAGAAAGTGCAGCGATCTGCACATCAGAAACTCCACACATTTCCTTTAAAACTTAAACCACTGCAATTAATGACAACAGAATAGAAACAATTAACTCTCTAACACTACATTGTTGTTCTACAGTTGCTCTCCTCATTGGTATCCTGTTGTTCTTATTTTTTTAACCATGGTCCTCCCTACAGATAAACAATGGACAAAATAAGTGAGAAACTTTTATTCGAGAAAGGCTCTCCAAAAACCAACAAACTGGAGAAAATCAAGACACTGAAGTAAGTATGCTTTCTTTCTCTTTGTGTTTGCTCTGTAAGTGTCATCTCCTAACCATTGTAATTAAAGTTGTACTGTACAGTATTTGCATATAAGTGTCTTCATGTGGCAGTCCCAAGTGCGGGTAAATGCAGAGGGTGTGTCAGGAAGGGCCTCCTTTGTAAAATTTAAGCCAGATCAAACATGCAAAACACAAATATGACTTCCATACTGGATCGGTCACAGCCCGGGGTAACAACAACCGCCACTGGTGCTGTTGACCCACAGGGTGCCAGTGGAAATTGGCTGTGTTCGTAGGAAAGAGAGAGGAGGAAGGGCAGGAGTCTAGGACTTAGAGTAGGGACTTTGAATGTAGGGACTGTGTCAGGGAAAACTAGAGAGTTGGCTGAGAGAAGAAAGGTGGATATATTGTGTGTTCAGGAGACCAGGTTGAAAGGTAGCAAGGCCTATAGATTAGGAGCAGGGTTCAAGCTGTTTATCATGGTGTGGATGGAAAGAGGAATGGAGTAGGAGTTATCCTGAAGGAGGATTTTGCTAGGAATGTTCTGGAGGTGAAGAGAGTGTCAGATAGTGTGATGAGTCTGAAGCTGGAAGTTGAAGGTGTGATGTTGAATGTTGTCACTGGATATGCACCATAGGCAGGATGCGAGTTAGAAGAGAAGGAGAAATTCTGGAGGGAGATGTATGAGGTGATTCAAGGTATCCCTAGTGGTGAGAGAGTGGTGATTTGGGCAGACTTCAGCGCACATGTTGGTGAGGGAAACTGAGGTGACGAGGAAGTGATGGGTAAGTTTGGTATGCAGGACAGGAATGCAGAAAGACAGATGGTGGTAGACTTCACAAAAAGGATGGAAATGGCTGTAGTGAACACATTTTTCTATGCTACCCTATTAACATACATCCAAAGATTTGTATGTTGCTTCACAATCTTAACCTATTTTTGTCCTGATTCAGCATTGTACAGGAGTTTATTTTCTTTATTTTCTATGGTATATTATGGCTTAGGTTAATAGTTAGGTTAATATAGTGAAGGAGGATATGAGGATAGTTGGTGTGGGTGTGGAGGATACAGAGGATAGGGTTAAATGGAGGCAGATGATTCACTGTGGTGACCCCTGAAGGGAGCACCCAAAAGCAAAAGAGGTGACACCTGTGGGCATCAAGATGTCCCATATTAAGTTTTGAGAGCTTCACTATGCAGAACGTCTTAATGATGCACCGAGTTACTCAAGCTGGACTAACAAGTTCTGCAAGTTCTTCTTTTAACATTAATCATTGACACTGATTTTGTGTGCTGTTGTTTTTAAATAGGAATCCATGTTAATTCAAATTTTTAATGAAATTGTACTGAGATTTTAAAAAATGTTGTGCAGGTCATTAGATAACTAATACATATTTGATGTATTTCCATCTTAAATGGAAACACTCACTTAAAGTCTATGCTCTTTAGTCTGTCCAGGCTGGGGCTGAAGCACCAGGATTTGCCTGTCAGCCTGCTGTCTCGTCTCCAGTCTCTGGAGCGGTTGGATCTGTCTGGGAACAGACTGCAGGAGTTGCCCAAGAACCTTGCGCTTCCTACACTTCGCTACCTGGACCTCAGTGACAACCAGATGGAGGATGTTACCTCTTTGGAGTCACTAAGCAACCTAGAAGAGCTCAAGATGGAGGACAATCTATATATCACCGTGAGAACATGTCTAATGGCTTTATTTACTGCCCACCATTTTATGAAGGTTCTTTTTGCAAAAGTAATTCTGGTGCAGAAATGTAAAAGACGAGCAAATTACATTGGCATCCCCATTGTATCTTAATGGATCATACCATTGTTGTAACTCATTTACTGGAGCTTGTTTATAAATCATTTGTAGCAAATGGGCAAAACTACCCTGAAATATTGGTGTGCACCAAAAATAAAAAAACTATACATAAACTATAAATAAAGATTAATTCTTGGTTGGTTTTATTCTGCATCTCTTGATTGTCAATATGTATTGTGGTTAAGCCAAAAGACAAGATTACATTACACTTGCCTTACTTACTGGATTTTCTGGCTAATAGTTAATGCTTTTTTTTTTTTTTCTTCAGGTGAGTGATAATTACAAGCTGATGGTGTTGTTGCCCAAGCTGCAGATTTACAACGGTAAAGATGTCAGTACTACTGCCAACCACTTGCGCTTTGTCTACAGTGAGAACCTGAGGACCAGGGTATGAAACTGATTATTCTGTGATATTAAGACGGTTGTGCCAGTAATCACAGTGATGTCACATTGCTAAATTGCTTACAGTTTGTCTGTAGTGCTGGAAAGTAATATTTCTCCTTCAGATGTGGTAATACAACAATATTTTAATCTGCAGCCTGTTGCTGTTGTTGGTGTACAAACTGTCTTTGGGTATTGTAGATAACTGCAATTTGGGAGAAGAGTTTCTGCCTTCCGGATCCTTTATCGGCAGAAAAAATGTCTACTTTGGAGACAAACTTTGTCAAAACAGCCTGCCAACAAGTTAAATTTGGACCCAGTTCAGTTAGTGACTTCACCAAATGGAGGGTGAGTACAGGACTTTGGAGACACCGTGAGACATGTCTAGTTTTCTGCTGTCTTCTGTCATTTGTAGCAATGTTCTCTTTGTCTCCTTTGGTTTTAGGTGGAGATTCTGGCCAAGGAGTATCTGCTCTCTCTTACAGAACCAAAGAAAGAGGCAGAGAACGTCACGTCTGCTGATGCAAAAGACAACTGTGTAAGCTTTTAAGGCCTGACCTGCTGTAATGTGACCTGTGTACCTAACTTGACTTGATGCTTATTTTGTCTCTCAAACTGTACAGTGCCTTTAGAGTGTTACAGTGGTTTCCTCCACACTGTTGTGTTAGGTATAGTATAGAAAATATAGAAAGTTTAATCTGTAAATGATGGGTCCTGGAGTTGGTTCACACAGTTGCTTTTTTTCAGGAAGCCTCAACTCCGACCAAGAGAAAACAGTTTACATCAGAAATGGACAGCAGCATAAGCATGACACCTCGAAAAAAGATACGCACAGACCCCCCAGCCTCCCCAGTTACAGACAGTCCTCGCAAATCCAGCCTCCGCCTCAGGCCTCAGACACAGACCGACACCGACATCAACATGAGTCCACGCAAGAAAGCGCAGCCTCAGTCCACGCCCACCAGAGGACAGACGAGACCAGTGACACCCAGGAGAGCTTCTAAAGTGCAGCAACGCAAAGAGGATGAAGCTCAGATGAAAAAGAAGGATGATGCCGGCAAAGATTTTAAAGCCACTGAGCTGCAAAGTGAAGCTGACATGCTGCCTGCAACGAAGATCTGCAGCGAGACACAGGTAATGTAAATGCAGCTATTAAATACTTAATAAAATGAAAAGGGTACTTGGGGTGTCATAAGCAATTGGTCAGTCCAGCACACTGGTCCTGACTGACATGTTTCTACAAAGATTGGATCGCTGTGAAACTGTACAGACATTCATGGATTCCTGTGGATGAATCCTAATGAGTTTGGTAAATGTCTTATTTTGCTCCACCATGATTTTGACATTTGGGGTCTTGGGTTAAATGTCTATACACGACCTGGATGGATTGGTGTAAATGTTGCTGCAGACATTGAAGTTGCAGGTAACATTTCATCATCAGATCAACATTTATGTGTCCAGTTCTTAAATTTATGACAAAAAGCCTATACTTTGGGTTTAGAGCTATTTACCAAATTGGGATGGTAAACATGGAAACGTTATAACTTCTAACACGTGAGCAATGTCAGTTTTCAACACATAAGCATTGCTGACAATAGAAATTAGGTGAGCAATAAGAATGATTGTGAAGTCTAAGATTTGTCTTATGTGGAATACTGAATATGCTGATCTGTTGCAAGTAGTGATCTGAATGCTGAGTTACTGGTTGTATCAGGGTGTCATGCCATTTAAATTTCTTTCCTCCCATAACTGTATGTCTCGATCTCCACCTTGTTTGCCCACGTTTCCTCTTTTTGAGCAGCCAGTGTGTCTGAAGCCTCTTCATGTCCTCCAGTGCCACAGTAAACAGGACAGCCCAGAGGACTTCTCCACCCAGCTCTGGGCCTGTGCCTTTCAGCCACTGCTGGGTACCACTGGTACTGTTGTGTAAAAAATAGTTCACTCATATTGATTGACGCATGCACAAAGTCCATTCCAAGCATTTTGGAAACAGATTTCAAAGGAAAATATAGTAAACTCATCTGCTATTTCCTTATTAACAGGCAGTGGAGGAGAAAGCCGTATGGTTGCAACCTGTGGTGGAGACTCTCTGTGCATAATTGACTGTGAAACTGGGATGGTGATGAAGAAGTACAAAGTTCCTGGGGAGGTCTGCACTATTTATACTGAAAAACTACAGTAGCTTTGCTTTAAATATCAGACTTGCCTTCGGCTACATTTTATTTCTAAGATAAATACTGTAATTCATCACCTCCCACTTTTTTCTTTGACTCTTATTTGAAAACTAGAAACTGATTGTGTGGATGAAATTAGTTATTCATATCATAAAATAAGCTTGGAGTGTTTGTACGTGTTTGTCCTCACAACAGGAGTTCTTTTCCCTGGCCTGGTCCACTGTGCTGATGTCCAGGGGAAGTGGGGCGTCTGCTCAACAATGCATCATTCTCGCAGCTGGGGGGAAGAGAGGATTCGTCAAGTTGATCCACCCCAGAAACAACGTGGCCTACGGGGAGTTCCGAGCCAGCCGCAAGTCTCTGGCTGTGCTCCGCTTCAGCCATCTCCATCACAGCTTCCTTTTTAGTGAGTCATGCTTACTTCTTACAGATAAACAGCTGCCTCCCATTTTAGAGGTAAGTTTAATGGCCAAATTATTACCCAAACTGTCCGATGTCAACAGTTTGTCACAGTTTACGAAAGAACCTCATGGTTTAATATCGACTGGCTTTACCTACTCTCTTCATTAGTGTAGTTTGGGGCTGTGCTGACTTTTAGGTTTACCTTAAAAAAAGATGCATTTATTGTGGTGATAGTCAACATCTGGACACACTACCCAATAAAGTCTGCACTGAGACCAGTTTTGTCTTCCTGTGCAGTCACAGTCGGTTCATGCCTTCTGACTTCACTGTCTGTTCACAAACGTCTTCATGCTTTGCTTGCATCAACCAAGCATTTATTGAGCCTTTACCTTTTCTCTTGCAGCCGGATCATACGATAACAAGATAGTCATGTGGGACATTGGAGGAGTGGACAGTCAGTACAACTTTAAAGCTTTGTGAGTATTTCTGCTAACTTAGGACTGTTTCTTTTTAAACCTAAGTTACAAAATTAAACTATTTTTAGCTTTATTATTTTCAACTTGCACTGACAGAAATGCTCTTTATTACACTGTGATATGAGGAAGAGTCACTAACACTTCTCGAGATACTGCTTGGTCAGGTTTTAAGCCAATCATGCCATCTTGTTTTTTGTAAAGATGATGTAATGGTTAGGAGAGATGTTCAGACTGATACAGGGAAATGTTTTTACTGTGTTTGCAGGCAGCTGCTGGTGTTGGAGATCAGCGCCACCCCTCTGCACTTTTGCCTCCCCCCAACTTCTCCACACTCATACCTCCTGACTGCCTGTGAGAATGGCCTCCACTGCTTCAACATACAACTTGGAACCAACAGCACCACTAAGAGGTAAAGGTGTTTACAATGTGTGTGCATATCTTTGTGTTCAGTGGTAAAGGAAGTGCTCAGGTCTTTTACATAAGTAAAAGAAATACTACACTAAGAATGTTGTTGTTCTGAAGAGTGAAGAGTTTTATTTCCTCATTAGGTCCAAGGACATGGAGATAACTTTCCCCATATATAAGAAAGAAGACAAAGACCATGACTATCACACCATTGATGGCCTGAATTTTCTTAATGATGACATAGTGGGTGAGTGAGGCTGTATACTAGTTTTATTTACTGTACATATAAAATATGCCCCTCATTTATTTTTGGCCATGTTTATAGTATGGCTCGTCGGATGGCAAGTTTGGTTAAAATTTGAAGATTGGATTAAAGTTGAGCCATTATGCTCTCCTCAATAATTATTACTATAGTTGGCCACATGATGGCGAGCTAATTGTGTTGTGTATTCCATTCTGATCCATAACTCCCCCAGTGGACCAAACATCCATGCAACCATATATTTGGTGAATATAACTTCTGTCTTATTTATGTCTTCTTTTTTTTCATTGCAATAATGTTTCTCTAGCTTCCAAGAACTTCATGCATGGTTCCATATACTTGTGGAGTTGGAGCAGGACCAAAGCTCAGCACCCTGTCAAGAAGGGGACAGTGTGTGCTGTGGTTCTGGCTGAGCTGCAATGGACCAACACTGACGTTCCCTACCTGGCTCTGAATACCTGTCCTGGTAAGACCACCTCATCAGCAGAGCTGCTTTTAACATTTTGTTTACAGCTGTTTGTGGCATATGCATATTTTGTTTGATGTGCTTTGAGTGTAATGTGACCTAGATAGAGGTTTAGAACTCAGCACAAATTACCGTACACTGACAATTCTCTGTAAATACTCCCATAATAACACTGCCAATATCTAAGATAGAGGCTGGAGTAGGTTGTATCCCTGTGCTTTTGTTTTTGAGAAGCAGAGAAAAGGCCTGTCTGAACTCAGGTTAATGTTGATATGTGTGTTTCTCTGCCTGTAGGCCAAGCTTACATTGTGTGTGGTGATGACCAGGGCAGGTTGTGGACATACCACGTCACTAACCTCCAGAAAAAGAGTTTACAGACTGGCAAACCCATATTACCCACAGAGGTATTTATCTGTTCGTAATCTCCTGTTAATGTTTTTGAAATATTGCAGTGGGACATTGCAGAGTTATTGGTTTGAATGTTGTGGCAACATGGAGCCCATGTTATATGCTGATATCTGGGAACACGGTAACTTCAGTTTAAAAAAAGTAAAAACACAATCAGTCAGGCTGACAAGTTGTAATCAAACACCTGGTTGCTCAAAATTATTTGGTAAACAGTGAACAATTAAATTTCTCCCAAACCATTCAAATATTTGCTAGTTTATAAAATAACTTTTCTTATTTACTGTACCTACATAGAGATTTTGACTGTGCTCACTTTTTGTTTTCTGCCCCAATCTAAAGTAGTTTCATTAATTTAAACTCAAAGGATAAACTGTTTTCAGCTTGGCTGATTATCTGCCTGTTTATGTTTGTTGTCCAGTTCAATTTTGTTGTGTTAATGACTCCCAGATTTCAACAGTAATAGACATTATTCTTAATTGCAAAAAGTCTGGTTTTATCTGAGGGCAAACTATTTAATGACTGGTCTTTACATGGTGCTGGCACCATCCAACTTTAAAAATCAACTTTATCTTTATTGCAAAAAAGTTGAAAGAAATAAATGTAATTGCATCACTGTGGCTCAGTTTACCTTCTAATGACCATAAAACTACAATAGCATTCTGTATTTATTAGAACCAGGTGATAATTCTCACATTTCATAATTTTATTCACTCACAAACTGGCGTGTTCTTTGTTTTGGCAGGTCTTGGAGTGGCCGACCCCAGTAAGAAAGGGCAGACAGGTAGAGGGACCCTCCATCAACACTGTAGCAATGGATCCTGAGCTCCGCTACCTGGTGGCCCTCAGTGACAAGAACATGGTGATAGTGTGGAAGAGAGAGGAGTCCTCCTAAGTGACATGGCATGTAACTGTATAGTAACTCCAGAATAGAAGTCAGACAGATCCTCTGAGTTTTTGTACAAGAAAAGTTTTTACATGTACCTGATTTTGGCATTTATGAGGCAAGACATCCAACAAAGTATTGAAAGTGTGATTAAAACATGACATAATTTAGATGTTAGAGAAAACATCTATATATAATATAATCTGATGAGACCAACACACCACTCATAGCTGCTGTCTTAGCTGAAAGAGACTGTTGAGATCCAACCTGGGATCTGGTTCTTTACTCATTTCATTCTGTGTGCTATAAGGTGACTGTTATGATGATGAATCGACAGTGTTCTTTAGTTTTTAGATAAAAGTATTTCATGAGGACTTCTACATATAGTTTTTACTGTAGAAGTGTACACTGAAAAGTCACCAATAACACAAACTAGGGAATAAAATTGATTGTCACTATGTGACATACAATTATTAGTTTTCTATGTATATTAATAGAAACAATATTTACTTTGAATTGGTGACTAAAAATATGTAGACCTTTAAAACAGACATTAACTATATTTAAATGTACATAACATAACATGGGCTGGAGAAGCAGCTGTATTTGACCTCAGGCATTTTCGTCTTAGATGTTTTAGTTTCTTTAGTGTATGGCTTTATTTTAGTTCTTTGCACACTTTTATGTTTCAAATATGATCTACGTTGTGTGCCTCAGTGTGAAATAATCTTGCAGTAGTATTAAAAAGCTGCTGACTCTGGTTTCAAAACCAAAAAATAAATATATAGATAACTGCAAAACCATTCAAGATAATTCAATTCACCATTGTCAACTTGTCTAAAGTATTATGGTGTGTAATGAGATCAGGTTTTTTTTTTTTACAGTATTTAAAGGTGTCAGATAATTATCAACACACTGTAGTTACCTTCATCTGTGGAGTGTTTGGTCACCTTGAAGCTCATTGTTTAGCTTAGTTGGCTGCCATCAGCCACAGCTGCTGTTTTTAGAAAAAAGAATCTAATAAAGAAACTGTCTAAGAAGCAAACAGCAGGCACAGCTAGTGACAAGCTGTTGAGCATAGTAGAGCATTCAGCAGCTAAATGCATGGTTAATCAGTGAAAAACAAAATCAGTGTGTTTTTACTTTGACTTTCATTTAAGTTTAAAATGTATAGTTTTTAATAATTATGTGAATGAATATTATCTTCTGTGAAGTGAAGGCTTGGACTTTACTGTACAGCGTTAAACACAGAGGTATTGACCATTCTGGAAAAGGAGCTGCAGCCTGGCAACTGCTGAGAAAATGAAAGCAGCACACCATGTTCCTTCCTGCTCTGATTGTATTGATCTGAAAAGGCTAAACAGGATTGTGTTCCACATTAGATCTACTGTACCAGTGATTATGTGAGCAACTCATGTTTTTGTGTTGTAAATTTGTATCTAAAGTATTTCCATTTAATGAAAAAAGTTTTTGATTTTTGGACTAGCTTTTCTGACATCAAAGGACTGAATTTCAAAAAGAATAGACCAAATAGCTTTCTTTGATTGACCTGTAGTCTGTATTGTATTGAAATCAGACTTTGTTTTTCAATCATACAAGATTACAGGGTTCCTGGCCACAGTCAAACCAGGACATACTGTACATCATAACATTGTGTATTTAATACATGACAGTATGAAGACCTTTTTTTTTTTTTTATTGTCACACAATGACTGGCATTGTGTCAAGTATGTCGCACGTCTATGTAAAACAACCATCTCCTAACTGGTAATTAAAGATACTCCTGGAGCTCTGTTAAATAATTCAGGGACCCATTGGCATAACATTTATTTGTGATGGCAAAAAACAGCATATATTTAGAAAGATTACACATCTATGAGTGTAGATGTTGGAAGTAACAATAAAAATCTCTTGGTAAACACTTTCTGCTTGGTCTATTTTCAGTGTATTAGGCAGGCAGGTGTGTTTTAAATACCTTGCAAAACTTGCAACTGTTCTTTAAGCTGTCTGTGTCTCCTGTCTCTTCAGACTCTTGATGACGTTAAGGGGGGGGTAACATCATCTGTTGCAGGACTTCTTTCCCTGAAGATAGCTTTTATGACTGCACGCATTGCCCAGTACACAGCCAGTTTGGAGATAAGAATGTAAACATTGAATGAATACAACTGCACAATGATTAGAGAGTCAGTTTCATAGTTGGCCAAACAAATATTTGTAGCTATGATTACCTGTATTATGCCTGATGCTTTGTAGGGCCTAAGATATTTCTATTGATGATCAAATAATAAGCTTCTATGTTGCACTATATATTTTTTTAAGGTTTTGGGTGGGAGAATAAATATAGGTATTAAGTTCGAAGGAAAACAAACATGACTTTTAAACATGGCTGTGCACCTGGAAACATAGCCTTATGCACGTTGAAATGTGTTCACATGAGCCCCAGGACCACTCAGAGAAGTTGTTTACCAATCTATCCTGAAGCTTCTTCCAGTAAATACAGTAATGTGGGCGGGGTTGTTGATGTTGCTTCGCTCTGCCCCCGGCATCTTTTGATTGGCTGAGCTGTCCTGTTGTTGCCTTGGCCCTTTCTCCCACTGGCCAATGCGAACAAAGCACTTTCTGTACTGTATTCAGATCTGTGCCTTTGTGCACCATTACGACGCGATCCTAATGGCCTCGTAGCAACCCTAACTTTTAGCGTTTGTACGGGAGCAGGGTAGCCCTGTTCACACAAACAGCTCTTCTCCAAATGCGTCCTGGACTGGCCTGTGTAGCGGTGGAGATGCTGAGCAGTGCTACCTGCAGAGCTAGGCCGAGACTCGGCAGGCTCTTTCTGGCCCCCGTTACCCAAACAGTAACGTTACCGAAGAGCCAGAGATTTCGGTCCACGTCCTCGATGCAGGGATTTTCGGAGTTGGCCAGAGAGCGGTCGAAGAGCGTCACGTCATTTTACAACCAGTCTGGGATTGACGTTTCCGCAGAAAAGGTAGGGATGGTAGCTACTTTTTAAAACTGCTATTCTCCTCGGAAACCGTAACGTTAGTCCTGACGTTACCGCTGTGGCTATAGCTGTAGCAAGGCACGTTAGCCGTTAGCTATGTTGCGTTCAATAACCCTGATGAACGTGGACACCGGTAGAGGTTAACATTAGCGTTAGCCGTTAGTTAACATTCAAAGCTAGCTTGTTAGCTAAATGAACGAGTTAGCCAAACTGGCTAACTGGCCATCCACTTCTCTGTCCAACTTGGACAAAGTTGTCACCGGCAGCGAAATACCGGCGATGAATGCTGTTATTTAGCTAAACTATGTCCTAATTTCCAGTAACGTTGTACAAAATGAAAGACGTAACGTATCCTATCGTTAGCTTAGATCAAAATATAACGTTAACGCTAACTGTTGATCTGTATTTGCCTTTTTATACAATATTGTGTTTAGTATGGATATTGTGTGTACTATTATAATACATAAAGTAGCGTTAAAGCGGTTTACTGCTATTTGGCAGAACTGCTCGTTCAGACTTGAATGCAGCATAACAGTTTGAATGAGGACATAGCGTTAGTGTTTAGCTAACGTTAGCTATCATGTTTCCTAAACCTGTCAATACAAAACTCGTATTTGAGCTACACTGTACTCTGTAAAACAACCACATAGCATTATTGATTTAAAGTTGAATCAATACATATGTACTGTAAAAGAAATATGTTGTCAATGGTGGATAGCTCTTTCTGTTTCTTCCTTCCCCCATTCTTTTGTATTATAGCTAACCATTTATCCAAAGAGGTTTTATCCCTGTCATGAAGTCAGTAGTTTGACGTATGTTGGCCAAATGTCTGCCATATTGAATAATGTCTATATCTGCCAGGAAAGTGGTGAACTTGTTACCCTGTTGTGCACTGGTGGAGCTGCTGCATAGTGTTACTGCTATTTAAGTGCATGGACATTAAACCCCCCCAGACCACAAAACTGGCTGATTGTAGTCAGCTGCTGCTGTTGTCCTGTGACTTGTAGTCACACATTTATTTGGTGTGGTTCCCAACATTGGGCTTGGTGGGTGGTGGAATGATAAAAGATATAATAAAAGTCCAATTGCAGGGGCTATGCTGCTAACAAATGTGCATGTTAGTTAGGAGAATGGTTTTGTTGGACCTTTTCTACTTCCAAACTATATTTGAAACTATATTAATTTTGTATCATGTTGCACATCATTGTCTTGTGTGACATTGTTCTTTAGATCACTGACCTTTATTCATATTTAATAGAGTGTGACCATTGTTGGATTTTTAAGTCTTTCTGCATGCCGATCCACGACCGGTAGACTGTGAACATGTATGTGATTGTCTCTAGGCCTCTGTGCGACTCACCTTAGCGACCTTGCTCTACTCTGGCAAGTCTCCAGAAGGACACCACATCTTGGTAAATATTTCAGCCACACTGAGAGAACTGTCAAATATATGTTTAATTCGAAGGTCTTTGATGCCTGTGACTCTTCACTAAGTTGTTTTCCACTGTTATCTGTGTGTGTACTCTCAGAGCAGTGCCAAGTACCTACACAAAGAGCTGCCTGTGCGAATCGCCCATCGCATTAAGGGATTCCGTAGCTTGCCCTTCATTATTGGCTGCAACCCCACCATTCTGCAAGTGGTAAGAGCGCAGCTCTCATCCTGCGCTTTTCCTGGCTGGTGTGTGAACATTTACATGAAGTGTGTGAGCATCAGCCATGTAGCAGATACTATAATAAGAAAGTGAGAATTCATACACTGCAAAGGACAGTCTTGGCTAAACTTTGAATAAAAGGTGGAAGATTCTCCCTTGTTATACTGGCACACAATAAGTTGTAATGGTTCAGTCCCCAGCTCCTCCTTTCCATGATAAAGTGAGGAACCCACTGGACCCCACATTACTCTGGGTGCATCATCAATGGCAGCTAGCAGTCATTGGTGTGAGTGCGAATGGGTGAAAGAGGCAAATTACAAATTAGAGATACATAGCCATTTACTCAGTAAATACAGTCAAAGCTACAAAGCCACAAGAAGAGATGTTTTGTTCTTTTTTTTTTGTTTTTTTTTGCATATTGCTCAATGCTGCTTCTGCCTAAAGTGATGATACATGTTTTTTAACAGGAACCGTAGCTCTGATCACAGTGGCTTGAATTTCAGTATCTTGGAAAAACATGAGCTGTCACTATTTTATATTTTACTGACATCCATGTGTGTTAGTGCATATTAATGTTTCTAGAGTAAACTATAGTGAGGAAAATCAGCAGGACAGTGTTGCTGCAAAGATATTTACCATTGATTGGGTTATTGGTATTATGTATTGAAATGCCACACACACAGATATTCCAAAACCTCCACTAATAAAACTGTTGTAAAGCTAGAAAATATGACTCAGAAAAAAAATTTACCAGTAATTCCTGTTGCATGTCGGCATAAGCAGTTAAGTGATACCACAGTCTAAATCAGAATGCGTCATATTTTTTATTTTCAGCAAGAGGTTCACGTTTTTCTCTAGTGTGTGGGGACAGTGTGCTCTCCCTGTTTTTTCCTGCAGACAGACTCACAGCCCCTGCATGTGTTGCCACTGATGAACCTTCACCTAGATTCCTTCCTTTTTTTTGTATCACAGAGCTTGTTTTGCATATCTGCTTTTGTCTAGCAGCCATTATCATGTGGGCCAATGTGGAATAACTCAATATGTGTGCCCTTTTATTAAAAATAGTACCTGATACACATCCAGAATCATTGATTTACATTTAAAACAGTTCAGTCATTTTAAACTTTTTTTCATCAGACTGAAGCATCCTAAAGTCTAATATAAGCCATGTGGTTGTATAGTGGGGCCCAGTCAGGGCCGGTGCTGGAGATTAGTGCTGGTGTTTTCTGGTTGGATGGACAGTCCCAGAGAATCAGCCTAATGGCAGACTCCACCTCTTCTCTCCTTTCTTACAGCATGAATTGTATATCAGAGCCTACCACATGCTGAGCGACTTTCCCCAGGTGAGTGTCCTACATAAACACACACGTGTACACATCTTCAGTTGTAAGGGTGCTCATAATCCATTGCCCAGTCCCTTACCCTAACCTAAACCTAATTCTAACATTAACCCTCAAACAGTCCTTTGAAGTTGTGAGGACTGGCCAAAATATCCTCACAGTATAGAAATGTAGTCACAATGATTGCATCTAACTGTCAGACAACCATAGGGAAACGTGTGCACACACACATACTCAAGATCCTAACTTCAAGTTCTTCATTAGTTCTTAGGGAGTGTCTTCAGGAAGGAAGTGCAGACATTTGCTTGCAACACTTTTGATTGACTTGCATGTCAATCAGTGCAATAGCGTGTCATTTTCTTTACAACAGGAAGACTGTGCCCATTAACTAAGTCGTTGTAGCTGCTTCCAGTGCAGTTAAATGAATAATAAAACTGACAGTATGTGCTAAATGTCATTATAATTGACAGATCAATGACCAGGATGTAGAGGCTCGTTTCTGCAAGTTGGTGCAGCAGCTGCTGGACGACCACAAAGATGTGGTCACCATGCTGGCCCAGGGCTTCAAGGAGTGTCGTAGACACATCCAGGTAAGAGCTGCCCTTCCTGTATACTCAGAACACCAAATATAACTGCAGTATTGAAGCTATTTTGGAAGTGATCCTCCAATAATAATTACAATAGCCTGCTCAGAATATTTAAGCTTATTACGCTTTATTATATTCATCAGAGTAAATCAAGGTCCTTAAGGTCTGTGTTGGAAAGATCCCATTAAGTACTTACAAGAAAAGGTGTTTTGAATTTAGTAGCAGATGCCTCACTCTCAGCATGGTGGCTGAGTGGTTAGCGCTGTTGCCTCACAACAAGAAGGTCGTGGGTTCGCAACCCAGCCTTTCTGTGTGGAGTTTGCATGTTCTCCCTGTGCTTGCGTGGGTTTACTCCGGATACTCCGGTTTCCTCCCACAGACCAAAAACATGCATGTTAGGTTGATTGGTGAATCTAAATTGCCCGTGTGTCTATATGTGACCCTGTGATCGACTGGTGACCTGTCCAGGGTGTACCCCTGCCTTCCACCCGAGAGAGAGCTGGGATAGGCTCCAGCAGATCCCCGTGACCCTGATTCAGGAAAAAGCGGGTATAGAAAATGGATGGATGGATGCCTCACTCTCTCCACAGTGATTGGTTTATATATGAAACATCGTATTCTGAGCTGAAAATTGCTGTAGGAGTTGTTAATGTTCCTGAGTTTTGGCTATGAAGTAGACAGCATTTTATTTTCTACCACTGCAGGATGAGACAATCATTCGCAACTTCCTGGATACGACGCTGTGCTCTCGTCTGGGAATCCGAATGTTGGCCACGCACCATCTTGCCCTTCATGAAGAAAATGTAATGTTGCTAAATGTCTGTTTCTATGATTCAAATGTATTTTACAACTTCAACATGTCTTGTTTACCTAGAACAGGATAGATGGTAACTGTAGGGGTAGAGATGGTTACCCAGCTATTCAACATTGTCACATTTTCCAGTCTCTGATGGCAGTTAATGGGGAAACTGCCTGTATGACCAAAACTGTCCCTCACTCACTTTCTGACTTTCTAATCTGGCCTGTGGCTCTCTGTTCCAAACACATTTGCTCATACTGAAGACAGAAATCATTTTCATAATTGAGAACACAGTAATATAGTTTTACTTTCAAAAAGCCTTGGTAATCTCCTAACAGTACCTTTTGGCAAATGTTATTCCAACAAGAGCAAATATAGCCATGTTTGTTTTGGCAGTATAAACTAAGTAAGAGCAAGGTATGCTGTATATTTTTTTTTTTCTCCTTGATTTAAGAAAATAATATTAAAACATTTGTTTTTGTTGCAGCCCGACTTTGTTGGGATCATCTGTAGACGTCTCTCCCCCAAAAAGATCATAGAGAAATGGGTGGATTTTGCCAGGTGAGAGTTGAGTCATGTGGCTTTATTTGTTTATCACCTTTTAACGACTGTCTGTTTCTGTATGAGCGCTCTGTTGACTGAGGGAAGTCAGAGTTCATCTGATTAAAATCTCAGGAACACACACACAGATGTGCCCTATCGTTCTGTTTACCTTTTGTAATCTTATCAAATGACCTTTTTAGTATCACTGACTTTTCCTTAGTTCTACAGGAAATGCACAAATAAAGTCATTACTGTGTGTAAACTAATAATCAGTGAACTTTTAGCAAATACAGTAATGCTTGATTCATGCGATGATTCATTAAGCATGATGCGAAAGCTAGAATGTTTAATTTTTCCAATCCACCAGACGTCTGTGTGAGCACCAGTACGGTAACTCACCCCGGGTCAGGATCAACGGACACGTAGCAGCTCGCTTCCCCTTCATCCCTCTCCCTCTGGATTACATCCTGCCCGAGCTCCTCAAGAATGCCATGAGGTAACCAACACATACATGTGCAATCCAGACAATAAACATATCAACAGTTACATGTGTTTGTGTTCTTCAGGCTCTGCCCATGGAATCAGAAATAAAATAATGGCTATAGGAGCCAGGTCTCACCTTTAGTTTAAATAGGTTTACATCAATATAGAAATAAAAGTGTGAGATAAAACCTTTTTAACACATGCTCAAATTACAAGGTTCTAAAGTAATTGGATACTTGGCTGCTAAATGTGAAAACCACAGATATCATCTTTTAAATGAAAGTGTCAGCTTCCTTTTTATTTTTCTTTGTTAAACTAAAAGGAAAAATAAAAATGTCTCTTAATTATATGCCCTTTAATGATAAAGAGTCAGTGTCCACAAATCTCAATTTAAACATATTCACACAAGGATAGTATGTAAGACTCCTTTCTAAGCATATCAACTTATATTATGTGCAGTGAAACTCTAGAGAGGAAAAATATTAATTGAACAAGAATAAAAGAACAGTGCTGCTGACCGTTTCTTGTCAGACACCCACTTTGGAAATAATTATTCATGCACATGCAAGTGCACAATTGAGATCAAGGGCATAAGCCATTAAATTAGTGGTCTTGTGAGATTAGATCTAAAGTGAAACTAAGATAACCTTTTTAGAAATCCTTATGAGGCACTTCAGTTGTGTGATATTCTCAGTCACCTAATACAGATATAACTCATGCAGCCAGGACAGAACATAAAAGGCAGTAGAACTATGGTGCAAAAAAAGATTTTTTCTTTATGCTGATTATATAGTATATGCTGTACATATGCTAAATTATAAACAGGTTTGTTAAGGTCTTTTTGCAAAATGAACCAAAACAAATATTGTAACATTTTTTACTTTGACATGTTACACTTTATTTTTTGACCCTAACAAATTCTGCTATATAATTTGTGAACATTTTTATCATTTTGAAAATGATTTGTGAATTAATCATTAGCTGCTATTATGCTGTTGATGGAAAGTGCTAATTAGTGCATGTGATCTCGGGGGAGTGGATCTTGGCATCAGGTGTTGTTTACTTTTGCTGCCCCCTACTGATGTCTCTGCAACCCATCCAGACATGTCCTATTATAATATTTCCATTATAAACATTAGTTTATTAGAAACAAATGGTATTGTCTATCTTTGACTGTTGAAGATGACCCATAAAGATTGCTCTGAGCTGGGGCAGTTTTTGACTGGAGCTGCTCGCTGTACTTTCACTGCATTCCTGTCATTCTTCCTGGGTATTGGTTTATAGGACAGAACAGCTTGTAGTTTGCAGGCTGTGCCTGATTCAGAGCTGAAAGAGTTTAGAGAATAATGATGATGCTAGTCTGCAAACAAAACGACAGTGACATATGGAAAATATTCACAGTTCAAATGTTAAAAGAGTTTGCCAAAGTGCATTTCTTTTCAGTGAGAGCACAATTTTCTCTCTCATTTTACTCTTGATGACCTCGGGGTCTTTGTCTCTTCAGGGCCACCATGGAAAGCCATCTGGACACCCCATACAATGTGCCTGATGTGGTTGTCACCATTGCCAATAATGACATAGATTTTGTCATCAGGTGAGTGGCTAACTGTCTGTCGATTGCTGGTGGTTAACACCCATAGCAATATTTTTTGAAGTTTTACTTTAAAAGCTGTGGTGTTGAGTATTGTGGCTTTCAGAGCTTCCAGAGAGAGCATTGTTTTATTTTTCCCGTTAGGATTTCTGACCGTGGCGGCGGCATCCCTCACAATATTGTAGACAAGGTGATGGACTACCATTTCAGCACAGCTGAGGAGAGTGCACAGGACCCCCGTATGAGTAACCTCTTCAACAACATTACCAACAGTGGAAACCAGTCCAGCCCTATGCATGGGTAAGAATGTGAAAGTACATAATGCGGTTTGTACCAGGGGACACAGAAGAAATAGCCCTTTGCTTGGGTGATGTGTGATCATTCAAATGAAGTGGTTCAGTCAGCTGGCATTAGATCTTGACTGTCTACATTAACAAGGATAAATCTAAAGGACAGAGCAAGGTGATAGCACTGTCTTACTAACCACGTTTGAGCTTTGTCACTTCTCTGTGGCCTATGTGTGGTCTATGGTTGTGGTTTTATACTGTCCATGTCTGTGAAATGGCTGGTAATCATGTCTCAGGGCATACCTGTCATGTTAGATGTGATTTTATGCATCTACATTTATATTTAACCACACACATGGATCTTTGTTAGCCAGATTGTTTGACTTTGTTCAAGTCACACTAATGAAATAAGGAGAACATTGATTTCAGCTGCTGACCAGCTGTTAAGGTTTCTATGCTTCTTGGTTAGATTCTCATTTGCCTTTTTTAACATCAGGTATCTGAGCAGCTGAGACATATAATTTGTAGATGGGGTCAGTGTTTTTGAAAAGCTCCATTTCAGCTTCACTGTCATCTTAAATCTGCCGTCTGTGTCTTTCTGTCCTGCAGCTTTGGCTTCGGTTTGCCCACGTCCAGGGCTTATGCTGAGTACCTGGGCGGTTCTCTGTCCATACAGTCAATGCAGGGCATTGGCACTGATGTCTACCTGCGTCTGCGCCACATTGACGGCAAAGGAGAGAGCTTCAGAGTGTAGAGCTCTCCATTAGTCATCTTGTAGATCACAACCTAGGATTCAGGTGTGCAGTTTTCCACTAGGAAGGCTGGCAAGGACTAACTTTGAAGACTTTCGTCTGCAAAGTAATGAAAGCATTAGACAGCATGTTGTCAGAAAACTCCTAATCTCACCCACTCACTTTTTTTTTCTTTTTTTGGTTTGCCCTAGGCTAATTATAAGCTATGTTAGCTGTCGAGTTGATGATTTTGGTTGTTTTCTTTTGTTATTTTTGTACCCTGTGGTGTATAAACCTTTGAATGTTTAGGTTATCGGGACAAATTGTGCATTGATGACACTGAAGTTAATATGGACAGAATGAGAAGAAAAAGAGCGTCAGTTTTAAGGAAGTTAGTTTTGAACCTAATCTTCAATAGGTTAAGGTTTTAGTTTTAGTTCCAATCTTCAAACACTCCAATCCTGTCAAATCTCCCCAAAGTCCATAAATCTACTCACATGTTCCCTGAGGATCAGTACAACTGTAGTTTGAATAATCTGGTGCTTATAGTGCATTGCCTGTTACAAGGTCGAAGGTCAAGAACAGTAAATGGTTTATGTCGGTGTCAGTAATACAGATGTTTTCACCTCAGTGTCCTAACATTACAGCTGCCAACATGTGCTGTAAACTTTAAACCTTGACAACCCTCAACCATCAGCCATTATGGATAAATGAGGACAAAACTGCCAAAACACCAAAAGCTCATGAACAGGTTTCTGTCTTGTTCTGTTTTGGGAACACAGTGAGATGAACACCTTTGTTCAGACATGGAACTTTGAGGCAGAGAAGCCATCTGAAAATGATCAGTTGCCTTAGTGTATGATGCTAGTCCTTCGACTGCTTGCTGAATTTTGCTTTTTTTTTTTTCCTTTGTCGGTTAGTTTCATGAGTTTGATGTCAGATGCTTTTGCACAATAAATAGATTTCCTCCTGTAATGCTCCATGCTTGCACCAATCACAGCAGTTTTTTACTTTATTGTAAGGATGTTAAGAGTAACAATGTACCCTAGAAGTATTGTCAAATATTATCATCTTTTTTCTGTGTTATAGGACGTTGGCTTTCTTTCAGACAGTGTTTCAGTTGTAAGTTGCTGTCTTCTAGTTTTGTGTAAGATTACATTTCAGGATTGGTCAGTTGCCAGGTTAACTATGAGTGTTACAATCTGTAACAATATATTTTTTTTTTTCTCAACATCACAACTTGATTATGTTATTACCTTAAGACAACAAATTACCATTTCAAGTGTTTTTTATATTCTCTTTTATTAGTGCCCCTTTTTTTTTCTTCCAATTTAGAAATGTTCAGTTTTCTAACATGTTCAGTTTTCTAACATCTTCACTCCTGAAGATAAGATATTGTCTGACCACATCTGAAGACAAAAGTACATGTACATGTTCCACAATTGAAGATAGAGGGGAAAACACTTTAGAACAGTGCTTCCTTATAGGCATTCGTAGTGGTGTCCACATGAAAACGTACAGGAATAAATTTGTAAATAATAAAAGAAGAGACTTTGAGAGAAAAGTTCCAATCCTGCCTGCTCTTATTCCTTCACAAACATGTGGCCATATTCTGCGTAGTTAATTCTTTAAAAGGATACAAAACATTTTTTCATTAAATACACAAAACAAATTAGTCTTAAGGGAATTGAATTGTTAAATTACATTCCCCTCTAAACACTAGTTTTCAAGCAACAAATCAACCTGAATATTACATTTACACTTAGGTTGTACTTCTATTGGGAGCATTTGTTTTAATTTTAGCCTCTTTTTTTTTTTTTTTTTTTTTTTTTTTGTAAGGGCATTAGAAATCTTATTGGCCTCACGTTGTAAACTTTATTCAAACAAATCACCTAATGGTCAGTTTTTTTGTTTCTTTTTTTAAAATGTTTTATTTACATCTTACAAATTAAGTAACAGGCTCACTTTCATTTGGGCGCACAAGTGAAAGATCTGAGAAAAGAACATACAAATATTCCTAAATGAGATTTGGATTTGTGAAGCATTTGTTTAACCTTTAATGTTTTCTGAGGGCCTCATTTCTATTTTGACAGAAGTAATCCTGTATAATTCAAACCTACAGAAAATGGCTTGTGTTATCTATACCGACGTTTTTGCTGAGGTAGTGTATATGCATTCATGTGTTTTTTTTTTTTTTTTTTAATGGTCTTGAAGATGTAGTAATATCTGGCTTATGCATGTGAAGCTAAAATAAATTGGTACATAAGCAGACACGTAAAGAGTGACCAGCATTAGAGAATTTTTTTTTTTTTTTTTTTTTTTTTTTTAATTCCAAAACATTACTGGTGAAATGTTGATCATTGTAAATTTTGGATTTTCCAGTTAGGCTTCTGTTTTTCTGAAATGTGCACTGTCTTCCCCCTGCTGGCCCCAAACAAAAAGTGCAGATAGACTGAAAAAATATTGTTACTGGGGAAAATATTAAGAATATCACTTTGGTTTTCGAAAAGAGGATGACTTACATCACGTGAGTTTATTTCTCCATTGTTTTTGGTATTCAGGACTGTGCAGACATTAAATTTTATTTGGTATGACCATAGTAATTTTTTTTTTTTTAACTCATTATTATTCATTTTTAACTCACTATTGTCCAACCCTGTCCTAATACCCAAACTTGACCTGTTGTCCAAAATCATCATCACTGATCATCATCACTGTTACCAAGAAATCCCTTAATGCATTGTGCTGCGTACATCATTATCTTGTCAAAATCCAAGAGGGCAGTATATGCAGAACAGTCTGTGTTGTTAGTCTGCTGCTGTATATGCTGCATATTAGATACTTCAGTCTAGGTTTTTATTTGTAATATTTGCATTTCTAGAGAGCAGGCCACACCTACACTGCAGTAATAGGACGGTGAGTGTGATATGCCGGTTAGCCAGGTTATTGTTGTCCTCCTAAACTGGTTTAGAATTTTAAAATGGTTTTCTGCTTCTGAATTGACATGCTAACATGCTGACATGTAGAAATGGCATTTGAGAGGAAAAAGCTCAAATATATGCACATGTAGGCAGAGCAGTGTGGTTGGAAAGTTAAAAGTCTGACCAGTGGACGTTAGAGGGCTTGTTGGAAAGTCAGTCTTTTCTCTGTTGGGTCAACTGCATATACATGGGCGGAGCCTAAAGCAGGTGGTAAGTAGCATAGCTGACAGTGCAGCTCCAGTGAATGGCTCTGGAAGAGAAGGAAAGTGTCAGTAGGGTGAGGACAGGTAAGGTCTGGTTGTTGGCATGTCTTCTTTGTGAGCTGTTGAGAGGGCCGTCTCCATGCAGCAGCACTTGTTAGTTCTACCATATGTTTGGTGAAATTTCAGTTGTAGCAAATGTGTGGTGTTTGGCTAGCCATGTTTGGGGCTAGTGTTTGGGGTTAATATTTGGGTGTTAACAATGTTCGGGGGTTAGCAGTGTTTGGGGTTAACAATGTTTGGGGGTTAGCAGTGTTTGGGGTTAACAAGGTTTGGGGGTAGCAGTGTTTGGGCCATAATACAGACCTGAGGCCTGTTAGGCTAGTTTCTGCTTCTAGATGAAAGTGTTTTGCAGCTGAGCACGGTGTCCAAGCTGGTTTTTACTTATTTGTGTGCTCTGAGGGCCAGGTCTGTGGCTTTCTGGTTAGCTTGCTACTAGCCTATTTTACTGCTACCAACCCAGTTTTTCTGCTGCCGAGCAGGCTGCCCAAGGCCGCAACAACAATCTTTTCTAGCAGATATGAAACCTGTTGGTTTGTGTTGTGTTAGCTTTTTTTCTTTTGAACAAAATGTTAAAGGAATAAAGCAGGCCTGAATCTTACTAGGTTAATGTGTTGCTACTAGCTTTGCTTCTCTGCTGCTGAGCGGGCAGCAATGTTTATTTAATAATACCAGGTTAAGTGTACGAGAGTAGTTTCTCTTTCCTTTTTCTTTAGTTGCTCTGGAACACACTGTTGAGTCTTCTCCGTGTTGTGGGTGGGCCCATCTCAATGAAACACCATTATTGAGAGGGTGCCCACCTGATGACCCTGTAGACTTGAGTGCACAGAGGATATGTTATGCGACCAGGTTCAGAATAGAGAGGGTTGGAGTTGTCATGGGGCCTTAGGGAAGGCCAAATACATCAGGGAAGGAAAAGGTGCTTGCAAACGTGAAGGCAGCAGCGGCCAGAGACTTCATTGGGCAGGACTTCGTTAGAAGTCAGTCAAGTCTGTTGAGTGAAATCCAGTTTCTGGCTAATAACCAAAGTGTGCTGGATATCAGCATCCCTACCAATGAGGTGGAAACAGATAGTAGACAGCAAAAGTGTAGAGTGTAGGAAGCTAAAGAAAGAAAATAGTAGAGGGCAGAAAGCTAGAGCAAATTGGTCAAAGCTAGGGAGAAGAGTATTGTGGGCAAGTATTACAGATTTAGTAGGTGCTCTAGAAGGTTTGAAAGGGACAGTCGAGAAGAAGCTTGAGAAGATGGGAGGCATTATTTATGAATATATGGTGTCTGAAGATTTAGGGTTTGTGAGAGTAGGGTTAAAGCGACAGTAGAGAGCACCATCACTGAGTTGAACACTAGTTAGGAAAGCAAGGTCACGTTCAGCCCCTGGGCCTAATGGTGTGCCCTGCAAACTGTATGAATATGCTTCAATGCTTCAGATATGTCCAAGTTTCGATGGTGGCTTCTTAAAGTAGCATGGAAAAAACAGCTCGTTCCTACATCGTGGAGGCGAGTAGGAGGGATATTTATCCTTACAGAGAAAGACTGTTGAGGTATGGTAGTTGAGGTCCATTTGCTTTTTGAATGTGGAAGGTAAGAAGGTAAGATTTTCTTTAGTGTAGTGGCACAAAGACTTGGCTTACCTCTGGGTTACCTAGAGAGCAATAAGTTTGACACCTCAGTGCAGAAAGCTGGAATCCCAGTTTTTCCTGGATGTGATATGCAGGTCAGGTTGAACATGGTGGTTGTTGTCCTGCTGAATTGACATGCTATTTTTTTATGGTTTTGGAGGTGCTGAATTCTAGTATGACCTTTATAATAGTTAAAGGGCTAAAGGCAGGCAAAGACTGGCAATTGAGGGTAAATTTAGGTAGTCAGCTCATAGTGCCCCAGGAGATAGTCAGTACCAATCAGAGACCACCTGCTGTGGTCAGAAACACAGAGGATTGTGCATTTTGTGGAACTTACAGTTCCCTGGGAAGATGCTGTAGAAATGGCAGCTCAAATATATACACATGTAGCTATGTAGGCAGAGCAGTGTGGTTGGAAAGCAGGGGGTAAGTAGCATAGCTGACAGTGCAGCTCCAGTGAATGGCTCTGGAAGAGAAGGAAAGTGTCAGTAGGGCGAGGACAGGTAAGGTCTGGTTGTTGGCATGTCTTCTTTGTGAGCTGTTGAGAGGGCCGTCTCCATGCAGCAGCACTTGTTAGTTCTGACAATGTTTGGTGCGTAGTACAGGTTAGACACATTAAGAGATGATGAAAATTGTAAAAAATGTTTTGTTTTATTGTTGAAGTCTCTATTTTTGTTTGACATGTACAGGATTCATTTAAAGAACAAAGCCACAAACAGGAAACAAAGCAAGATGGTCTCTTGAGAAAAACCTTGGCAGTCACTCAGCTGTGCAACTGAACTACAAATGCACTTTCTCTTTCGAGATTTGAGCAACTGAGCAACACTTTGGTCAGTCATCTCATTTGGAATGTGAGGTGGGTGCATTTTCATTTTTTAAATGCAGTAAAACCAATAACTGCTAACAACTCAATCTTTCAGTTAACCCACATTTACTGAAAGCTCTTTAATTTTTAGTTGTTATGTAAACTAAATGTCACAAAGGTCATGCTGACTCCAACATGTATTCTGTGACTTCTTAACCTTTCCCCCCAGCCCTAGTGGCTTCAGGCCAACTCAGTGTTTTTAAACTTTATTGGTTTAAACATTGTGTCATGCCCCCAGAGACATCTCCAGCAAAAGGTCTGCTTGTGTTACAGCCATTAGCAAAACAGCAACTCATAAAAGGCAATAGCTTTGTAAGGCAAAACCATATTTGGACAGTAAAACATTCACATTTAGGCATTTTGAGCAGCATCAGTATGCAGAATTGACTAGTTTAACACATTTCACACAGGCTGTGGTCTTTGTAAAAATACTAAAAGCTACATGAAGTAAGAAATGTTATGTTTTGGATGGAAAAACAGTCACACTGACCTCCATCACCTTTTTTAAGACTGTCAAGTTGCAAAGCTGTACCAAACAGGCACATACAAGGTACAGAAATGCGCTTTGCTACAATGTAATGAACCATGCATCAACTTGCTTGCAGGGTGATGCATGGTTCAACTCTTCGCTCATAAGTTCTGATTTATGTTACTAGTGAATCTTAGTCATGAGAAGGTTGAGTGTAAACACTAAGACCTGCACTCACCACATAATCCATGCAGTAAGGTTAGAATTTCAGAGCATTTTATGGAATCTGAACCCTCACAACTAACAAATCCAAATCCTTTTGAATTGCTTTTAGAATCTATTTAACTTGAACTATTCACAAGTAATCAAAATTATCACATCTGGAATTGGCTTTTTGGTGGTGGGCTAAATGTCACAATTTGCAGCTCCCAAAAAAGTGTAAAAAAGTATAAAACACAAATTGAATATTGAAATAAGAGCTGTTAAAACTTCCTTTGGCAAGTCTTTGATATTTGATTCCAATTACTGATCTTAATTTACAAGTTAATCAGTTCAAATAACAGTAACAGAATACTTTGGTGTTTAACTGCAGAAATGACTGCTCCTGATTGTATGTTCAAGAGTTTTTCTTTCTTTGCTGCTGAGCGAAGACAGCAGCTGACTGAGAACACAACAAACAGCTAGGATACCTTTTGGAATTATGGCAGGTTACTTATGACATTAATATCAATTAGCTTTAATTTCCTGCTGAACTTTCTTCTGCCAAAAGTTAAGACCAGGATCAGCTAAAATAAGAAACCAGTGTCCTAAACTGGTGTTTGTGAGTAATTGGCTTCAGACTAAATCCAGAAAACCTGATCCAAAACTGCACTGCTATCAACCCCCAACCATACAATGAAAACACAAACATGGCCAAAAAAAAAATGGCACATAGAGAATAATAGCCCTTTTTCTGTAAACCTTTTTTACATTTTCCTTGACCAATACAAATTACAGACTAAAACGCAGTCAAGGCAAACCCTACAATGTAATTTTACTTGAAGAATAAATTAGCAGTCTGACATGTACTGTCTGTTCTGCAAAGAGGGGAGTTTTAAAGCTCATCTAAGCCCCAGCAAGACAAAACTCACCACATAAAAGGTCAGAAACAGGAGAGGACTTCATAAATATGTGCTACAAAGACAAGTTCTTAAAGTTGCCATTGTCTGTGTCATCACACAGTCTGGAGGCCTCTCTCATGGCCATCCAGCTGCACCTTAATCTTGTGCAGTTCCTCAATCTCCTGGTGATGTCTCTCTGTCTTATGGCGCACCAGAGAGCGATAGAAGCGTATGGTGAACACAACAAAGATAATGCCCACTGGGACCATGATGATGGTGGAGGCCAATGCAGCCTGCCAGCCGCTGTTCTGTGGTGCAGGCAATGTAGTCCCACTGGAGGCTGTTGTGGTGCTGCAGGTAGTTGGCTTTTTGGCTGTCCCAGAGTCTACAGGCAGGAACTTGATCCAGCAGAGGAGCACCACTTCTGCTAAAAACAACAAGATGCCCAGGGCTGTGGAGAACCCCCAGGCCAGTTCGATGTAGTGGTGCATGCGCTCGTGCGGCGATTCGCTGACAGAGTTTAGGTTGTGGATATTGCTGACTGCCTCCACATTGGGCAGGATGCAGGTGCTGATCAGCAGAGCGAAGAGGTGCACTGCCACCAGCACAGTGGTGCACACACTGAAGGCAATGAGGAGCTCACGAGGGTAACTGTACTGCCACTCCAGCTCTACCTCCACCATGGCCACCTACCACAAACAGGGACATGAATAAACACGTTAGTTGTGTCCTTCACAAAAAAAAAAAAAAAAAAAAGGATACAGTGCGTGTCATACTCCTTTAAATTTTTTCCCCTTAATGGCTTAATCAAGATAAAAAAAATCAAAAATTGGAAAGGCAGGGGTACACCCTAGACAGGTCACCAGTCCATCACAGGGCCACACGTATAGACGAACAACCACACATGCTTACACTCTTTCCTATGGTGAATCTGCATTCCCCAATCAACCTGACATACATGTTTTTGAACTGTGGAAGGAAGCCGGAGTACCCGGAGAGAACCCAAGCAAGATTCAAGCTGCTACTTCAATGTCAAAACACATTTACTCCTCTGGTTTGTCCAGCAACTTATATGTGTATATTTACAGTAATTTTGTCATGTAGTCACTAGTGTTAGAAGGCACTCTTGACTCAACTGAAGATAATATTGTACCACTGAAAAAATAAAAATGTTTATGTGCACGGTAAACTTTAACTCCTAGTGCAACAAGTGAAAATGCCACCCAAAAGAAAGAGCTATATAATGCAGACTTCAAGCTGCAGGTTAAAAAAAAGTATGCAGCCGAAAAAGTTTGGAGTGAGTTATGGCATTCAAGCAACCTGAGAGAAGAGGAGATGACACAGGTTCATCTCCCTCCACCCCGACATTGGTTGCAGACACAGGATTAATACCATAATGCAGTTCTGCTTGTTGTTATACCTGGTTTGCATTCTTTATGGGCTGATTTAGACTAAACTTATTTAGACTTACTAGAATAAACTTATACACAAAAACAACATCTATGTTTTTTTCTGTTTAACAAGGCTGTTTTTGCTAAAAGAGACTTATACTCCAGTGCAACTTATAGCCCAGAAAATATGGTATATTCCAATTCTGTGAAAAGGTCCCTCAGTATCTTACACACTGCACCTTTGGCCATTCAGCAGTCAACAAAAAAACAAATAAACTAAACTGAAAAAAAAAAAAAATCTATTATAGTGTGAAACGTAAAAGAAGCAGCTGGACCTTTTATGAAGCTCTGCTGCACTGAAACTGGTCAGAAAGGTGAATATTACTAACCATTGCAAAACCAGAGAGCAGTGCAGAGGTCCTGCTGGAGGCCTTCAACTTGGCACGGCTCAGGTAGAGTTTCCTCCAGGACAGGGCCTGCACTGAGTGGTGGTTGGAGCTGACCAGCTCAAGGTAACTGCGCCGCACCCAGTCCCTGTAATCCATCCCTCCGCCATCTGGAGCCTGCTCTGACACCCCTGGCACTGGTGAACCCATAGGCACGTTTAGCTCACTGCTCATGGCACCTGGTGGGTATAAAGTTGAATAGGAAATAGTCTTACTGGACAAGACCTGTAACATTTCTGCAACACTTCCAATGACTGGCTTGACTTGAACATATAAGCTTAAAGACTGCGGCACAAGTTAAATAAACAAACCTTAGGTGCAAGAGAACACTGTAATACATTAATTACAAAATTATAGTTTCACATTCAAAAGTTTAACACACCACAAAAGATCAAAAATAAGAAAGCTCAGATTTGTATGATTCCAAGTCTATATATAAAATATTTTCTTTCCACCTGGTAGTGTGGGTCCAAAGAAATGAAAAGAAAAACCTTGTAAGAATCAATCATTCTCATTACAGCATGTGCAAAATTTTAAACTAGAAAATCTTTTTACGAGTATATGCTTATACAAAATACCCTCCCCTAATAGTTCTGTTATAATTTTTGATATGGAGAATGAAGCCTTCAGAGTTCAGAGACACTCCCTATGTAGATTTGGTTGGTGATTATGCAGTAATGACAACGTACTTACGAATACTATATTCCATTTCTGCCAATAGATCGCACTAAATATTACACATTGAACCTTTAAGGGCTCCTACGTAGATGCATACAACCTAGGGAATAAATTATATCACAAAACCATAAAACAAATTACAGAACAAGAAAACAACTGAATTAAAAGCACCTGATTGGTCTGTGACTTTATGAAAATAAAATTAGGATTCTGATGTTCATTCATGCTCAAAGCAAGATAAGTATAAATTACACGCTACAGCATTACAACTCAATCTTTCTGTATTATTTCAGAGTACAATCTGTGTTCTGCCTATCAATCTTTGCAGCTCCATTCTTCTGTTGATATTCAACAATACATTTTCCCTTTAAAGGAGTAGTCTCAAATATTCCCATAACCCTGAGTGAAGTTTTTTTTTTCTTTTTTTAGAGGCCATGAGGTCCCAGTACTATTTTGCTCCAACATGCGGTTGGCAAAGAACCAGGGTGTTGTAAAGAAGAAGAAGTACTACTTTATTAATCCCCAAGGGGAAAGTCAGTTGTTACAGCAGTTATTAAATTCGAGATTATTTAAATTATATTGATTAATAGTAATTCATAAAGTAATTAATACAGTAATAAAGTAATTAACTAATTATTTATTGGGGGGGGGGTTGTGTGTGTGTGTGTGTGTGTGTGTGTTACTAAAGACTAGTAATTTGGACATCCTGACCCTCTTCTCAAGTACTATGAGACAAAGGGGACATGGGAAAGGGATATTATGAGAAAAACATAAATACTAAGGGGAGCTTTAAGAATAAAGCTGCAACTGAAAAAAAAAACATGCATTCCCTAATTCTGTCGAGTAAATCATGCCAAAATAAACTGGCAAAGTGTCTCTGCCAAAAAACAAAAACAGTGCACCAATGGTTGGAAACCTTAATTCGACAGAATACAATGGTATTTCAGACAAGAACATGCTAACTTTGTGCAAACATTTTGAAAAAGGCTCTTTCCTGGTTAATGTTGCATCCCATGTCAGAGAAGGGATTTTCTCTTAATGGAATAAAATATGCACTGCATTACTATCAAGAGTGCTCCTTCCTCTGTGCTAGTATTTCTGCATTTCCACTGCCAATTATTAAGACATCTTGTGTAGCTGAGTACACACCCGTACATTTTGCAGGGTTTACAATAAACAGTTTTCCAATTTTTTCTCCTATATTTAAAAACAAATAATTCAACAATAATTTTAAAAAATTATCAGCAAATTAATCAGTCATGAAAATAATGAATTACAGCCCTACCATAAAGATTTATTTTGGCCACACAGTTGGTGAAACTGACATTTCACCACTACCTGTTCAACACTAACCACAAGACTGCAAAAACAACCAGAGTTTCAGAGTTGTAGACCTGCACATTAACTGTCAAAGCAACATTAAACTACCAAATAAATATCAAAGAAACATTAACTACCAAATCAACATTAAATTACCAAAGAAATATCAAAGAAACATTAACTACCATAGCAACATTAAACTACCAAAAAATATCAAAGAAACATTAACCACCATAGCAACATTAAACTAAGAAGGAAATATCAAAGAAACATTAACTATCAAAGCAACATTAAACTACCAAAGAAATATCAAAGAAACATTAACTACCATAGCAACATTAAACTAAGAAGGAAATATCAAAGAAATATTAACTACCATAGCAACATTAAACTACCAAAGAAATATTAACTACCATAGCAACATTAAACTACCAAAGAAATATCAAAGAAACATTAACTACCATAGCAACATTAAACTACCAAAGAAATATCAAAGATTAACTACCAAAGCCACATTAAACTACCAAAGAAATATCAAAGAAACATTAACTACCATAGCAACATTGAACTAAGGAGGGAAATATCAAAGAAACATTAACTACCAAAGCAACATTAACTACCAAAGAAATATCAAAGAAACATTAACTACCATAGCAACATTAAACTAAGAAGGAAATATCAAAGAAACATTAAACTACCAAAGCCAAAACACATGAATCCTACCAAAACTGGTAGATAAATGAGTTTTATAACTGGAGTTAACCTGGTTGTCTACGTGGGAAAAGTTTAATTGATGCAGTGTATCAGTTAAGTAAAAATGCAAGACATAGTTTAAATAAAGCGAATTAAACATATAATCCACATGTGGTCGTCGGATTTTGCTGGGCTAACAGTTCAGGAGATGAGTGCACCTTTATTTAGAACAGCGGTAAGTTAGCCGGATCCACTTACCTACTTTAGCTAACCCAAAGCTAGTGTACCACACAGCTGCAGTTTTATGAGCTAACGGAAGACACACTTTATAACATTCTTCTATAAGATTGTTCTGCAAAATTACAAAGAAAGAGTCGCTGTGGTTGTAGTTACAAGTAGGGCAAAAAGTGTCGGGATTTTCAGACAACATTAGTAACAGTCACGTCTAGCTAACTTAGCTAACTCGCTTCCTAACCGCTGTGCTCGCCTGTGATGCTAATGGACAACTTTTTAGCCTTACCTGTCTGAAGCGTCGTCTGAAGCAAAGATACAAACTCCGAGTCGGTCTTCTCTCCACGCTGCTCACGGCAATAAATGACCTGGCTCCGACGGTTCTGTTTAGACCACTTCCCCTCTCCGGTAGCACTACATCCTTTCCGCTCCAGCAGACGAACGAGTGCCTGATGGAAATGCGACTAGCTACTTTCTTCCACACATCGCACCTGGGTGATTGCTTCCGCGCTGGCAATCCTCAGCTAAGGGGGCAGCGATTTCCACGGTTCTGTTTGTTTCGTTTGGACCGGAGACCCGCGGAGGACAGTTTCCTAAAGGGAGACTTCCGGTTGGGCGTGTTCCCTTCAACATAAAAGCGCGCACACACGAATCGTTAAGTACCGCTACAATAAAGTGTAGAAGTTGGAGCACATTTTTGTTGCAATGAAAAATATAAAGTACAATACCTGCAACAAAGTGGTATTAAAATTAACTTTTCTTTAAATGTTAATGTACAATTTTTTAATTTAATGAACATAAAAACTAGACAAAACATAAAAAGCAAAAGTGTGGCTTGCACAAAAGTAAGTTTAAATACTGACTAGTATAGTAGGACTGCACATGCCACAATTACTGTTGTTACTTTTGCATTGTTTTCTAAATTCCTGAAATAAAAAGCAACAATGAATGAACACTATGAAATTCTGATACATTTGCCAGAAGATTTGGATCTACTTTTCATCTCAAAAGCAACTATGTCTTAAAAGTGTAAATAAAGTGTGTAACAGAGGTGAAAACCATCCTGAGTCATTATGGAGGGGATTTGTCAGTAAAGTGGTCAGTGTGCCCATAGTTTCTTGCCTCACTGGCAACATCATGTCCTCTTTTATTGCTGCCAGCCCTTATTTCAGACATTACTATTTCTGCATTTGGATGTAGCCTATTTTTAAGAAGGGCCCAGGGTCAGTGTTGATGCCAGCCACTCTCCAATCCAACCAAAAATAGCACCACATCAAGCTCTAAATACCTGAATTGACAGTCCTGGATATAATCTAAAATGATGGTTCTGGTGGAACTTAATGATGCGACTCTGTTGATTATTGTGTCTAGAAACATCCTCAGGACAACTAAAGTCATGACTTTATCCCCTCTATCATGACAGTAGCAGCACTGCTTATCTTTACATACACAGAACACAGTCATCACTACTGGAAACAGAGTGATGTGTGTAAAAGAACTGCAAAGGTCATGTAACTGCTATTTCGCAAAACAAGAGTCAAGGAAATACACCACATTCCTTTAACGCTGGTCTGCAGATGGAGTAATAACAATTCATCTGACTTTGGTCCTTACACATCCTGAATGAGGGCAGTTTTGGAAAACAGGAACTAGTTAAAATTAGAACTTTATCGACCCCAGGACAGACCATTACTCACTTGTGTAATTGTTGTAGTCTCAGTATAATTGCATCTTTGATGCACTCTTAAACCTGGCTAATGGTAAAGGCTGTTTCATAATGAAAGAGCACACTGTTGTAGCACAGTATTATACACAGATAAAAGTTGATTATTTGAATTAGGTAAGATTATGTGTGCTATTGGCAATTTAAGCCTTAAAAATAGCACGGGCACAGGGACCATCTCCAGCTATGGATTAATGCGCATTTGGTGCTGTAGTCAGTTATTGTGGTAGCAGTACGTTGTATATGGGATTTAGATGAAGTACAGATTTTGGACAATTGAGCTCAGTGACACATTGGACTGTTTCATCAGGCTCTACTGCAGTTCATTAGTTAGTGTTTTAGCGTGTTAGCGTTTTGTCTTTTCACCAAATTTTTTGACAGTTTAAACTATAAAATTTAAAATATTGAAAACTTTATTCCTTAAAATATTCAGGTGAACTATACCAGAGACCACCTTACATATTTCATGGTTTCAAGGTAAATGAGAAGAATTGCAAAGATGACTTTTAGAAGAACATGCAGGTTTCTCTAAACAAGTGTAGACAGTAAATAAAAAAGAGGTTTATAGAGAGTATTTAAAACATTTATTGAGTATCATCACAAGTAGAGTAAAAGTGAAAAACCAGTGCGACATCAGGAGCCAGAAATGGCTGTTACAGTAGCTCAAAGTTGCTGACCTGCAAATCATAATTCCATGTGTTTCCTTTCAAGGGGCTTATATGTGTACAAAAGAACCTTCAAACAAAGCAGAGCTGCCACTCATTTCAGATTCAGTACACAAATTTACTGAGATCTATACATATGAGTGGGCTGTAAGTCTTTCTAACAGCTGGGCAATAGCTGGACCTATTAATATTTTCATATATAAAGGACTGTATCTGTATATTTTTCTAGCTTCACCTACATGTGAAATTTTCCAGTATGTTTTGGAAAAATACAAAGTAATATAAAACATACATTAAAAAAAACTATGAAACAGTATTTGTTACTGTGCAGTACAAATGTGCAGTGTTTTTTTTTTTTTTCAGCCTTATATAAAGTCTTTATTGTGCGTTCAAAATGGTTAGCATAACGATCCTCAGGTCCTACCAATTCAATCAATTCCTAAAGAGTTAAACATGGCAATCAGAATTCAATTCTTCTAAAATGCTAACTAAAAACATTTACAGCTCTCTCAGTTCTTTTAGGAATCAGAACAGAGTGCTGTGTAGTACCAGACCTGATTATGAGTAAATCATGCTCTTTAGAATGGAGAGTACAAATGTGTCTACAAAGTCATCTAAAACAAGTAGATATTAAATGAAATCTTGTCAATAAATAACTGCATTAGGACTGCTCGTTCTGCAGATCATAAGAGAGAATAAATTACAGCAGGCTGCTACCTTTTGTGCCTCTTTTGCACAAAATGCTGCTGTTTTTAGGTGATTATGATTTCTGTTGTTTAGTTGATGCCTGCTGCTGCTTGTGGTGGGTGGGCAGACAGGAAGTATACAGCTTCCTGCTGCCTATTGTTCTCAGAAACTACTGAGATTAACGCTGAAGATGTAATTTGATCATTTGAAATTATAAAGTTAGTTGATGACTTTTGGGTTAAAATTGATGTGCTGATGCTTTTGTATTGAGCATGAGTGATGCCCTGTTGCTTAGCTACACATAAGTGCTTAGAGCTTGCAATGTTAAAACATCACAGTGATATACATGAGTAATACCAAAGCAGTAGATAGAATTAAATGCAAAATTTGGCTTGTTCAAAACTACACATCGGCTCAACCCCACAGTCTGTGACAGCACAGAACAATCCATCAGCTGAGTTACTTGAAGGTAGGACGCACGGTTTACAGAGGTTGCTGGTGGTTTCATTTAGGACCTTACTTGACAATGACTATTGTAGTGTTGTGAATGGACTCCATGACAGCAGCCAGGCGACTGCACAGGTCGTGGGCCTGGTTGTCATGGACTTTGGGTGGGTCTTTAAGCACCACTGCCTCAGCTGAGCCATCGAGGACCCTGGGCAGAAACTCACCCAGCTTTACCTGTAATGAGTCTGAACACAGAGGTTTGTTTTAGGATACTTTACTTTGCTGTTTGTCAGTGTTAGTTTTGTGTATTTAAATAAAAAAATAAATGCAATTCAGGTGTCTTTTATGGTTTGATTAAGTCTAATGAATGTTGTATGTTGAAAACATCCCAAAAGTCTGCAGTGCAATAAATGTGGCAAGCCACCTTATAGAATTATTGTTTTCCTAATCTCTTTAGAAAAAAAAAAAAAAGGTGACAATTGACAAAACTCTGACAACAAATTATGTAACACTGAATAGACAAAAACTTAAATATAACATATATAGATCAATAGATTGTTAACTGATGTTCTGATGTGTTAATACAGCTAGTCTTACCATCCATGTCCTGGCCCAGGCAGCAGCACCAGTGGCTGCGGATGCTCTCCATAGCTTCCCGGTCTTCCTGCGATAAAGACAAGTCATGGCTCATCAGGTGAAGACAGGGTATGACGGCCTCGTTCATGATGGTGACACCTTCCTCCACCTTGCTCTCCTCCCCACTGGAAAACAGCCGCGATGCACTTTCATTCAACGCCTGCAGTGTGATTGATGGAAAGATGTAGAAGACAGTTAAAGCAATCGTTGCTAGATTTCCTCTGTAGACACTATGTTAGAGTTTTTTTTTTTTTTTTTTATTTTCATCAGTTTACAATGAAGTGTCAATAAAGCAGACAAATATATTTAAAAGCACTTCTGTAGTGCATAATAATAAAGATTCTTTAACCAGATGACTGGAATTGTTTGTGAAAACCATACAGAACACAGCTTGTGATCAAATGGCCTTTCAACAGCAGATGGAGTTTGCCCAGTCAACAATGTCCACATTTATTTTTAAACAGTAACCTGTACTTACTGTGAGGCATTTCCTCCTGTAAACTGCAATAAGAGACTGGTCCACTCCACGTTTCTCTCCGTTCCCCAGCAGGGTGGCGTTACTCTCATACGCATGAGTCAGGTAGATCAGTGCTTCGCGCATCCTGCAGCACACACAAAGCAGCAGTCACTGTGATTTATCCTTTAAAGAAAATGTGGTATCATTTTTGGTAAGAAACCTTTTGAGTATATAAAGAGTAAGTGTTTTTTTTTGTTTTGTTTTTTTAAAAGGGCAGAACACAGAGGTTTTTTATTCAGTACAATATTCACACATAATGTAAAATATGTGTAAACACACAGCTAAGTGGATGAATAGAACAACAGAACTCATCTGACAAATGGTGGTTATGTAGAGTAGTGGGGAATGTTCAACACCTACTTTCCATTCTGGTAGTGCTCCAGCCCCGTCAGCAGGTAGACAAACACTGTCCTGAACAGCCTGTAGTCATCATGCCACTGCTGTGAGAGAGCAGACAGCACAGTCACTTCACCTGCTCTTTGCAATTAGTGCTAACTCAATTTCGATGTAGGTAAAACATTACAGACACCATGGTTTAATGCTAAACTGGTCATTGGCTGAGTACAGTTTAAATTGTCTAATCACCTTACACAATTGAAACTGCTATTTATTTTGTAATAGAGAACAGGTTGTTTTACTAAATCTAATTATTCTCTTAAAGGATAATGCTGCAATTCTATTTTTTTTTGTTATTGTCAAAAAACCCTTAACAAGACTAAAACCAACAATGTCCATCTTTAGAAAATGTCATAAATTTATGCTTTTTCAAAAAGGTTTTTACATTACAGAGCACTACTCAAACAAGCGTAAATAGTCCATTTGTTGGGGACAATTTTCAGCTGCAAATTTGAAAGGCTGGTGAGTATTTCCACCAGCAATATGGGAATGAAAGACCAAACTAGATCGTAGGTATTCATGGAAATGAGGGAACAAGCTAAAGCAAACAGTGGCACAGGGGAATAGGATATCAGGCTGTGTGATCCACAGACAATACTATTTAGTAGGAGCAGTTCACTGTTGACAAAAAGAGCAGTACAGAATATCATGTAACAGTTTGAGTACTGGATATATTAGCTGTTTATCAACAACTACTAACAAATAACTAACCTTTGATACTATGTTCTTGTGATATGAAACAATTTAAAGCTCTGTGAATGATGCACACTAACAGCTATGTAACACTGACATCTGCATAGTTCTCATTCCAATGTGACCAAGTGTCACTGGGTTCACATTCTCCCTGCTGCAATTCCAACCACGCAGGCCCAAATACACTCACCAGATAAGGAATTTAATATACTGACCAGAACCAGAACCTCTTTCACAAAGCTGAGACAACCATGTTATGTGGTTTTATTACCACAAATTGTATTTACATTCATTTTCTATATTTCCATATTGCTGATTGGGATTTGACAAAGCTTTTGTCTGCTGAGATGTAATGTCCAGCAAAGCAGAGGAAGAAGCATTTAACACTTGATTGTAGACAGTACCAAGTATTCATCCATGTCCATGTCTTCTGGTTTGATGAGGCGCAGCTTGGCTCTGGCTTCTCTCATGATACTGATGGCCCTGCATGTACAGAAAGGATTGGATAGTTAAAAACTAGGACCAGATTGACATAGGAACATCCACACTGAACAGAAGACCTCCACTCTGGACACTAGATGGCACAATATGCATGCTGTATGTTCTACTCTATTCCTGTTCACACCATGAACTACTGCTGCTATGAGTAAAGCCTTCTCACTTTGCTTTTTGTACACATCAATACACATAAACAACTCCCCAGGAATTCTCTGTTTTCTGACAAACCAATTTATCTTACCCCTTTATACTTCTTCACAACATGTTTTAATGTATGTCCAACAGGTTTCTCCTTGATATTAAGGTGTTTGATCCATTGACAATACACTAATTTATCTATATTCTCTTTTTTAATCCTTCTGAAAACTTGACTCAAAGTCTGAGACTCATCAACAGGCTGTTTGTTATCTGCCTGTACCTCTCATCAAAGCTAAGGTTGCGGTCAGTAAACTGCTCCAGTAGAGTTCTCTCAATAATACGCTTGGGTGCCTTGTTCTGGAAAAAGTAGACCAGAGCATGCTGCAGGCGAGCATCCTCCTGGGGTGTGGTCTCCTCCTGGGAGAGTTCATATAAGCGGGAATACTCCTCGTGGAAGGCCTGTGGAATTTCAATATTTCAGTTTCCCAAAATGCTCATAGCTTGCAAGCATATAGCAGCATGTTACATGATTTCATTGACTTCAACCTCATAATGACTGACAGACCTAACAGTGACTCCTACAGGGACTGAGCAAGTAATAAAATAACTTAATGCAACTTTCGTAGATACAGTGTTGCTGGCTAATAGTTAATACAGACATTTGACAGATGATACCTTGATGAGGCCAGCCTCAGGACCCTCCTTGTCAAAAGTCTGTCGGGCCTTGGCTATAGCTAGAATGATTCCCTGCATAGCTGGAGTGAGCATCATCTAGGAAATGACAGAGCAGTGAGGAGAAACAATGGTGTTGATAACACTAGCAGGTCAGCAAACAGGTTATTGACTATCTGACAACTATTATACTGAATACTCAAAGTCAAGATATCTAAAAATTAAAACACTAATCTAATACCCCATCTCTCTGTAATGAGGTGCTGTTAATGTTTTATTTTTATCCAAATTAAATTCTCATGGTTTGGTCAGTGGTGGGACATTTCCACAAAGTAAGAATTTCAAACTGCAAACCAGGAACATCAAAATGTGTCCCAAAAGCAGTGAACAACTGGCAGGAAGATGAAACCACATATGCAAGCTTTGACTAGAATGCCTCTGTTTCAGCTGCAATTTTGAATATCAAGTTTATGTTCGTCGCAAAGTTGGTGTCATAAATTTAAAGTCAGACAATACTGAAAAGTTTCCACAAAAATCTTTCAGTGACGCTGCTAACTTAAAAGGTTTGAAAGTACAACAATGTAGTATTCACTACAAATTTTATAGCACACTATAAAATCTACCTACCTCTTCATTGTATCCATCAGCATCAGCCCTCACCATGATCCTGCCCACATTTGGGATTTCCACTTCTGACACCTCGTTCTCAGTCTGTTGCTGTCTAGCTGGGACCTCCTGCTGCTGCTCCTCAGATTTCTGCTCTGCTTCATGTTCAGGAGCTTCTCTGAAGGCCTCTGACTCACCTTCAATTTCAGAGGTGAGGCCTGCCAACTCTGTTTCATCCTTTTCCACATGGAGGTCTGATGATGGCTCGTTACTAAGCTCTGCTTCGGGGCCAGGAATCTGAGAAAGAAATATGTAGCAGAAACACATTACTGTCCATCCATCTATAATCTGCATCAGTTTATCCAGTCTAGTGTTTAAATGGCCTTCTAATGGCATTGGAAACCTAGTACAGGACCTACATAATGTGTTTCCGTGTAATAACGCACCTACCCTAATCTTCACATCTGAATAAATTATAAATACCTGGAGTAAAATTAATATATCTGGAAAATGTCAGGTCAAATTCAGTACACAGCTTGACTTTTATTTTAACTGTGAATAACACACAACTAAATATGTTCACTGGATTAAAAAGTGCAATATTTGCCTCTGAACTGTTCTGGAATAGAAGTACTATAAAATGTACAAAAGTACAAGTAACTCAAAATTGTACAGTATATGTTGTTACTTCCCACCTCTGTGGAACTGGTGTTTCTAATATTTTATCATAAAATTATAAAGCAAAAATTATATGATATACCTCTGATCAAGCGACCGACTATCAAACACATCTGTTGAATCCAATTAGTCCTAAGCTTTTCTTTATCTGTACATTATACCCAGCCTGACATTAAGCCTGCTGTTCCACCACTATGCTAAGTGGTGAAATGGGATCCTTGACCCAGATGTACACACTTTATTTTTGTGACCTGGTATTTCTGACCCATATTCAACAGAAGGAGAGTGAGTGAGTGGCGTATCACAGACTTGCCCACCTGACTCTGCAGCTGCTTCTGATCTGAGGTACATCTCTGGCTTGGCCCCAAGTTGTTGGTGACTGCTGCACTGCTGCTGTCATCTGGCTGGGACCCAGGGCTCTGTGGTCTTAATGCCTCCACAGGCATTAAGTCTGATTCTTCTAGGGTCAGAAAAAGATTAGTGAGGCTGTGAGTGAGCATGCACTGCAATAAAGCAGAAATTATTTTGATTTGCAAAATATTTAATGGCTACCTTCTCCTATAGTGGAGAATCTGAAGTGCAATTTGTAAGCAATCATACACAGTAGCAGATTTTAAACATTACCCCTACTCCAGTTATATATGTTCTCATTCCAATTTTGTGTAAGGATCTGGAGTGAGTGTTGGCCTGATAGGTTCTATTTATCTTTAATGTGGAAATGTGAAAGGCAAATACATAATCCAAACAGGTGTTACTATATTGCGTATTCTTCCGTCATTTACTTCTCAAACGCTGTACTGTATATATTTGAGTCTGAAAATCAATTTAAATTTACTACATACTTTTTAAGGCCTATATATATTCTGAATGATGATCTGTCTGCATTTATCTGAAAATACATGTAAAACAGAAAAGCCTTTTATGGTTTCTACAAACTACATTTCACTTTCTCTAGTCAACACTTCAGACCTCCAGACGGCTCCCTGTGACTGTGCTCTGGATCCTTCTCTGTTTCTGGATCTGGTTGTGGTTCTGAAGCAGCTCTATCATCCAGCTCTTCAGTGGAGGGCCCCAACTGGGGTGCTGGTTCAACAGGTGTTGGCTGTTCGCTGTCTGGACCAGGGTTTGTGGGCTCTGCTGAAGCTGTAGACTCTCCTTGTGGGGTCGCTGTCTGGCAGAATTGCTCCTCCCATTCACTGAGCTCCTGCTGGAACCAACGGTTATCCTCCTGGACGTAACGCCTGAGGATGGGAGGCAGGGAGTCCAAGCCATGCAGCACCTGGCCTGTCTCATTATCTGTGTCTTCTGGGTAGAAAACAACACAGCCAAAGAATATCAGAGTGGCTGTGACAAAACATGTACATTTCTATGCAGAGGTATATCTGCCAGAGCATTAATAAATTGGAACATCTTTTTATACATCATATGTATATACTGTATTTAGTATTTTTTAATGATTCCCATCTGTTTTCATATCCTGTTGCCGCAGGATTCAAGGACTTTCAAAAACTTTTATTCATACATTTTGTCATGGCATTTATATCGAGGGTGTCTACTTAAGAAAACAATTATTGTACTCTTAAGTGCTCACACCTGGTGTGAACTAATTGTCAATAAGTACATTTTCATTTCTGACTTTCAGAAGAGACTGTGCACATCACAGTATTGGTCTGAGGTACATACAGTATGTTGACATACCTGTAATAAGGTGGGGTAGCCTGTCATCGATGTACATCAAGCAGTATGCGCTGGCATTGGTCATGCCCCCGAATGAGTCTCGCTCCAGTTCCTCCCATGATGACTCAGTGATGCTGATATCATTGTACTTCATCCAGCGCTTGTTGGCATGGTCGTAGATGTAGGCCCAGTAATGGCCTGCTGATGCCTGGCCCTCATGGACGAGCACTGCGTGGAGTCTGTAGGGTACCTATATAATAGTGGTAGATAGCACCAGCAGCATAAATACTGACACCCAACATTCCTGGGATCCAATATCCAAACACTGAGAGCTGACAGTTCACTACAGAATAACATTCAACTGTTATTTGTATGTGACTGAATTGATATTTGTGAGAGTGAATAAAGTGAGTGTAAGTCTTACCTGGCAGAGACTGTTGTGTGAATACATGCCCTCAAGCATCTGAGTGAGTCTGTCAATGCTGGCCTTTAGCTCTGACACGCACACAAACACAAAATACCAAATAAAAGCCCAGTAAGGAAACAAACAAATCAATATACTGTAGTGCAGCTATAGCAATGTGGAAATATCTTGTATATTTTTATTGTTTGCTTCTTTGCCCCATAATTGGAAAATATGGGAGAACAGGGTGAATTTTTTCAGCTGGCATTCATGTGTATAACTTAATTCACATATATTGTGGCCTGCTTGAATGGACATGAGTCACGGTCATCTAAAAGACATCTGGGTCCGTTTTTGTGCAGTTACACAGCTCTGCACCAGGGGAGTGATATTTTCCTTATGTGCACTGCAGGTTTTTTTTTTAACCTTACTTGTATCAATTATTTAAATTTATAGAATATATATGTATTGTGGTGCAACAAAGTCAAGGAAGACGTGCAGCAGTGGACTTGCTTTTGGAAAGTTTGGGGATCACTGTAATTTCATTAACAAGACTGACGACATTCTGCGTGCTCTGCACCATCTGCTGTTACAGGTTTGTCAGTGGGTGTGGCAGCATTATTTACAATTAATCAAATAACTATGTGGAAAGTGTCACCCAACTCACCCCTCAGCTTGATGCAGCATTTGAACATCTTTCAGCTCGCTGTTCCAATTTTCTCACTAGCCGCTTCCATGCACTCATTCCCAGCAAAAAATCTCTAATAAAGCTACTGTATATCTTTAGCACCAAACAATAGACCTATGAAGTTAATAATTATCTGGTGAACATAGTGGGGCATTTTACAGAGAGGTATTAGAGTCTATAAATTGAGTAAAGCATATGATGACTCATGTAGTCTTAGTGGATAAAATTAGTGAAATACAATACTTTTTCTTAGTGAATTTGATCGTACATGACAACAACAACCACTGTTGGTGTGCAAAATATGAGTATTTGCATTAGCAAACCATTTATGTCATTCTCTACTTCAGTCCTCCAACGCTGTAGGCAGGTCTTAACAAAGTGAAGCTCTTCTTCCGTGATGCTGTGGGGGGCTGGGTGTGGTGGGCAGTCAACAGGGTGTCTGCACTGGGTGAAGGGCTTATATATGGGGGTCCGCTGGCAACTTGAAACACTGGAAACCAGGCCCTCAGATGAATCTGTATCTTCAGGTTCACTAAGGGTGGCATGAAAAGCATCAAGGGACAGGTGCAGTATATGGCTTACAGTCTGTACGACCTGTGGTTGTGAGTAATTGTAAAAATTTAGATATATAAGCAATCTGTATCTTAAAATTACATTTTCTTTCTTGCTCTTTTTTCATTATACTCTCTAGGCTCTATTTTCTTCAACCACAAGGATTTATTACAGCAAAAAATATAAATATATAAATATAGGAAAATTATGGCCCCTTAATTGCAATAATTAACTTGGTGAGTATACTGCTATTATTACTAATAGAAAAGATGAACCAAAATATATTAATAGGAATGATGAGCACAAAAAAAAAAGGAAAAAAAAAAAAATCACATTCAAATTATACCTGGTATACTTTATATTAACAAACCAGCATAGGCACTATATTTATGTTTTTAACATGACTGTTGTTGACTCTTTGTCCTGTGCAACTAGACATCTATAAATAATATATTATTGTGCTTTTGTCCTTGATGTGTACAGTTTTCTGGTCAAGTACTCTACCTGTTGTCTTTGGATATGGGTTCACTGAGGGGGTGGCTTGCAGGAGTCGGTGAAGATGCAGCAGGTCTCAGGTCTTCAGCAGGGGAAACACTTGTAGGCTTGGTGGTGGCAAACTCCAACACAAACTGTAGCATGTCTGCAAGAGGATACTTGGTAGGTCCTGATCCGTAGTTTTTGTAGCTGTAAATAAATAAATGGAAACAGTTAGTCCAAGAATTGTGGCCATAAATTTTTTTAAATGAGATCTCAGCTTTAACAGGTAACCCACCACTCGAGTTTCTGTTGAAGAACTGCAAGTTGCTCTTTCATTTTTTTTACTTCTCCTCTCCTTTCATGGGTTTGTTCTATATTTTTATGAAGATATCTGTATAAAAAAAGAAAAAATCATGCCCTCCCCTAAACTGATCAGTATGTGTGTTTAAGATTTGTTGAACCAATTCACATAGACACATGATATGGCATACATTTGTAGACAATACTCCTGAAAAATGGTGATGACAAATGCAACTAAAAGAACTGTGTGATCTGTAGGTCACCTGTCCATATAAATGATTTGTGGGAACTCCAGCTTCTTGTGTATCTTCTCAGGACGACCGAGCTGTGTGTTGAACTCAAACCTCGAGAGTTCAAATGTCAAGACTGGAGGTAATTTTTTGAACCATCTCTGCAACCAAGAGAAACATTCTTAACACAGCATCAAAATGCTAAAACACTGACTGAATGTAGAAATTCCACAGTTTCTCAGTTGATAAAGCTGTTAACCTCACGGCCAGATGTAACAATGTGATCTGAATGTAGTGATTCAATCTCCTTCTCAACCATAGCACCTTCCAGGCATTCATCCAGATTGTTGAAGCCATTCACTTGTAAGGGATACTGGCCAAACTGCTCAATATTACATAACGTGTTACCTAAACAGAAACGCATAAATGTGAGAACTGGGGAAACACTTCACAATGATTATGACACTATGATTAAAACACATATAGAATCATACCTTCATGTCTTCTTTCTGTCACAAAAGTGCCATAGAAAAGCTGGACCATGGGGTTTTGTTGTTTGTCTTCTATGTCGCTAAAAGCAAAACACAACATCATGTTTATGTAATTTAGAAAACAGAGGTCCAATGAAGAAGCTTAGTCATTAACCATGTATGTGAGTGACATCAACACAACACAACATACTTTCCACTGGCAGCCAGCTGAAATGCATCCTCTAACCAGTCAAGCAGTTTGTGGGAAAACTCACTGACATCCTGAAACAGAGACATAAGAAAAAAGTGAAAATTTTCTTTCTTTCTTTCATTGATGTGCTCTTTCATTCCTTTGTATGGATGCCTGCAGAACCAATGAAGGGCTTAAGAACTAAAGAAATGCTTGCACAATTCTATGTACTGTTAGCTCTTTAGATATTTCAAAGCTTTTAACTACCTCTGATACCTCATCTGCACGACCACTTTTTATCTCATCAGTGAACTTCCATGCTAAGGACGTAACAAAAACTAAGCTCTCTCCATTTGCTGAGAAAAATTGTGACACATTGTTGAAAACGCTATAAAAAGTTAATTAGCACATTATTTGGAAACTAGGATATATTGGACATAATTTTACCAACACTGTATTTTAATTAATGTATTTAAAATACACAAATAAAAATCCAAGTAAGGTTAAGGTAGTGACCACAGATTTCATGTGCACTAGAATGCTGAAATGCTGTACCTGTTGCGCCTCACTGGTCCTGAAGGCTTCACGTAATAACTCTACTGCAGCAGAAGGGTCCACAAATCTGCGGGTGGAGCCCACCATGAGTGCAAACAGACAGCGCAGCTCTTGCATGAAAGCTATGTTCCGCTTGTCCTGTTAACACAAACTCAGTCAAACTCCAACTGTTTATGCCATCACATTGTCATTATGTTTACAATATTAAGTAAAATTAACATGTATCACTGAAAATACTGTATGTAAACAAAGTTTAGTGTGATGGAAATGACACTGTTGTTTATGAAAAAAATACTTGTATGCGCTGGGAGCCATACTTTACTTACTGAATGGCTCTTACACTTCTCCAGTATTCGCTCAGACAGTTGGTAGTTCAGAACCAGCCTCCTGAACACAGGCAGGTGGAACAGTGACTGCAACACCACAACAAAACAAAGAAAGATCAGTGGAAACATGTACCTACAATATGCAAAATATATTGCTTGCCCAAAACAAAATACAGATTCCCATGCATCAATTTACAGTATGCTCCGTCAATTCTAGTTAGCTAGTCAGCATTCGACATTGGCAATAATCCAACCTCCATTTTGCATTCATTTGTTTAACAATTTTCAACAGAAAGTATGGGCCTCATGCATGACCTTATTTCTAAAAAAGTGTTCCATAAGTTATTTCTGAATAAATAAATCCTGAATTACATGCGGAATTCAGACCTTTTTTGCTCCAGTCTTTCTAAGAACAGTTTAACTTCATTGTCAGTTTCCCTTGTTTCTGTTATTCAGTCCAAATTAAATGTTTTTATTTTACACATAATAGCCAAACACACATACCATGCCACTTTGTTTTATGCTACTGGTATTTCTCATGATAAACTAAATGCATTTATACTAATCAGTTAGTCTTACATGTCATGTAGTGGTGGTGAGTAGAGCTTCTTAGCACTTATGAATATCTAGATATACATTTCCCTTTGAGTGGGAAATTCAATTACAGCTTATCTCAGTTTTACTGTAATTTATGCCACAAAGGATAATAGAGGGAATATGAACTGACAACTGAATCATGCGGTCATTCAGCCTCAATCTGATAACATAATTACTTTTTTAAAGGAAGACTGCTTTATCAAGAGTTGGGCTCTGGTGAATCTAAAACAATCAGTTCAGCTGCAACAAACAGTATCAACACCAGCAAAAAAACAAAAAAAAAAAAACAAAAGTATCATTTGTAGATAATTTGTATTCAAACAACACAGCCTCATTTTGCAATTTCTATTCCCAGATAATAACCCGTGTCCATTGGGAGTTTGACTTCTAAATCAATGTAGAAGCATATCCAAGTTCAATGAGACAAACAATCACTGCCTCTCTGATGTCCATTTCAGTCTCAGACTAGGAAGCCCGCCATTCGCTCCATCATCACATCACTTGCTATTTAATTATCCATGCAGCCTGTGCATCTCAATAAGGGCTCCTGTTTCCACCGAGCCACCTGATAGGCCTGACTAAATTCAGTATGAAATGGACCTATAATAAAATTAGCAGCTCTGTGAAATACTGTAAGCTCTCATTTAGCAGGATGCACACACATTTCTGTTTTGCTACTGATGTTTAACTATCAGCGTGATAAAGAATTGATGAAAAAGGCAAGATTTAAGCAAGATCTCTTTGTGGTATTATTGCTATGAATTAAAAAAAATATTGGGTACTCATTAACTGATATTTTGAACTATAGATCACCGAAAAAAATTGACTTTTACTAAATGTATTAAACATATGTTTGATATTTTGGACACTGGAAAAAAAAATAAATCAGAACTAGGTCATTGCCACAAAGACTTTTGCTACTTGAAAACAAGGGTCAACATCTCTCAGCAACTAAAGTTAGAAATCTGGGAAGGCAAACAAGTCTGTAAATGTTTGTTGAGCCAAGTGCCCAGAGCAATTTAAGTCTCAGAAGCAAAGGAAGCCAAACTCTGTTAGGTGGACATTTAGAAAGGGCTTAGTGCAGTGTACAGACAATATGCCAGGTGTGCACTATATAGCTGTATTATGAATTTCATGTGTTACCTTTAAGTGTTTAAGTGTTAAATGTTTAAGGGTGCCTATTCTATTACACATCACTGCTATTATGCACAGTGGCAAAAGAACAAAATGGAAAGCCAGCAAACATGTTACTATTCCTGTATGTGTCGAAACATAATACGTCACAAATACACTTAAAACATAGAACACTTTCATACTGCATTTATATTAGGTGAGGTTACATGTCAGTCCAGTCCTGTCATAGTTTCCTATGACAGCTGCAGACAATTGAGCAGTCACAGATGACCCGACCCATTATTGCCTCAGAATTTTCAGTGTTGCACTTTGGTTCTTTCCCTGTGCAAACCCTAAACACTTTTAAGCAATCAATGAGGCACTGATTCTTTTTAGGTCTGTTTATCCTCACCTGAATCACAGCACTGAACCAGCAGGTGTTTCCTACATTGCGTATGCCCACAGGCCAGTCATCCTGGCGGGTCCAGTCTGCAGGGCTGCACATCTCACTCTGGGCTTCACATCTCTTTCTCTTCATTCTTGCTGCATTCTCTTCTGCACTGGCCTCCAGAGCCCTATAGAACATTAAATTACCCATTGAAAGCATTGATTTGACAACTCTATTAAACACAGTTTGACTCAGTTAGCTTCCCTGTCTTCTATATAAGGTTGTAGCATAAAGCCTTTATGAGTCAAATCCCCCAAAAGTCTCCCAGGAGGAAACAAATTATGTCACAAGACAATAGTAAATACCTGGAGTGCTAAATACAGTATGGCAACTTGTTGATGTTTTTTTCGTAAGTAATGGTTACCATGTTACTCACTTGGTCATATGTAAATTAAAAAAACAAAAACATATAAATAAAGCATTGTGTAAAAAACAAACAAAAAAACAAACAAACAAAAAAAAAACATTCCCAGGTCCTTCTGTACCTATGAAATTCTCTCTCCTCCTCCTGAGCATTGTGGGACTCCTGCAGGCTGAGCTCTATGGCGGTCTGCAATTCATCTTTACAAATTCCTAAACAACCAGACAACAACATGACAACCAAGATCCAACAATTCTAGTTAAAACAGTCCAATGTTAAATTGCATCAAAATGAGGAACAGAATAGTTTACATGCATCTTCTTAAAAAATAGCTCCCTGCTGTGCTTTTAACTCCACTGTTCTTTATCTTTCTATGGACATGTCCTTGAATAAGTAGGCAACCCAGACAAGAAGATGCTCTGTAATACTTAAAATTGAAAAGGAAGGAGAAAAAAAAAGGAAAAATCTGGCCAGGAGACAATTTTACACTATTATTTATAACTTGTATAACAGTCTATAGCAATTACGTACCTTTGAAACTGAATTACCATAAGCCTTTTCCATCATATACACTTATATGTTTAAAACCTAAGGCCACTAATTTAAAGAGTAAAGAACTACTGTTTATTTCATAGGTTCTTGTTACAGTTGCTAACAGCATATTCCCTACAGGTAAAAATGACCAGACAACGTTTGTAAGTTTCTGAAAGATTAAAAATTACACTCTGACAGTAATGCTTATTTTATGTAGCATTTGAATAGATGTGAAAATGGATTGTAATTCAAGCAAAGTCTTTTAACAAATCTGACTGTGTGACTGAAATCTAAATTTCTTTTGGCTGATGGACTAATTTGTCTACACTAACATACAAATATTTGAAAATGAATGTGGTCATTACTTATTGACGTTCCATCCATCCATTTTCTATACCCGCTTATTCCTTAACCAGGGTCACAGGGATCTGCTGGAGCCTATCCCAGCTCTCTCTGGGTGGAAGGCAGGGGTACACCCTGGACAGGTCACCAGTCCATCCCAGGGCCACATATAGACACACAAAGGCAAACAACCACACACACTCACACTCACACCTATGGACAATTTAGAGTCACCAATCAACCTAACATACATGTTTTTGGACTGTGGGAGGAAACCAGAGTACCCAGAGTAAACCCACGCAAGCACAGGGAGAACATGCAAACTCCACACAGAAAGGCCAGGTTGCGAACCCACGACCTTCTTGCTGCACCACTTATTGACCTTAATTGTATTTAACTGCATTTGAACCTAAATTCAATGCGGTCAGAAAGTTGTGCCTGCATATTTTGCCCCTGGGCATACCTTTTTGGCCCTGCCAGGGTTCTCCAGAAGTCCTTGACTCCTGCGTTTCTCCAGAGTCCTGGACCTCTCCAGATTGGGTTGTTAGCAGTGCAACAGCATGTCCAATGTCACCCTGACTGGCCTTCAAGGGAGGGAACAAAGAAAACGTAACAGTAGATAGTTTGGAAATTATTAGTGCCTGCAGAATATTTTGCAATACAGTGTAGCACAAGAAGAAAATTACAAAACCATTAAGCACGTAGAAATAAATTATTCAACATCTCTATTTTAATACTCAACATCATAAACCCTATAGACACGTGCAAGACACCAAACCAAACTTTTCTCCAACACGATAACCAAAATGACATTAAAATTAATAAACAGCTAAAAATTTTAATTGTGTAAATGTCAATACACAAAGATTAACAATAGCAGCAGTTTTGAGTTACAGGGTATACATAAGACTAGATTATCAACTGGGAAAAGACACTTCACTGTGTGCCAACTGGATTAAATGTAAATGTGTTAAGCCGTAATATAGCTAAAAAATGCCATTTGAACATCTCAGAACCCTGCAATGACATGATAAGACATGTTTTATTTTATTTAGTACTATGAATATCACAGAGGTGTGAGGATGTCACTGATTAGCTGGCACCGTCAAAATAAACAAATAATACACTACACAACATGGGAATACGATCAACTGTTTGTGTAATCCTAGATGCTAATGATTTTTAGATCTTACATTCAAGGCTCTGTAGAGAATCTGTGGGTCCTGGATGGCAGTGATTTCCTTAAGCTGGTTGATCACCATGTCACTCTGCTGATGGAAAGGATTGGACATGTGGACAAAAAAACTCAAACTTGAGGTGTTTCATATACCAGGTAATCTGGGATTTCTGTTGTGGCAATCAGTTTGGAGTTAGTGACGGACTGACATTTGACTCACATTGTGGCTGACAAAACTGAAAACTGGGCCAGAAGTTACAATTGAACCCATTTTTCTTCAATTGTTTCCCTATAATAAATAGATGTATTATTTAAAATATTCAAACTAACTTATGTAACCTAGTATGGGTTAAATTGCATACGATATATGCCACTTATCTATAAGAACCCCACTTGCAGTCCACTGTGCCCCCATGTAGTGAACGCAAACTGGAGGACACAGACCTGAAGATAAAAGTGGCCCTCAGTTGTAGCTTGTGACCCTCATGAGAGGACACAAAATGTATATATGGAGCTGAAGGACAAATGCCATCCAGCTGAAGTTAACATGTTAGCAGGGTCAGGACATTGACTTAAAAAATTTTAACAAAATTCAGTGGTTTCAAAGAGCAGAATTATATGAATACATAGTAAGGGAAATCTCTTATTCACTTTTCAGTTAACCCAGAATTGACTATTCTTACGTCTATAAATCATATACTGTACAGTAGGAGAACAAATGGTCAAACAGCCAGCACAGGTATTAGCCAAGAAATTGTTTCCAGTCTCTGTGCCAAGCAAAGATAGCTGGTGGTAACTCCATATTTACTGTACTCACACAAGAGTGGTACCAATGATAAACTCTTGGCAACAGAGTGAATAAGTTTATTTCCCAAAATGTCCATGAATGGTCATTTTCATTTGGCAAGTGCATCCTTGCAGTGGATTATGTGTTGTCTAAACAGCTTCCTGTTTGCTTTAAACTAATCAATAGAGAAGTATCAATACTGAGTCAATCACCAAAACAAACAAACTAACATCTGATTTGCTGAATTTTGATTGGTAAACACAAACTCTCAGAGGACATCATATATTTTGACCTCATAGACACACAATTTGAAATATTAACAGGAAGTACATTAGGCTGCTGAGTGAGAGAAGCTATATAAAGCCCGCTATCCTAGCAGGTGAGGGTCTCTCTCTCTCTCTCTCACACACACACACACACACACACACACACACACACACACACACAGGAAGCCAAAAGCAGGTCGACCAGACTTATATGGAGTTCAGTGGCTATTTGAGACCCTCTTGGTTAGCCTCTATTTTGGGCTACTGACATGGATAGCACTGGCTTCTGTTTATCATTCCACTCACCATGCCACCAGACCTGAGTTACAAAGGCAATTGGTGTCTCTCACCCTCTCTCTAACACACACCTCCTATGTCTATACCAAACACAAGACAGAGAGGACAACATGACTTCTGACATCACATACCATCATAAAACTTTTACTGTATGAAAATCCTTACTCTTAAGCATAGGACATCATTATAAGCTTGGCTTCCTGTACTGTCCATTGGAATAGAAAGGCTCATTGATAAAGCAATATCCTGCTTGGGTAGCTACAGAGCCAAATACTGATTTAAATGTAAATGTAGCCCCCCAGAACAACATGGTTAACTTTGTACTGGGAATATTTCAACTCGAACATAAATCTTACTGAATAAATCTTTATTACCTTGTACTTGCAGGTTATAATGGAATATTGTAGCCCAATGATATGATAAATATTTAAAAAAAAAACAATCATGGCTGTGCTTATTATATTTAATGGTTATTTCCTTCTTTTATTTAGCAAGCACACAGTTAGCTAAGAAGTACAGGCATAGCAGTTAAGGATTGTGTTAGAATTGTACTCAAACAAGACTGGTATGGTGAATATTTATTTGACCGAATTCATGTATTTTATGTAAAATTTAGGAACGTTTTTTTTCTGTCCGAAGTTCGCTTAAAACCAGTTAAAATATTAAGTTTAAGTTGACTGTTTTTTTAAATACAAGTTTGGCCTTTAGGATTCAGTCCACATAACAGAGCTGTTAGTGTTCACGTTAGTTCATCAGGCATTCCGAGGAAAACATGTCACTTATGTTAATAACAACTCCGTCATCCTTTGCTCTCACCGAGTTTGTTGAGTTTTCTCCATTTTCAGTCTGTTCAGCTCTCATTGCTGATAAAAACCTGAATTTCTTCCCCGTTTCAGCCCAAACGCTTCCAGCACAAACTCCGAGTCAGAGCAACTCCATCTGTCAGGCGCCGAGAGCGACCAGCCAGCTGCGCGCGTTCACCTGTCGGGACAAGCGCGTGCACTGGAGCGTTCAATGACTAACGCGCGCGCTCTCGTCGATTTTTTCTCGTCAAATTTCGTAAAAACGAAAATACAAATTTTAAAGACAGTCTATAAATAGGGTACATATCAAATAATTTATGTTGCTTTTGGTTTCGTAATATAATATATTATTTTTATTATTATTTGTATTTTATTTATGTCTCAAAACATCTGTAAATTACTGTGTGTGTGATGTTAGCCTACTCTGTTTTAACAGGGGTGTAAAGCCACAGTGAAGAAAACTGCAATATCAACAGTGTTGTCACCTATTAAGCCCTTAATTTCTCCCCTAAAATTTAGAAACCCCTGTTTAATACTGTGTGATATTATAGTGGAACAAGACTGTATTACACTATATATTATGCTATACTATATATCTTTACCTTTAACCTTCAGATGGATATAAGTCTTTTGTGATCATGTGATCTGGGCTATGTAAGGTATATGAAGTTCAACAATGAATGGAGGAATTTAAATTAAAACATATACTTTCTTCTCAGCTGAATTTAAAACACCTTTACAAAAACAGGTAGCCTACCTAAATGTTCATGGTCCTTTGTAATGAAGCAATAAACTGGCACTAAACAAACCTTCAGGGAGCCTCCTCTCCACTATGTTTCATTATTATATGTATCACCTTACCCGGGGAGTGGAAAATCAATATCAGTGCAACCAAAATGTCTACACCTCGCTGTTCACTGTTCTTCCTCTACACACAGTACTCCTTCTGTTGAACTTATTTGATGAAACTATAGATATTTCGTGTAAACAGAGCACAGTAGACTTTTGGATGTGACACCTGGATAATACCTGTAATAAGGAAGGCTGAGTTTTGGCTTGATGTCTCTTATCTGGCTGACCCTGTTGTTCTCAGGTAAGAGGCTCTTTTTGGATCAAAGAAATGACCAGCCAGTTGCATTCCCTGACTACTACAAATTATTTATCTGTAAGATAGAAAGTGCCTGAAGATTTTTGTTCCAAGGATTTTCTGATTTGTGAAAATTTCCATCAAGCGAAGCAACAGTGGAGTCTATTCACAGTGAGACATTTCTGTGTGACTCATTGGTTTCCCATTTTCTTACATCAGGTCAGTGCGGCTCTTACTGATTCTGCAGTGTGAAAGTCTATTTTAAAGCAGTACTATTACATTCATGTGTCAGGTAAACATAATAGAAAAAAACATACATATACTGGTAAAGAAAATGTGATTTTAATTATAAGTTAAATGGATTCATATTTTTGTATCAAAACCAGAAAGCATAGGTTTATGTGTCATGTGTTTTGCTCTTACACAGTCCTTACAGGGTGACATTACAGTATCATTATATTTAAGTCTATGAGCCTAGTAAATGATAAACGTATCAATTACACTCAATTTAATATCACTTAATATTGTAAATCACACATTTGACTAAAAGGGCTTTTACAGTATGTACTGTACAGCATTCAATGCCTTCTGTCCTCCCACATTTACCATCAACATGCAATGTATTGTATTGATAAATACTTCGTGTAACTTCTGAATGCTCCACATCCCAACACCTGTAACCACCATTTCTCCTACTGTCTACACATTATGTGTATTCTGATCTAATCTGTCATCCCCATATGTGGCAGCTTCATAATATTTTTCCCAGGGCTGTAATACCACAGGTCCCTCACTTTCTGTGCCAGTTAATTTGAGGTAATTAAATTCCATTATAACAACAAAGTCCTAGGAGTATCCTTAAAGCCCTGATCATTTCAGTCTTGTTTGGGTGCATACACTATTACCAAACAAATTTGCAATTAATTAAGTTACCATAAACCATTACATAAACACAGTGAAGTAAAGCTGGAGTACCTGGGCTCCCTGAGCGGCTGTAGTCTCAGGGCAGTTGTATTTGTTGTTCAGTTTGTAATTTAGTTTTGCATTTTAGCCCATCTGGCTGGATGTGTGCCAGAGAAGCCAAAGAGATCAGCTCTGAACCAGCTGACAAGGACCCTGCTGAGGAAATATGACTGTGGAGTTCGACCTGTTCACAACTGGACCAATCCTACCACAGTGTACATAGACCTCATACTGCAGTCTGTCCTTGATGTGGTATGTCAACTTTAAAGACACACTGCTTCTAAATTTCCGCTCTTTCTTCCATGGGCTAGGAAGATGTGATCTTCAAATTATTGTAAAAAGTTTTTTTTCCTCCATTTCATTCTAAATTTCTTACCAAACAAATGAAACTTGTATTTGAAAAGTCTAAGGCCACATGTCACTGGAGATTTTAGTGTTAATTATAATATTTTATTTAATTTTGTTTCATTTCATTTCACTTTCTTAAATGATGGTTTTACTAGTGCTGTGCTGAAAGTCACCCTTTGTGTCTTATTGCACTATATGTCCGATTGTTATTGCAATTGTGTAATGAACACAATTTAACTCAAATTGCTTCATTAAATAGGGTTAATATACTATAAAACACTAGTATTATTAAACAGTATCATTAAGATATTTCCTGTTTTCCAGGACGGAAAGACACAGAGCATTACTACAAGTATCTGGTACAGACAGGTATGTGACATTTAATTTTCCAGTGTTTCTTTTTTTGTTTCTTATTGCATATCTAAGGGGAAAACAACTATTTATTCCCTCTGTAAAATCGATACCTTTATAATTAAAAACGCTCCAATTACCTACACTGTCAGTGATTAAGTTTTACTGTATTCTGCCTCATGTAATTTACAGGGTTGGCTTTAAACAAGCTATGCAACATTTTAAAGTTTCTTCACAGGAGTTAAATCTTCTGTACAAAGCAGTACCTCGCCACTGTGTTATTGTTGATTATGTTGGAGTACTGGCTGTAATAGACTTTACTGCCAGTATTACAGGAAGTATAGTTCAGAACTAAAGTTTTTAGTAAATATTTGTTTTTCCATTTAGATACATAAATGATCTCAATTACAAACATTCTCCTCTGTTTTCAGATCTGGACTGATGAGTTTCTAGTTTGGGACCCAGAGGAGTTTGATGGTGTCAGCGAGATCTCACTGTCATCTGATGCCATTTGGATACCTGATGTTATCCTCAGTGAATTGTAAGAAATTAGTGATGACATTTGAGTCCAATGCCAAGTCTGATTTTTATTATTTCCTATGGAAGCAGTAAGGTTGCACTTAGTTTTTCACACACTGCTTATGCTTTTTGGCTTTGTTTTATTATATCATGACATAATGAACTAGACAAATGCATTTCCTGAAGAAAATGTATGTGTATGCTGAAAGCTGCCTAGCATTGCTGAAATGGGTGCAAAGACAATGATGGTCAGCCAAAGAAGAAAAGAGAAATCTGAATTGAAGTCTCAGTCAGCATTCACACTAAATATGTCATTGAAACAGCAACTCAAATATAAGCAAAACTCTGGTGCTTTAAAATGCCCGAACATTAGAATTTGCTGAAGATTTAAAAAGTTGTCATCAATCATATTTACATTCTCCTATTTACTTATAGTCTGTGTTCTTGCTATTGAGACAACCTAACTTTTCCAACTTGAGTCTTACTAATCTGAACTGCACTGAAGCTACCTGTAATACACATGAGCACTCATAGCACTCAAGAACAAAGTAGTTAACTTACTATGTCTCCATGTGTTCTCAGTGTGGATGAAGGAAAGTCCCCACCAATCCCCTATGTTTATGTCAACTCCTCTGGCTCAGTGAAGAACTACCGGCCCATGCAAGTGGTGCTGGCCTGCAGCCTGGAGATGTATGCCTTTCCATTTGACAAGCAGAACTGCAGCCTCACCTTCCGCAGCTGGCTTCACTCAGGTCTGTGTCCTGTCTGCTGGAAAACTCAGAAAGTTCAGGTTATCCACCTTTGTATTTGCAGAATAGTTTTCACACCTGCAATACTAGACATTGTTAATCCCTTAAGGCAGATTTAAGTTTAGAAGTTAAGACTAGTACTGACCCTGCTAAATTAACAGGGACAAGTAAGGAAGTGTTTAAGTTATAAGGACCCATGTCTTTAGACAGTATAAGGAACACTGAATGAAACCAAAACACACAAACTTTTACTGCAAAGCAAACGTGATTAACATATAGTATTAACTACTTTCCTTCATTGTTATTCTACCTTTCAATTCTTTTTATCCTTCATTATCTCTCCCTCTGCAGTGAAGGAAATAGACCTGGCTCTATGGAGGAGTGCAGAGGCCATTGCTAATGATAAGAGGGAGTTCATGAATGATGGAGAATGGGAACTATTGTCCATTCCTTCACACTACTGGCAATTCCACCAAGATGACACTGACTATGCCCACATCCAGTTCACCGTATGTGACTTTATCACAGTTTTGGCTTGATGTCTAAAAAAGATTTAATTGCAAGTAATACTGCAGTTTTTTTTTTTTTTTAGATCTTAATACTGTCTAATTGTGTAATATTATGGAGGTGTAACAGGTCTTTAAAAGCCATTCGCAGTGAGTGAGTAACTGCACTGTGATGGCTGTGATTGCTTATCGACAGTGAGCTTTAAACTGTAGCCCTCTGTGGGTTAGCTCCCCCCCTTGTCGCACTGTGTGGTGGAATTGTAAAGTGTAAAGCAATTGGCCGCGACCTTCATGGATCAGGCTAGTGAGCTAATGCCAAACGATGAGGCTGAGGCTGTTTCTGGCAAGTAAAGAGACAGATAGAAAGAGAGGCTGATAGACAGGGGAGGGTGAGCAACCATAATGAGACTGTCTCAGTGGCTGCCTGATCAATGGACTTCTTGTTAGTGGTGAGGAAAATGGCCCCATAGCCCATTGCAGGTGGAGAGCAAGGAGGGCTGTTATTTATTCAGCTCAAAGAACCAAGGCTTTTTGGTAATGGAGCATTTCATGCCTCACTGGAATATTGTTACATTGCAGTTTTTCTGCTAAGTGTAAGCATGTCACAGAAAAAAAAGGATTTCTGTTAAAAAATATATTTCTTCATTTTTAGCTCAGAGAAAATAAAACAGATCTGCATGAAGGAAAGATTGCAAAATTACAACATTATATAGCTGAAAATGACAAATGTAGGGTTCAAACACTTCCAAATAAAACCTAATGGGAAAAAACAAATTAAAAAAAAAAAAAAAATATCACACTAACATTTTAAAAAAAATACAAGACTTGAATTAAAGCCATTAAAGACACCAGTGTATCAGTATCTATCCAGGAGTATTCAGCATGTCAAGTTTCCTTACTGGACAGCACAGAAATGTTCAGTTATTAGCTGAACAACAACATACAAAGAATCATACTGAACACAAAGAATACTGGAAATACCATAGGCCACAAGTCCACTTGCTTTTGGCTTTTTAATCCCTGTGAGCATCAGTAACACATTTCTGTTGACATCCACACAGCTTTTTTTAGCTTTTATTCAGCTAAAGATACTTTGGCTTATTAATGCATAGTCAGAAAAGGATATAATGGTCCCATTACAGCCAAGTGACTCAGTGAGCAATGACAGCATGAAAGTTAGCCAAGAGTGAACACTAGCAGGACCCTGAAACACAAGCAGTTGTGAAACTCTGCTTTTCTTCCAAGGAAACTGTTTTTCCAGAAATCTCAGGCAGGTATGTCAAAGCATGGATGAAAAAAATCTACAGGGCTAGATAGCACTAAAGTAAATATGTTTCAGAACATGTGGTTGAATAAATTTAATTATTTATCCAAGTCCAGTACCTCTCTGCTCTCTTTTCGTCTTATTCAGGTGTTAATCCGCCGACGCCCCCTGCTGTACGTGGTGGGTCTCCTCATCCCCAGTATATTCCTCATGTTGGTAGATGTCATAAGCTTCTACCTGCCTCTGAATAGTGGCACACGCATCGTCTTTAAGATTAGCATTCTGCTTGGCTACACTGTCTTCAGAGTCAACCTGACAGATGAAATGCCTGCCACTGCTGTCAGAACTCCACTTATAGGTGGGATATTTAATGATTTTGGCTTTTTAGATCTAGTGTTTCTGAATGTCCCAAACTGTACAATAACAATTGAGCATAATTTTGATACAAGAGACTAACAGGCAGGCTATTCATTTGCCAAAATATGAGCAAACAGATTAAAGTAACACCTATAGTAAAATCAGCGAGTCTCCAAAACAATTTACTGCTAGTTTACCAGTGGTAAATATTACACTGAGAAACACACAGCCAAGACTCTTGTTTTACTGCTGTATTGTGGATATGCCATAATAGTACTGAGGGGATGAAAGAAGAAAAACAACTAGGATCTCCTCCAAGAAGCAGGTCTACTGAGTGCTCTCAATAACTTTACTGAAGGAAAAAAACAACAAAAACAACAACAACAAAAAACATACATCTTAAAGTTTGGAACACAAAGAGATGTAAAAACTCCTAGACAAGATTTCCTATGAGAGCTTATACAATAGTCTTGAAGTAAACTCAATAAAAAAGATAAAACCATAGATTCTAAACTGGTAACAAACTAAGGAGCCTTAGGCTGCTACTTGATTTTCAGGTTTAAAAAAACATGTCAACCATTGATTCAAGTTTTTATTTTTTGTCAAATCAACTAAGAAATGGACTGCATGGAAACATGCATGGTTGAATGATCCTATGGACAACCAACATTATCAGTAATACAACACTTTGTTGATCTGTCCAGGGTGTACGCCTGCCTTTCACCCATAGAGAGCTGGGATAGGTTCCAGCAGATCCCTGTAACCCTAAATAGGAATAAGCGGGTATAGATGATGGATGGATGGACAATACTCTGATTATTGGCTATCACCTAATACAATGATCCAGTACTGACATTTTTCCTATTATGTCCCCCATCTCTATCCAGGTGTGTTCTTTGTGGTCTGCATGGCTCTACTGATGCTCAGTCTAATCAAATCTATACTGGTGGTGAAGCTGCTACACCACAGTGAGAAGGAGGTCAGGCAAATGTCGGTGTCTGCCTGCCTGCTGGACAAGTATGGATCAGCTGGTCACGTCTTCAATGACAGCGCTTTAACCTCCATTGGAACCCTTGACAACATCAACCCATGCGGAGGTAAACCATAAATGTCCTGTTCACATGATATTTTTGCATTTCTGATGGGTGCTCACTGTAGTTAAGAGTGAAAAAACACTTTCACTTTTTTTATCTCACAGATAAAGCAAAGCCAAAGCACTTTTTGTCTGTGGGGAAATTTTAGGCACATCTGAAGTAACTGTTCACATTATAATCCAGATTTGTTTAACTCCTCATAGAATATGAGCTTGAGCCATCACTGGAGGGTGATCTGCTGTCCCTGAATGAGCTCCAGGATACTCCCTCTGGGCTGGAGTGGCTCCATCGAGAACTGGTTTCCCTCCGCCTGGCCTTATCCCAAGAGGACAGTGAGTCTTTAGGTCAGGCTGATTGGCTAGCCCTCTGCTCAAAACTCGACTGCTTCCTGTTCCGCCTGTACCTGCTGGTTCTGGCTTTATATGCTGGGACTCTGATGATGCTTTGGGCCAGCTGGAGCTTTGCCTGACCACACATTCAGAGACTTCAGAGATGTCTGAATACTATAAAATACTTCTTACTTATAGTGCTTACCATATTAACAGCAATTATGGCTATAACAAACACACAAACAATTACACTATCAAGCAGCTTGTAAACGAACCATCAGTTTATCTGGTATAAATCTATATACATCACTCTGATGTAGTCTCATACAAAAAAAAAAAAAAAGAAATGTTAAGTTTTATTTACCCAACTGCATAGAAAATCTGTATAGAAGACCAAAGTTGATGCAGTCTGGGTAATAATTTTACCATTCATGCTTTGAAATATCTGGTTAAGCTGTCCATTTGTCTAAATTGTCATGTTTGCCTTTTGGTGAAGTTGATACGTTCCTATAGCTCAGCCATTACATCAGTGAATAAAAGATTTTAAATAAGACAGTAAAGGATGACTGCAAAAACTATCCATCCATCCATCCATCTTCTATACCCGCTTATTCCTAACCAGGGTCACAGGGATCTGCTGGAGCCTATCCCAGCTCTCTTTTGGGTGAAAGGCAGGGGTACACCCTGGACAGGTCACCAGTCCATCACAGGGCCATATAGAGACAAACAACTCTCACACTCACTCCTGTGGGCAATTTAGAGTTACCAGTTAACCTGACATGAATGTTTTTGGACTGTGGGAGGAAACCAGAGTGTCCGGAGTAAACCCATGCAAGCACAGGGAGAACATTCAAACTCCACACAGAAAGGTCCCTGACGGGTTGCAAACCCAAAAGCCTTCTTGCTGTGAGGCAACAGTGCTAACCACTCAGCCACCATGCCTGCAAAAACTAAATTTCCAGTCGTATGAAACCAAAACTACCCTTTAAACATTCTCTTTGCACTTTTCCTCCAGGTATTGCACTGCCACTGAACAGCAACAACATAGTTTGACAAAGACATCATTGTATTGGTTCTGTTATCATCTCTTCCCGACAGTGGAGATTTACTCAGAGGTACTATATAATAAAGCAGCTCTCTGAAGAAGATCATCAGTGATGTTATAATATTGTATTCATACTTTAATCTCCATCCTGCTTCCACAAAATAGATCAATAAAACCCATTCAGAGCTCAGCTGCTGTGTCTCTATTCCCTGTTGGTTCTCCTAATAGTCGTGATAAAAATACCAAAAATGCGTCATAATATTTGCCAGTGGAAAGATCCATATTAATGCAATTTTCACAGTATGTGCGAGCCGTTGCTCCAGTGGATCTGGTTACGTGATGTTATGCAACAGAGCTGAAGATAAATGTTTGGTCATTGCCTTGTTACTGTCTCTGAGGTAACCAATAGTGGTATGCTCAGTTCAAGCTTTGTATTTTCTCTTTATTGTGAAGATGAATGTCATCTCTAGATGTCTGGAACTGCTGTTTTGCAATAAAAGAAAATCCCCTGAGCTGCATAAGACTGTGGTGTGAACATAATACATGACAGTCAAAATAAAAGACTCAGTCAAACCAAACATAATCTGCCTTTTTTCTGAAGTACATTGAGGAGAAATCAGTCCCTTACCTTATTACTATGTATATATCTGAAAGAAGGTTGTCACTTGACAGTAAAAAGGGGATGAGGGTTCTGTGCATTAGTTATTATTTAGTCAGGCAAGAAAGATTCCAAAGAAAACATGGAAAAACAAACCAAATGAAAACAACCAAAACAACTAACAGTATTTCTAGATAAAGCTATAATAGAAATAAGCCCAAATTGGCTAATAGGGCATCCTCTGATTAGGGCACTTGAGCCAATCAGATGTTATATTCTGCCCTGATGTTTTAATCCCACAAAAGTGGGAACTTATGTCATTACTCAAACTAAAATGTAAATTTTCATTTCATTTGACATTCCATATAACATGAACTAAGTCTCAACATACTTCAAATCTAAACACAAAAGCCCATTTTGGATTTTCCTTTTAGAACTTTGGTAGCACACTTGGGATTTCAAAATGAAAAAGTTCATTTACATTCAATTTTCTGGGAACTATGGCATGGTTACATTTGGGAACACACTACCAAAGCCCTGACCACGCCTAACATTGCATGCGAAACATGTTTAATCCATATGAGGAGCGTTAAGGTGTCTACACACTTTTGATTGTATAAAGAAAATTTTTTACTCAAGAGCTGTCAAATCTTATACACACACATATTAAGATTTATATTTTTATGAAATTGTTCAAATTTAATATTTGCATCCTGGTACATCAGATGTCAACAGAGTAAAACTGGGCAAGCATGGTGACTTAAATTATACAGTATGTGAGTCAACTCTTACCTCATTTTTTTTTTTTTTTTTAAACCACTTTCTACACTAATTATCATGGAGAGGTATTGACGAGTGTTGGCATATTAATTAAAAGATTTCTGAAACATGATACTGTGTATAAGTCCAAGCTTGTATTTCTACAGCCTTTCAGCTCAATTAATCTCAGTGAGTTAGTGCTTTATTGAACAAGAGGGAGTGACATCAGAGCAGATGGATACACCCTTATGAGCTCAGTGACACTAACAAGGTTTTGATAGTGGATGTGAGCGAAGTGATGTATATAGTGAATAGATATGGAGTGTGTCAGCCATCCCAAGGCCTTTCATCAGAGAGGCAAGCAGATTTCCACAGCAGGAGAAGAAAAAACAGGGGAACTGGCACCATGAGATTCTCCCCAGCCTGCACAGTACTTGTTTTCCTTCTGATTCAAGGAGCATCAAGAGCATGCACAGGTACAGCAGCTTCTTTTTACACTTCATTGTATGTTTCCACTAAACTGTTAACTTGAGTCTGCAGCATGGGAAAGCTGTTTCACTCTTATTTGGTAGAACATTTTGGAGTTAGAGATTTTATTTTGTCTGTGTAACACATTATTAGTCATAAGGGCTCAGATGATTTTTTTGATGAATGACTATTCAACACTATTATAGTCAACTTGGGAAATTCTTGTGTTAGCTATGCAATAACACAGGCCAAGGTGTTCTGAATAAGCTCTTTTTCAGTTGGAAATGCATTGGGGGAGATAAAAATAACCTATTAACTATTAAGTATGTGTCTGAAACATTTAATAAAAAAAATATATCACTGCTGTCAACTGTAAATAGGAAAGATAACATAGAAAACATAGCAACAACATAGATCAATACAGTGTTTATTTTTACTACTGTGTTTTCATACTATGACAAATTATTAGTTAACATTGTTAGTGGTTACAGTGTATTTTTATTAGAGGTATTAGATGGAGGTTACCCAACTATTACAAATTGTTAGTATTGTTTCTGAGCTATGGGGATTTAAAATTTAGACTGACATTTTTGTTGGTTTAATTTGTACAGTATGTTCTTGTTTATAAAGATAAAAAAAGAAAAAAAACAAGAAAAACTATTTCAAAATTGGAAGTCTTAAAAAAATGTACAATTTTATTTCACTTAAAAAAAAACAAACTGAAATACCAGAGAAAAAGAAAGCTATTTTACTTAAGATAGGTTTTACAAATAATGTGTGCTGAATTAAATTCACTCATATACCTAACCATACAGAAATGTATGTTTAACAGCTTTATATCGACTGTTATAAGTCTCTCCTAACAATGTAAAACAACCTATATCTGACTTCTTTATGAACAGTAAAAGATGAATCATGTTTTGTAAATTTTCAGTGAAGAAACTGAGCAGCAGCACAGGAAGATTTGCCAATGCCACCTTAGTGCGTCTGTCAGAGTTTCTGAGTGCGGGATATAAGAAAGGTGTGAGACCAGTGAAAGACTGGCGGACATCCACTATAGTGGCCATAGACCTAATGGTTTACTCTATCCTCAATGTGGTGAGTTACACTAAATAAATAGAGAAGTTAACAGATCTAGAACGTCACAGTGACCTGGTCCTTTAATTATTGTTGCACTTACCAGATGCTACTTATATATTTATCTGCATTACACCTACAAATGTCACGATGTTACTGAGGTTTTGCAAAATTATATATAGTTTGTAACTACTGAAATTAACCTTGCATTAATGCAGTAAGGATGAAATTAATCTGCGTCTGGGGCAACAATTACTGTATTTTCCAGACTATAAGTCACACAGGAGTATAAGCGACTTTTAGCAAAAACAGTCTTGTTGAATGGAAAGCAGAAAAAAAAAAACATATATAAGTCAATTGGGTATAAAGGGTGCATTTCTAATTTTACTAATTATAGTCTAAATTAGACTAGGCATAACAACAAGCAGAAGTGCATTGCCCAAATCGTTCATCCATGTCAAGTAATGTTAAACTCTGACAACATTGAGTGGGGGGGGGGCAGCGTGTCCTCCCTCTCTCTAGGGTTGCCTGAATCCTGACACTCACTCCCAACTGTGTTTCAGCTGCATACTTTGTTACCTCCACTTTGAAGTCTACTGTATAGCGCTTTGTTTTGGGCTGCATTTTTACTTGTGTTACACTAGGAGTTGTAGTTTAGCATGAACATAAATGTTTTTACTTTGTCAGTGGTGCAATATTACCGTTAATTGAGTCAAGTGTGCCATTTAACACTTGTGACTACTCAACAAAATTACTGTAAATATACACATTTAAAGTCGCTTCGCTATATAAGTCACAGGACAAGCGAGAGGAGTAAAAAAAAGTGGGACTTATAGTCTGGAAAATATAGTAGTTGCTAGTTTTATAGTGGCAATCCTCATATGACTCCCAGTACTACTTGGTTCTATGTAATGAAAAAGATAATCTTTTGACTGGTAACCTATGTTTTTCTTATATTACACTACAGGATGAGAAGAACCAGGTTTTGACAACATATGTATGGTACAGACAGGTAAGACAAACACCTCCCCATGTTTACATTAGCAAATTAAGGGTTGTCATTTTAAATGCAGTTAGTTTTCATAGCGTGGTATTTGTGTATTTTATTTCTCACTGATAAAATCTGCACTTTCTAACACTAATGAAGTTCTACAGACTGCGTTAATAAATAGTATCTGTTTCTGTTTATACACACCGTACCAAACAATAACAAGAAGAATTATTAGTTATAATATTTACAGGGTGGTTGACTCAATAAGCTTGTGCTCTTCTTGAATATTTTAGTCATGGACAGATGAATTCCTGGTCTGGAACCCAGAAGACTTTGATGAGGTTAAACAAGTTTCTATACCTACGGCTAATGTGTGGGTGCCCGACATCCTCATCAATGAGTTGTAAGAACTGCCACCGTTACTACTATAATTTCTACTTTTCTATTATTCTGTCATGAATTGTCACAGCTTTTCTATGATCCTTAGAAGAACTGTTGCTGTCATTTCTGTGTTTAACCTGCAGTGTAGATGTGGGGAAGTCCCCAGACATTCCTTATGTCTATGTGACACACGAGGGCCTGGTGCGCAACTACAAGCCCATCCAAGTTGTCACAGCCTGCACTCTCAACATCTCCAACTTCCCATTTGATGTCCAGAAATGTAGCCTCACCTTTCAGAGCTGGCTCCACACCAGTAAGACATTTTTCCATTCCTATATTTTCAACTTAACTATATAAACCAAAAAAAGTTATATCACAGTAGATCAGACTAAACATGTGAAAACATAACAATTATAACAAAGTCTGACTACTTTTTCTCTTAATCAGAAGTAGCTTTAACAGTAAATAACCCATAAGGTTACAGAATAAACATCCACCAGGTTATCCCAGACAGCACACTCCAGGTTTACTGGTCTTATGTATGATGGTATCCATACCTTAGCTAGATGGTGGAGTAATTTGTGAATGTTTACTGTCACAACTCATGTTACTACAGCTGTTGGATGCACCTGCTAAGCTGGAACAGAAATCACAGGAATGTACAAATACTGTTATGCCAACTTTTAATTCAAAAAATCTTTTAACATTTACTGCTAGCAGTGATGTTCACCTACACTCAGAACAGAGTGATATTACTTATACAGCATATCACTTTTGCGCTGATTTTGTTTGATGCATGTTTAAACAGGAGTCCTGCTTGTCCCAGACATTAGCAGCACAGTAACGGTGGTGCTCTCTGATGTGTGACAATCAGCTCCTGGCCTGAGTAAACCAGGTCTCTGATAGATTCCTTGCCACAACAGTTTGTGCAGTCCTTATGGGCAGACAGCAAACTGAACTGGTGGTTAATATATATAACAGCAATTAACATAGCAATCCATTAATCAGACATGTTTTAAACAACCCACTGGCTAGCCAAACATATTTAAAAGGAACCTTCCCATTCTGCTATAGTGAGTTCACAAATTGATTTCTGTTTCAGATTTGACCTACTGTACTTCATGTGCACACAGTGTTGCGCACACAAGTCCCTATGGGTACTTCAACATCTCTCTGCAACTTTATCATTCTACTTTTGATGTGATTCTATTAAAATAGCTGGCACCACAAACGCACAACACCCAATGTTCTCTTCAACTCCATTCATCAAGGTATAACTCTGTTCTGTTCAGTGTACCAATGACCCCTCTCCTGCTGTGACATGTGCTTGGAGAGCAAAGTGATAGGTAAAGGGTAACTTGTTGCCTTCACTGTCTCATGCTGCTCCCAACATTGTGTTCGATCTGTAGTTGATGACATCAATATCACCCTGATGAGAAGCCCAGAGGAGCTAAGGGAGGACAAGAGTGTTTTCATGAACCAAGGAGAATGGGAGCTGCTCCATATATTGTCGAACTACAAGATCTTCAGTGTTGACAATGATGACTATTATGCAGAGATGAAGTTCCATGTGAGTATATGCCTTAAAAATGTTCATATATTCCCAATGTAGAAATTAGTCAGCTGATATCTATTCACTTACAAATCTGTCCTCATTTATATAACTCCAATCAACAATGTTAAAGAAACATAATTTTACAATTTGTACATATAAACATTAAGATTTTACTCTAAATAAAAATTAAAAAAAATACTAAAGAGACTCACCTGAAATAAAATCCTTAAATGTTAGTGAAGTTCACCAACTTCAACACAGTAAAACATGCAAACTATAAGAAAATACCAAACAAGAATGCACCCTATCTAAACCCCAAAATCAAGTGGTCACTTTGGCCTTCACTTAGTTTCACTTCACTAAGCACGCCATCACTGTCTTTTCACACGCTTGTATGAGAGTGCACTGATTAATAGATTAGCTGATCAGTAGGAAATTAATCTGTAATTATTTTGATAACTAATTTGTAGTTCAAGTAACTACTTATGGCAAAAAAGCTCTCGCCCTTCCTTCTTCAATGTAAGAATTTGTTGCTTAAATTGTAGTAAAATGACAACTTCAGGGTTTTGGACTGTGGGCCAGACAAAACAAGATGTCTCTTGGCAATGCCTGGGGTTATAGGATATTGTGATATTCTGATGTTTTAGTTATAGAACAACAATTAATTGTCAGATTAATCAATAATAATCATTTGTTGCAGCTCTAGGTCCTATGTGCAGTTCAGAAGCAGTGCTGCACATTAAAAAAAAATCTCAGTCATGAGTAAAACAAAGACCAACTTACAGATCGGTTTCAGGTCGGAGAGACACGGAGAAAGACAGGCTGAAGTCTTTGTAAGAGGCACCCGAAGGTGTGTTTTTTAACATCTGCACAGCCCAAACCAGTCTTCATCAGAGGACCCACACAACTTTCATGGTCTTGGTCCTTCCATTAGTGTTGTCTCTTCCCTTTAAATGATGATTCAGTGCCCCCATCCTAGTTTACAGTAGGGTAAGACTGGGGTCAAATTAAAGTTTGGCTCAAATGTAAGTTATATTCAGGAGAAATGGACAGTGTTGTCTGCCCGACCTTGAATCCTTCGTCAGGTCCGAGCCAGCATCCAAGTTGTTCATTTATCTCCCAAGCAATAGCTAACTAACTAACTAGCTAACTACAAGCTTCTTCTTTTCCTTTCGGCTGCTCCCTTCAAGGGTCACCACAGCGAATCATCTACCTCCATTCAACCCTATCCTCTGTATCCTCCTCACCCACACCAACTATCCTCATGTCCTCCTTCACTACATCCAAGAACCTCCTCTTTGTTCTTCCTCTAGGCCTCCTTCCTGGCAGCTCTAACCTCAGCATCCTTTTACCAATGTATTCACTGTCCCTCCTCTGAACATGTCCAAACCATCTCAATCTGGCTTCTTCTCCAAAACATCTAACATGAGCTGTCCCTCTCTTGTACTCATTCTTGATAGCTTCAAAAATAATGGCTAGTCAATTATAACAATCAAAGTTGTTCATTTATCTCCTAAGCTATAGCTAACTAACTAGCTAACGTTAGCTAGCTACAAGCTAACTTGAAAAATAATGGTTAGTCAATGCTAACAATACTCTCGATTAACGTTAGCGGCCTGTGGCTAAACTGTTAGCATCGTCACTGCTGCTAGCTTAGTGGCTAACAGCTATACGTGTTTTAAATAAGTCACGAACTATTTTCCGTTCATGTCCTGGACAATTTCCCACCCCCCTCGTTTCTTTTTCTGTTTCTGTCAGTCAGCGACTTGTTCCTCCGCCAGCACTCTCCATGTTTGCCCGCCCTCTTTGTTTATCTTCTTCACCTGCGGCCAATCACAACACGAATTAACACGGGTTAATATAAAAGCGCATTCTGTGTTTTTTTTTCCAGCTAGCTTCGTATTCACCCTTGATTTATATGCACCGTATTTTTATTTAATTATAATTGGAAATTGTAGCTATTTTTATAGTCCCTACGCCTGACACTCATCTTGAAGTTTTGAGAAAACCTTGCTGTAGGTTTAACATGAACTATTGTCCTTTACTGTTAAATCTATAATATTTAAGGTCAGAAAATGGCTCCAAATAAGCCCAAGTCACTGCCTGTTTTTGAAAAATATAATTTTTGTGAAAGTGAGATCAGAAGAGTGATACCCATCTAATTTATGTATTAAATATATAGCTGGAACCTGTCTGGCTAGTGATATATCAGAAACACTACTCATAAATATTGGGCAGATGGAAAACCACATTTTTACATTTCTGTCTGTGCACAAAGTCACCATGTTTATTAATAACAGCTTACCATGTCCTGCTTTTGACTTGACTGAAACTAAACTTCCCAGGTGGTGATCCGTCGGCGGCCACTGTTCTACACTGTGAACCTGCTGCTGCCTAGTATCTTCTTGATGGTGATGGACATTGTGGGTTTCTATCTGCCACCAGACAGTGGAGAGAGGGTTTCCTTCAAGATCACATTGCTGCTGGGCTACTCTGTCTTCCTCATCATTGTATCTGACACTCTGCCTGCCACTGCCATAGGAACCCCACTGATAGGTGAATGGGATGTATTACTGCTAACCAGCAGTTTGCAGACAGAGCAGGAATGTCAAATTTAGATTTTCAAATATTTTGACTCAAAAGAAAATTCAAAATATCTTTGACGAGTTGTCACTAAATCATAGGTCTATGGCATTCATTATTACATTAATAAAATATTTCTGAAATGAAAGGTATGTTGCACTATCCTACTACTACAGTGTCTTAAAAATATGAGCTTCATCATCAAACATCTCATTTTACCTGTGCTGCAGGTGTGTACTTTGTAGTTTGCATGGCCCTCCTGGTGATCAGCCTAACAGAAACCGTGCTGATTGTGCGTCTGGTCCACAAGCAGGATCTGCAGACCCCTGTACCCCACTGGGTAAAGTACCTGGTGCTTGAAAGAGCTCCAGTCCTCTTTTGCATCCACAAGAAGCACCACCTCTGCTCCAGACTGTCATCCCAGGCCTCTGACCTGGAGCACTACAAGGACAACAACTATGGAACTGGTAAGACGTGTACAGGTGTGATTTTTCTGACAGAAAATTTTGCTTTTTTAAAAGGCTTTGCTTTAACCTTTATACCACCACAAAAAGTACAGTAATGAAAAACTCTAACATACTGACGTGCAATAAAACCAACTCTCATCCGATCCTGCAGCCCAGTGCACCCTCCATCAAAACTGTGAGAGAGGTCGAAGACTCAGTCAGCATGACAGAGAAGGCAGACTGCTTGGACTTGGCCTGCCCCCCTCCAGGGACTCCACTCCACCTGTCATGGACAACATCCTACAGGAAGTCACAGCAATACGTCACTTCCTGGAGAAGAGGGACCGGTGCCGGGAAGTTGCTAAGGAGTGGCTGCAGGTTGGCTATGTGCTGGATGTGTTGCTTTTTAGAGTCTACTTAGTGGCCATGGTGGCCTACAGCATCACACTGGGCACGCTATGGTCAGTGTGGCAGGTTGCTTGAGTCTTACCATTGTACTGATGCGAACACAAGCTCAGTGGGTAAAGCGTGATGTAAATGGGCTGAGTTAGTGTCTCTATGCCCTGTGTAGTTCAATGGATATAAGGAGGCACTCATAAAGTAATGGAACAGGGTAATGGTTCCTGTAATTGGGGCCTGTGTACATTCAAAAGTTAAGTGACCAACTATAACACTATAGCCCAATTGGGGTCACATTATCATTATTGTCATTACTTAAAGTTTGATCACACAACTTTAGTTACATAACGAAGATGTGTGTCATAGCCAGCTGACCTTCAGGCCAGTTGACATGCTGTCTCACAACCTTATAAACAACTGTAATTAAAAAATCCAAATGATTCAGAGAGATGACAGGTAACACACACACACACACACACACAAAGAAAACATTTCTTTAACAATAAATGATACTTAAAATAAAACAATTTTTGTGGTATGTGAAAATGTATATGAATATGATTTTACACTTTGCTTTTCATATAAAGATCAAATAACAGTATGAGAAATATCGTCATTTGTTTATGCCTTGGTCCAGTATTCTTTAGAATACAATATTAGAATACAATTTTAGAAAAAGTTCTGTAATTAAAATAGCCAGCTTAAAACTAATGTTGAATATTACCATAATGTGCATCTGTTTAAATACAATAATATCTCTGTAAGAACCTAAATTGGTCAAACCTTAATAAGCTACAGTGATGAAGTCAACTTGAGGAACATCCAGCCCTGAAGATGCAGTAAGGAATAAATCTTGTAAATAAGAGACAGGTTGGTGACCAGTGGAATGTTGTTACTGCAAAGTAAATATTTAAATTAGGTATCAAGTGTACATGGATTAATAAATAATACATTTAGTTTGGTAATAATTGGTTATGATGAAAACTAATCATACAAAATGAAAGAAAAGGAACTGCATATATCATAAGTTAATGAATGTAACTGATTTATCCTTATAAACAGTTAACAGTGCTCATAATAAAATTAAATGAAAGACTTTGGCCAATTTTGGTAAGCTAGTACATCGTAATTCATATGAAATAAGTTATATATACTCATCATTGTTTTGAAAGGTTTTTTTTCAAGCTTTTCACAGTTACTGCAAACCTGCAGCTAACCCTTAAGTGCAGACACAGTGTCATTATAAAATCAAAAGAAACTTGAATTTTAAAATAAAAACGGCAACTCTGTTTGATCAATAAAGCCTCACTTTTTATTTAATTAGCTTTGTTCCATTTTTGTTTTCTAACACCTGCTAAATTTCGTGTTAAAAATGGTCACATAAATTAATTTATGTGTAGAATTGAGTCATGAACGTAAGAACTCAAATGAAAGTTATAGTAAGACAATGATAAACTACGACATATTTTTTACTATAATTTGTTTGCAACCCATATTATCAGTATTAAATTCACTGACTTGAGTGAAATGTGTCTAATCTTTTTATTGTGTGACTTATAATTTACCTCCAACCTGCTAATGATGTCTTCTTCCTGCACTCTCATTCATTGTGTAAACACATACAGTTCAACTCAGCAGCCAGATGATGGCACCATGCTCCACATCAGTTTTCCTTTAACACAGTAGGCCTTCAACAACAGTAAAGCTTTCTGTTATTAGTGATCTTTCCAAGAGACTGCTTATTGGTTTTCGTATTGTATTTATCCTATATTATTATTTACAGTGAATTCAGAGGTCGGATGTTTTTGTGATATTTGGTGGCATTCTGTTATGTTTAATATCTTCTGCTCCAACGAGATGAGTCACGCAGCATTAATGTATTTTCTGTTTTTCTCATTCTACTAATTGGACATTGTCAGTGAATATTAATTTGGCTCAATCAGATATGGTCTATTCATGTATCCCTTTGTGCAAAATGAAAACACAATGTGGAAGTGATACATGACAACATAAAAAAAGGGAGTCTAAATGAGGTAATGTTTAAGTGCAGCTGTCTTTGGGTTGTCTGATCATATTTGTCTCAATTACATTTTACAATATTTAATTCATTATTTAAGTAACAATGGCTTTCCAACAAATAGCATACAGTATCTGTGATCACAGTAAGATAATACTTTTGAATCTACCGTATGTCTACCTTTTGCTTTTGCTGTAATAATGACCTTGGGAACTGTGAGGAGATTCTCATATGGGGGCATTCATGTCCATTAAGTTTCATCCAAAGATCTAAATTGCGTGACATCTTCTGCCTAACTGAGTCCAACTGCTCTTAGCTCACTTCAATCCCCTGCTTGAAAGAACATTTGCTCTGCTGTTTGGTGCATGTTAAGGGATTTAAGAAATTACACAAATCATAGCAGGGATCCTTTAGTTTATTGTCAGCTATAATTCAGGCAAATGTTTTTTTGTCAGAGATATTAAAGGAGAACACATTCAATGCCCATCTACCACTCTGACTATATTCCAAATTTGACTACTTTAGGTAATTTTGTCTGGTGTAAAAACAGTCTGATTTAGAAACAATCAACAGAGTTTAGTTTAAACCTTCATTTTAAACCATGAAATGACATTTAATCTTCCCAATCATAACTAGTGACGCCTGGCAATGGAAAGAATCCAGCCTGTAGATATTTGGGTCAAAGATCAGTAGTGGAACCCCATGCTGCAACACAAAGGGTTTTCACTGCTCATATTACCATCCTACAGACAAACCATTCACCAGCCCCTGCCTCTTCCTTCCTCATATCCCAAAATAAGATGAAAGCCAAACCAAAGCAACCAAAGCACTCACAATGAGAATTTTTCCTCTCATTTCCTGTTTTCGTTTTTTTTTTTTTTTTTTTTTTTTTTTTACAAAATCTTACAAAAATGTAAAATGCAAAACAAAACAAAAACATAACTGCACAGCTGTTATGTGTGTAATACTTGGGTGCATAAGTGAACAGGAAAGTGAAGAGCTGCCTCATTAGTTTCCAATACACTGAAGTCAAGATCTGATGCCGTATGCCAGAGAAAGGAAATTAGCAAATATAGTGGCATTATTATGACGTACTGGAGACACTTCTGATGTGATATTTATTTGTTGCACACAGACAGCATTGCCTTGTTTAGCTTTACTGGGGTTGAATTGATGACAGCCATGTAGCGCTGACATGGAGATTTACTCTTTATTCTGATGCATTCTGAAACTTCACATTAAAGGAACATATCAGGGATTTTGCATGTTTTAGCATGATTTACAAATCAACTACATGTGTACATAATGGCTCATGTCAAGGACCACATCTTAATGCAGTCAAGACTGCAGTATTGTGAGACCACCTCATTGTTAGGGCATCAAATTGCCACTGGTGACAAGTATTGTATGAAGTGTGTTGTTTTTCTTTTTGCCATCTTGGTAAACTGGTGTGATGCTGCATTTGAACTATATCACTGAACGTGTTTCCTAAGGATTGTCCTATAGAACTGGCCATCTGGGAATCATGAGTTTTCCAAACTCCTATAATCAGTGTGTTATATTATTCCTTTGTATTTCAAAAAGGTTCATCCTCTGGGGAGCATATGGAGATTCTGGCCTGATGGTGGCACAAAACAAAATGTCTGGTCAAGATATTCCATGGGAATCATGCTCTGGGCACACCGGAGATTTTACCAAATAATATGGAATTTTTGCAATATAGGTGTGAAAACAGTCCAACACTATAGTTTTGAAATTTTGAAAGAAATGTAATGGGAAATATCTGCAAAATGCTTACTGATTATGTATTTGTTTGCATTATGCATTTCTAATTCTCTTCAATAACTGCTGAATATTTCTCCCTGCTTCCAGTATTTATAATCCAGTAACCAAGGCCTGACTCCAGCTCCACACTTAATGATCTTATTATTTTACTCTTAGAAAGACAGCAAATAAGTGCATTCCACTTAGACACTAAAGCAAGATAACCTATCATTCAATAACTACTGGATGTAAAAATACTTGTTGGTTAGAGGTGAGACTGAGCAAAGTTATAAAATGATATATTTAATCAAATGCAAAAGCAACAAAAACACCAAAAGGGAAGTGAACATGAACAACAACCTGCCACAAAAAGGCTAATCTAAACCTTGTTTAGGTCAATCTATCTCCATGCAAAAGATGAACATTTTATATCTCAGCTCGCTTCCTTTCTAATGACAACAAAGGTGCACACATACACACGCCTTGCATATCTAATGATAGCATTTATGACCTCTATGGCGCAAGAGGCAGAACAGACAAAAGGCAGTGAGGCTTGAATGCTGCAGTAGTTACCATTAGCACATTATGAGTGAGAAAAGGTGGCAAATAGCCAGGTGGTGAGTGTGAAGCCAGACAGCTGAATGCGCTGTAACTGTGAACATTTGTGGAAACATACAGCAGGCTGTCAAGAGTCACTGGCGGCACTTAGGCAGGAGCTCTGAAAGTCTGGGAGGATCATTTAAATTAATGCAACTCTTTGCTTTCTTGCATCAGTATATGTTGCTCTTTGCACATATGGTGCCATCACCGCACCCACACCCACTCCAACCTATCTCTACAGGTGGCTGTATAATACATGTAGTTTGTGTTTTATTCATTCAGCTTCTGCTATCTCTTTTTGTCAAGCATATGTCTCTATTCCATTATAATAAGTTGTAAATGGATTTCATTTGAGGCGCACACAACACTGAAAAAATACATTGAAATGTAATAATTAATTGTGTTTCCTGGAACAATATGCATGTTTCATGTGAATAATCCACAAAGTACTTAATAAAGCAATGTTTTTTGTAATTTGATATAAGTGACTCAAACATTCCTCATAATCCTGTGTCGTCTGCATTTTTCTGCAGCAAAATGTTCTGCTCAAAACTTATTGCTGAGGTGTTTTCATGCTACACACACTAAGAACTTCACCTGTTAGTAAAACAATGAGCATTTGGCCTGGCTGACATACCTCATGTTGTACAGCAGCAGGGGCATGAGAGGTTACAGTAAATTGCCGGCAGGAATTGTATTGAATTCCTCTCAGCTGATGGTCACATAGAGGCTGGAGGCAGGGCAGAAGCTGTGGAATGCTACCTGTTGAGCATGAATTTAAAAAATCAGATACAGTATGCAACTGCATTAATATGTCATACTGTCATATATATTTAGATTAATATACAGATTAATATGACAGTCCTAGGGAATACTAGGAAGTATGTGTTTTTTATCTTTGCAAAATGCATGGAGAAACTGTAATGCAACTTTGTATATGGGTTACAAAATACATCATGTGCCTATAGAAGTTTGATTTAATTCCGCTGAAGCCATTTAGTTGCACTTGACTGAAACAAGGATTAGTAATCCACAATTACAAAATAAAACAAGTAGATTACTGAAGTTGTAGCAAACGTGCTGCAATATTAAAGAGCAGCTCACACACGGAGTTAGAAAATTATTACCCTGTTAGATCCTACTGCCACCTTCTTTTCAGGAAACAAATAGTGAGGCAGAAAGAGGGCTAAGACAGACAACATGAAGTCCATTTTTTATTTTTTCTAACTGCAGATTGAAAGTATACAACTGAACATCATGATTTGATTTTTATTATGAGACTCATAAATAAAAATACAAAATAATTCACTACAAAAAACAATCTACGGTTAGTAGGATGTAAAAAAAAGAAAATTTTATTTATATCTTCACTATCAAAGGCACAACATTGACTTTAGTGACAACATGGAGAAGAGAACCTGCAGCATTAAATCTTTTATTTTTCCTTTTTATTTTTTTTTCACACTCCATCAGAGAACACTGAAATGTTACAAAGAGATGTGTCTGATTCTACATGGAAAGAAACTAAAAAGAACAACTGCTATATCAACAGATGGTGGCTATAGATTGGTGGCACAGTTCAACAGGAAACGCACTGCCACAGAAAAAAATAGCACGTTGTCGCTGGAAAAGACAAAGGACCTTTGCAAAGCTCTAATGCAAATTTCAAAAAAAAAAAAAAAATACAACTGACAACAATAAGAGAAAATAAAGAAAATAAAAATAATAATTGGGCACCTTCTAAGATTAGGCTAAGATTAGGTGCTGAGGTAGACAAAAACTATAACAATTCAAATAATAATAAAAACACTATTTTCTTAATACAGAGCAACTTGACTGGCACTTGTGCTGTCACAACAATGGAGGAGAGAAATAGCACAGACAAGCCAGGGAAAGACAGAGAGAGAGAAAAGCTTTGTTACATAAAAAGCTTTGTTATGCTTGGTCCGACAGGGCAATTGGTCCTCAGTGCTAATATAAAAAATACAATGTCTTGGTGCTTTGTTACTCAAACAGTTTTTAGTCTAGACCTCGATGGCACATGCACTGCAACACTGCATGAAATGGCTACTTTGTTCTAGAAACACCACACCAAAACACAGAGTGCCAGCTCCAGGGATGCCATGATTCCTCAGACAAATTTTACACATCCCCTTCTAAATGCATTTTGTAGAAAAGAAAAAGTACTTTAAAAATGGAGCAAAGCAGAAGGGGAATACCCTAGTGCCGACCTACCAAAATGGAGGTTTTCATTATTTTAGTTTTATTTTTTTCAAGAGCAATATAAACTTGCCAACAAACCTGTTGCTGACAAAAAAGAGAAAAAAATTGAACGGACAGTCTGAGTGGAGAAGACGACTAGGGCTTAATTTGTTCATGAGAAAAAAAAAAAAAAAAAAAATTCATGGAGCAGATTTTGTCCCAAAGGTAATACCGGACTTATCTTGCCACTGTAGCCATCTGAATTCCAGTACATTTTTTCCTCATGCTTTTTGTGTCGCTAAATAAATTCTTTTGGTTGCCAATCACAGAGTACGGCCTAAGAAAAGTAGTGAATGCAGAATCCCAGTTGCTATTTCAATAGCATTAAGGGTTTATTGCAGTCCTTGAAAAAGACGCCCTGCTCTATTCAGGATTAAGAAAATAAAAGAAAAAGAAAAATCAGGTCATTTTTGAGCGTCATGACATCCCTAGGGTGCTGGAGACACCATTTTTATTTTCTTCTGAAAATACAGAAACTAAGCAGATATAGATGGATATTTTTGTTGAACAATTTCCATTTTTAGGCACAAAGATAGTACAGAAACATCGGAGGAACACTGAGGGAAGAACTATATCAATGCCAATGTATATATATATTTTTTTCCAACATAGAGAAAAAAGTGGCATAGAATATCATTTTATTTTGTATTTGATCTGATTAGTGCATTTTTCCACTAATACGCGCGCACACACACGCGCACACACACACACGCACACACAGTTACAGACTCTTTTACACACACACTTTCCCCCGCACAAAAAAGTAGAAAACATTCAGAGGACGATGATAGGAATAATGTGACTGAACAGGTCTTGCATTGTGGTGGTTCAGACTGAGCCGTGACTGGGTATATTATAGTCGGTGGATATTATACGAGGGTGAAAAAGTCCCCTCAGCTCACAGTGTTTGAGAATAAAATGGCAAGACACCACGGGACATGCCATCCCTTCTTTTTTTTCAAGTACAAAAACAAAACAAAAAATATGTTGACAATCAAGTTTGATTGAAAAATTGTGAATGACAAGTACTAATTGGTCGGTTTGGCAGTGTTCTCCTGCCGTCCCGTATTTTAACATCTTTTTTTTTTTTTAAACTTTGTCACATACAGACACACTCGTAAAAGTTGTGGCGGATAGATTTAGTCCTTCACCTACAATGCAATTGACATCCAGAAAGCAACACTTATTATTACATTATGTTCACACGTTTTTTTTTTTTTTTTTTTTGTCCAACAATATCAAAGAGGAGCAAGGCAAAAATGAGTCACACCCAGAGAGAGAAAATAACAGGTAAAAAAAAAAAAAAATACAAATATTTGTGCCCTGCTGTAACCCTCCACAAATGGAAAAAGGACTGACACTGAATACAAAAATATCACAATTTTTATATATCAAATTGCCTTTGTTGGCTCTTGTTCAGGAATACACTCATTTCTCAAGAGAGCTCATCAGCTGAGAGAATCTCTGTTTTTAACCTTCTGGTTTTTCTTTTTTGATTACCACTTGCAGTTCCAATTGTCCAACGCACTCTGCATCACTGGAAATATGACCTGTCCCAGGCAGTTAAGCGTTTTTGATGAAACCTCTTTTTTCACATTACAAAACTACTATTCTGTTCACATATGTTCAAGTTTAAATTCTTGCTTTTAAACCCTCTTAAAAAGCAATAGTACTTCCTCTTATCTGCCGCATCCCTCTTACTCATTACTTAAGGCTTCAAAATTGCTTTTTTTCTCTGCTGTTCTGCGGTTGGAGGTGCTGGGGGAGACTATAAGAGAAGAATAAACATCCATTTGAATGACTTTTCTCATCCTATCATCCTCTACTTTTGTTATCTCATCCTTTTATATACATTTTAACAATCATAAACCAACTTTTGAAAAAAAAAAAAAATAGCATGAGATGAAGTAGCAATGATGAAATAATGGAAAACAAAAATGTGCTTTGCCAAAACAAAAAACAACAAAAAAAAAAGTACAAAAAAAGAAGAAAACAACTTAGAGGTAGCTTTTATAACAAATGACCAAACCTTCCGGCTCTTTAACAAGCAGGGTTAATAATACCAAGTTTGGTAACAAATAATGCACAAAGAAAAACAACAACATTAGAAAAACAAACAAATCTCGTCACCGTGGCACTTAATTTTTCTATGCATACATTGCTTTATCATATTGTGCAATGCATCTTTCCATCATATGCTTGACCACAAAAAAAAGTGTACAAATGAAACAAAAGGGAAATTAAAATACACAAGCAACATGAGGTCACAAAACGAGGTAATTCAAGTACGATGTGTTGAGATCAAACTCAAGGTCAATAACAACAAAAACAACAATAACAGGAGACGAGAGAGACGATGCGCAGGGACAAAACCACAGAGAAAGAGTTGATTTATTCTATCATCTTACTGGTTGCCCCTTAAACTGCTGGGCCATGTCTCGTCCAATCAGTGATTTCCCCCTTTTCCACCGGCCCTTTGGATATGTGATCACCCAGTTAACGCTGTCACGTGCAATGATGTTCTTAAAGCCTAATAGGTTCAACCTTAATACCTGTGGCTGTCTATGCCACACAGGTTAAATGCTGCATTTCAGTCAGAAATTCCTAGCTCTCGCTCAACAAAAATAGACTTTTAGTTTGAACCGCATTCAAAATTTTTAGAGCAAGACGGATGTTTTTCTTTTTTCGAAAAGATACTTAACCTATGCAACATACATTGTAAATGCTAATACTAATTTTAACATTAGGCTGATAGCCCCCTTTTCTCCCTGTCTCTATGCCATGGTGTACACACATATCTAATACAAACAGTAGAGTACACATTGAATAATATTTTCTTAAAACCCTGGCGGTAATTTCAGTGCAAATATATTTGAGAATAAGAACTATTTAAATGCAATATCTGAAATATAACTGCAGGTCCTTATATTTCTGCTGTATTTCTGTTACACTGGATGCCTATTCTCCAAACAAAAATCTGGGGCTTCAGGGGCCCTGCCTGAAAGAGATCACATACTGTGACCCTCATGGCACCACTAAGTGATCTGTTTCAGCCCTTTTATCAGATCATTCCACTCTATTAAAACACCAAGTGGTGAATAATTACACTTATTAATTTAGCATAGCATTTACACTGGTTGATGATGGATGGAGAAAATCTTTCAAGAGTAATTACAACCTCCAACAATGGAATTATAAGTTTCTGACGCTGAATGAAAGACAGCATTAACCTGCTACAGTATGTGATACAGCCTTTCGCAAACCTGGCTTTCAGTTGCTCACATGCATGTTCTGTTGCCATATAACAGTCTTCGACCTGTCACACCTCCGTTGACAATGTTAATGTGTGCAGCTAAGGCATTCCCAGCACTTTTTCAACATTCACTACTAGCAGTCAAAGTCACAGGACCCTCACAGAAAGCAGCCTTGTCCCATTTTAGTTTCCGTCACTGTGGTGAATGGACAGATCTGTTTATGTGTCAGTTTCTGTATTTTGTTATTAGTGTATGATAATGATAGACATCTGGTTAAATGTACATGGATGAAAGCAGTCCAGTTATCTATTGCTGACGAGGTGAATAGGCTGGATTTATTGTGTTGTACTGTAATAGCGAGCTATTGAGTTAACAAAACATATATACCTTGCACACATCAAACAGAGACTGTTGTCGTAATTTTTTAACCTGTGCAATCAAGCCATAATAAACTATGATGCAGAGCTAAAAAAAAAAAAAAAAAATTGAATATGAAAAGTCAGCCTTTGGCTCTCTGAGAAGAACCATGGTGGGCCAGTGGCGATACAACCTTCTCCAGCCCTTATTTCACGCAGATGAAGAGCCAGGAAAATACTGAGAGAACTGGGAGACATCCAACTAGACGCAGCACTAGCATCTTCCCCACTTACAACCAAATGGGTGCTTGGTTTGCAGTATTTTAGTGCTCTCAACCATCCAATTCAACTGCTTCATCTACTGCACATGCCTACTGGCACCGCTGCTGATTCTCACGGGCTATCTTACTGCCACCACTGAGATCTCAGGTATAAACAGGTTAACTGGCAGACGTCTGTGAAAACTGGATAGATCGTTGCCTACTCTTCAGGCAGAAGTGATTGGAGGTGACAAACTAGATACATTTCCCATTTAAGAAGGTAAGTCTTAGGGGCATTTTCAAAGCAGTTCATTCAAACTCTGGAGCGTTTATTTCTTTAACTCTGTTCATTTGGCATGTCTCAGTCCTCCAAGATAACTTTATTCTGGTTCATTACTTCCAGAAACATAAAGGTTTGCAGCCTATTAGTGAAGAATTTTGGCTTCTTAAAGCCAGCATCTTCTAAATATTTGAGATTGACCATAACGTAAATAACTGGGGCCTAAACTAATGACCATTGTCACATATTCTTCATGAGATTCTAATAACGATGACTGAAGACGGTAAAATACCAACAAATTCTTCCCACTTTTTGGAAAGATTAACTTTAACAAATGGAGTGAAAGATTTGGTTCCTGACGGCACAGATGTGCAGGTTGAGATAGCCCTTGAGAATCTGCTTTCCTCACTACTGTGGCAGCAGCATCCAAAAGTCACTTCCTTGCAGCCTACTCGCTTTATGGTGCTGCATGAAATGACCTGAAACAATAACAATTGCAGATGTAGTGAATGACCCGGTGAATCCGAACAATGGTGGAGAAACTAACTGTCTCCATGTCCAAGTCTTCCTCTTCTTAGCACTTTGGTCCCACCATCACCATGCCTTTTACCCCATCGGTCATTACCGCCTTTGCATGAAAAAAAAAAAAACCAAAACAACAAAACAAAACAAAAAACAAAACAAACCCTCTTACTTTTGAGTCTGTCACCGTTGACATTCTTCAATCTCCAACATTCCTCCACAGCTCCATACTTCCTATCTGCTGCTCCCCTTACCTCTCAACCCCATCTCCACCCTCACATGTACCCTCCCTCTCTTCACTCTTCTGGTCTCAGACATAGCAGAGGTACAGGTAGGTCTTCTCTATGCGCCAGTCTGGAGGGATGTCTTCAGGCTTGTGGCCTTTCATGTGCTTCTGCATGGCTGACAGGCTGGGGCAGTACTCCAGGCAGATGGTGCATTGGTAGGGCGAGGCGCCATTGTGGGTGCGCAGGTGCTTGATCATGGCGGAGTAATCCCTGGATCGCTGGTGGCACAGCTTGCACTCAAATGGCTTCTCACCTAAGGATGAGAGTGTGGGGTTGAAGACAACCACTATGTGAAGTAAATGCATTTGTTACAGAAATCAATGAAAAGAGAAAGAAAAGCTGTATTAGTCTGTGAGATGTCCCGGTTAATACAGCTTACTTTTGACTCAGAAATCCCAAATTGCATAGGTAAATTCTGCTCACAGTGTGAACTGAACATTTTTGCTTTATTCTTTGTTTTAAACCTGTCTAATTATCTGACTGCTTCTATTTCTTGCCTCTTCACACTTCCTTTTAGTAGTCTCACCATTTAACTCAGTGACAATACCATTATTACTGAATGTTGGACAAAACTACAATAGGACCCATGTTGTAATCAAACCAAATTATCCTTCAATGGCAAAGTGCTGTCTCTTGCCAGCTAAGACTACAGCATATGAAACCTGTTGTGTGAGAGATGAAAAATCTCTGTCAGGACTTCTGGAGAAAAAAACCATCACCACTAATTTAGAAACCACAGATTTCAGCCTGTTAGCCTGTAAAATCCTTGTGTTGTTATGATAATTAGACTGTGCACAAAATAAGTGACAAGTCAAAATGTAGGAGTGAAATCCAAATCACCTCCTGAACAGCAGTGTGCAGCAGTAAGCCACATTACTGTTTAAAGTCATTACAGTTACCTCAGATAATTTTTCTTCCTCTAACACAAACAATAAAAGCATACATATACAGTAGTGGAGTTTCTTCACCTCTGAGAGACAGTGTCAAAGCAGTGCCAGTCAGGTCTATTAAAATATCCCTGTAGTAGATAACAAATGATCTGCTAATTATGTTTGTGGTTGAGGGGATATAAAGCTTTGTTGTTCAGCCATTATCAGGTGCTGTTACTGCCTGTATTGAAAAGACTCCACTGAAATTTGAAACTGTGCAAAGTGTTTTTTCCCCCACATCATGCCATGCAACAGCAGACTGAAAAATTTAGCTGTATGTGCAACAACTGAATGTGGTCATGAAGGTATGTTGAAAATGGTTTTGCTGTTTGGTGGCTGCTATTCTTATTTTTAACATTAGATTACATATATACAAACAGAATTTTATCAGTTTTATATATACTACTACTGAACGAACTCGTGTTGGATCTTGACCTTGAAAACATCAATAGAAGAGGTCAAAGCCTTAGAAAAAGCTTGTATGGTTCTGAAGCCAGGTAATGCTTGTGTTTCTCACCCTGTAAAACTGTAGTAATCCCAGTGTTCTGAGCTTTGCTGGATATGTTATCATAATCAATATAAATGATGGAAAAAACTGCAGATTTTCCTTAAGTGTAACACCCAAAACACCCTAAATGTAAGTGAAATAAAAATGAGCTTATAATATTTAGATGAAGAGGTAGCAGATTTAGAGAATATGTCCTATTTAAATGCCTGGTATTTCATTTAATAATCAGTCTAATCAACAAATCTCTGGTACATTACATAAAATACAGCTCCTGTCATGGACAACTCTGGAAAGTGTCATAAATCAAAGTGCAGCACTGCTTACTTGCTGTGGGGGCTGCTATATTCAAGAGGCACATTGCAATTCAGCAACAGCAGCCATCCTAAATGTGCTAATGATTTGAGTGATGGCAGGGAATAATCCACCAGCGCTCAAGCCGACAGACGCAAATTAGACATGTAAATGCTGACCTTTACCAATGGCATTTGAAATGAGCTGTCGGAAGTGATCTGGCCCAGCGCTCGCTGTCACCTTTCAGCTGGAGCCTCGCACATGTGTGCTGGCAAAAAGAAACTGGCTTCATGTCTCTGCTCTTTTGGTGCCCTGGTTAACCTTGACCTCTGCAAGGGCTGGTTTACAGCACTATTTGGCCAATGAGCATAAATAGAGCATAACAGGTTGTCATGTGATTTTCTGATGCTTTGTGGACATCTGCATAATGTTGATGATATTGATAACCAGACTGTAAATAGGATCGCCCCAAATAACCAGCTAATAATGAATTGCAAATGGGGCCCGGATATTGATCCGCCATTGGCATTTTGGATGTGTGGAGAGAAGGAGGCGGGGAGGTTAGGTTGCCAGTGTCGATGATTCATCAAGCAGCTCCTTTTTGTGTGAGGTGGCCTTTGACTGTGAGCTTGTCACTTGCTCTTGTTATCTGCTGTTGCTCTTCGGCTTAACTCAAAGCCCCCCTCCCCCACACAAAAGGGGAAAGGGTGGACGGGGTTGGGGGGAGCCAATTATTGGACAGGCTGCCTTGATAGTGTGGCTTAACAGCTGGCTTATTGAATGGGAGATGGGAGGGTGCTGCTGCTGCTGTGTGTGTGTGTGTGTGTGTGTGTGTGTTTGTGTGTGTGTGTGTGTGTGTTTGACAAAAAAAGATGGTGAGGAAGCATAAAGCCTTGGCTGTATGCCATCCTGGTGAGCACTCATGGTATCCTTACTCAATCTGGTACGTAGCATGCACTCATTCTCCAGGGCAGCCAGCTTATCACTGTGTCAACATCTTTATGGGGCTCTAAATATACTGGGATCAATACAAAGTCTTCTGAGACATTCATCTACTGTATCGCAGCAACAGAGATATTCATCTGGTCTGGTCTGTTCCTTGCAACTTGGATTTCCTACAACAGAGGCCTTTAACAGGCTCTATATGCTACATTAATATGTTAACACAGTAATATTATAAGGGGGAAATAAGATATAATGTTGCACTCATATCAAATTAGGAGAAGTAGAAGAACACCTCTTCTAGCTACAGTTTTAAAGTGTTCATAATATTAGTAGTCTTGACCAATGCTGCATTTTAAGACAAATTTGGGATTTAAAAAATTTAATAAAAAAAACCCCAACATATACACACTAATGTTTAAACTAAACCCAGAAATAGTTCCACAGAAAGGGCCACAAATACTGAGCAAGATGTTCTGGGCAGAAGGATAAACAACTGTGAATGGAGAACTAGTTCTAGCACATCACTTTGCCAGCATGTCTTCCTCTTCAAACATCCTCTTTCTTACTTGGACTAATTTTGATCATGGTACCTGTGTGCACACGGTAGTGGGTTTCCAGCTGGTGCTTGAGGCTGAACTTCTTCCCACAGCCGTTACATTCATAGGGCTTCTCCCCAGTGTGGATGCGTTTGTGGCCTTTCAGTGTACTTTCGTCTCGGAAGCAGCTCCCGCAGAACTCGCACTCGAATGGGTGGTCCCCTGCTGAAATGTGGGAAGAGAAGGCCAAGTTTACTTCATTTGTTGTGAAAAGGCAAAAATGCAACACTTCCTGAGTTTGCGTATGGACTGAGGGGCAGTACAGTATGAAGATCAGAAACACGATGCTACTGCACATTATAAAAAATAACTAATACGAATATTGTTAAAACTTGAACTGAAGTTATGGGAAACGTACTCTGTCAAAGAAAAATCTTTGATTTTATGTTCAGTTGTTGTGCACAAAGACAATAGTTAAACATGTGACACCATCCGAGTAAAAACACTCGAATGTGTTGCCTGGTTATTTTGGTGTGTTTATGCACACTGCCAGAACAACAAATGTTACTGCTTTAATGCATATAGTCTTAAAGGCTGTAATACCAACAGACAAATTTAAACCATCTTTTGTCTCTCTACAAATCACCTGCACTGTTGTTTTGCTTTGTGTAAAGCCTTTAATAATTGTAGCCTGTCATGGCTGTTCACTGGCCATGAGATCTATTATTGACCGTGCAGTCCCTGTCTCACAATGCACTAATGGATAACCTGACTGATGTGGCAAACCTACAATAATGAGCCCAGTTTGTCATGATAGAATGTATTATCCTTTGATATATATGTTTTGAATCCAACAACAAACACGCCATTTTCTCCACGTCCTCTAGGCGAGAAATTGTACAAGATGGCTGTTGCCAATGCATGTCAAAAACACTTGTGGCAAGCAGTCTCCTCCCTTTTTGGACGTGAATATTGTAGAAAAGTCAGAAAAAGGATGTTGGTGCTGACACACTGGTCTAAGTCAGGGTAATTCATGTATGCGTTGTTAATCTTTTTCTGTTTTTTTCACTTGTGTACAAAATGAACAAATTGGAAGAGGATGTCATTCATATTTTGATTGTACTAGCAGCTCAAACTGACGGATTTGTTAAGTTTAAGCAACAGAAACTGACAAAGACAAAGACAAAGACTGTTTTATTGTTCACGCCTCCCGGCACAAATTTGGGTCTACTTATGTCCTTCCATTCACTTTATATGCGTTTGCTGTTCTGGCTGAACACAAAGGTTAAGAGGTTTTCCAATGCCATAACAACGTCATGCTACTTCTGCCTTTGCTTCTGAGACACAACAGTTATTCCACAAGAGGTTACTTTCCAGAAAAACCTAAACATATATTTAAGTGATTAAACAAGCAACAGGCAAGGTCTCAAAAGTAAAAAATATATTTTGTGGCAAGTATCCAATGAGATGGCAGGAATCAAGGTTGTACAATCATTTTCACAGGTTTAGCTCTCCAACTTTCAACAATAAACTGGTTAAAACCCAACGCACATCTTTTTCGTATGAGAAGACTGTGTAGGTATTTTTAAAAAATAGTTATAACGCAATATTTTGCTCATGGTTAAATGAGACAAACAGGGGACAAACAAAAACTGGAAAATTGGTTATAGTCAAATATACATTCCTGTCTGTCTCTCCCTAACTTTACTTGCACTGTATTTATTTATTGTAAGCATACCATGTGTTTCTATTCTATTTCTAACCCTTTCACAGAGGGTAAACCTGTTCCCACACTTTTAATTTACAGAGCACCATATTTCCATCCTGAGACTTTAGCTTTTATTTCAGACACCAGGCTGGCAGTGGATTTACAGTTTGTGTGCCTTTTAAAATGAAAACGACAACAGGCGTCTCATTCTGCTCAGGCCGCTAGAGCACAAGTCCCCACAGGGGAGCTGTAATGGATATTCAGATGTCAATGATCAGGGATATTATGATTTGCAAGAGGCCTTCACCAGTAGTCCAAAGTCTAATTGTATTCCTGTGTTTGATGAGGGGCTGCTCCTTGCATCATTTGGCCACCCCCTCCCCCCAGTGTTACACTCTCCATCCAAGTAATGGTGTGGATATTTATTAATGTATTTCACTCCACCACTGCAGGTTTAAGTCACCATCAATGACCTATGCCTTTCATTATCTGCCTGTCCGAGCAGCAACGTGCCAGAGAATAAATTGCATTTCTCGTTATGTGCTGCTGCCGCTGCCCTGCTGTTAAGAGACAATTTCGCTTTCATCCTGCATATTTTATTTAACACGTTATCTCTGCATATACAGTATTATATGCCTTTATTTGGATTATTTAGGAGGAAAGAGAGAAAGGACAGAAAGAGGGATGAAATAGGAATGAAAGATGGATACTCTTTAAATGCTGATCACATTTTGGGTGTGCTATACTATCATGAAGAAAACGTTTCCGATGCCTTGTGATGTTGAACGTCTTGCCATTAAAGGGAAGCTTTGATGGGGATGGAAGGATGGGGGGGGGCTTAAACTGAGGCAGGAATGGAGCTGGAGATGTGGGTGTATATGGTGGTGGCAGTGGGGGCTGGGTAAAAATCAATAAAAGTGACAGTCTTTATTTGTCTGCATGAAGTTATCAGTGGCTCCCGCTGTAAGACATTGTGCTCTTTCTGGCGTTTCAACCACAGCAGAGATCACAATCCATCACAGAGCTTGGTGAGCTCGCACAACACTGCAAGAATAATAATTGAGCTTAGATTCACCTGCCTTTAATTAGGGCCTCCGATCAGACCAGCGAGTGGGATGCTAATACACAGTGGAGGCCTATGGAGGGTTATTTATGCTTAATGTCTTGTTGCTGTGTGAATGTCTGCTGTTGGAAAACATTATCAAAAATCTTGAGTTAGGAGAAAAGAGCGTGCTGTCAAACACAACACAGATATGCTTAAACGACTCTACCATTTACTTCAAAATATGTACACTGTAGATTAGTGATGCCATTTTTCTTTCATTTCACAATGCTCTGAAAATGACTTCTGCAGGCTGGAAAACAAAAATGAAAAAAAATATGAACATAGGATCTGTGTTTCTTTACAGATGTTCTCAAGACCTGAGTTGGTTTATACTCCATTTAGCCTTTCAGTAGTATGGATGCTCAACCTTCTCAGCATTTGTAGTTTTAATTAAAACTTAAAACTTTTTTTTTTCTTTATGACTGATAATTATGGTCAATTTTACAATATTAAATATTCAGTTTAAATATTTTTATGTCAGACTCCCGTCCATCACCTCTTGTTTTATTCATTTAACCTAACAATGCCAAAAAAGACAATGACACAACAACTACTACACTATGTAATTAAGCCTAAAAAACAGATGCTGTAGTCTGGGGCTCAAGTTCAAGTCCTGTCCACTGGCTGCTTATATACAATAAACAGAAAACAGATAATAACCTGATTTTCTCTTTCCTGTTGGCAATAGATACTGTACATTCATGTATTAAAACAGAGTACAGATGTGATACAATATCTGGCATCAGCTGGGACAGAAAATAACAGATTGGTGTAAATGTGCTTTGCTTGCTGCCCAGGTCTGGCAACCTAAATGTGCCAGGGATGCCTATCATGCATGTTACCCTCTAGCCACTCGGGGACGCCAAAGTACAAACTTGTACTGCAGAGCTTTAAATAAATCAGATACAATTCTATAATCACATTGTGAGGATGTAAAGGGCCAGACAGGACTTCATTTTGTCAGGATATTCTCATGGGGACAGGAGATTAATGGGGACGTGTCCTCTGTCCATCCCAAATCTGCCACTATTACTTCCTCTCTCCTCTCTCAGCTCTTTCTTCCCTTTTCCCTCCCTTTCTTTTTCTCTCTGGTGTGACCACATGGCAGGGAGGCCACAGATGAGGACTCAGCACAGTGAGGTGGAACCACAGCATGGTGAGTGGACCCTTGGGTGCCCCCAAGCATCACCACCTGCGTCTCCTGACCCACCCCCCAACCCTCTCTATATTTACGCCCCCACCTCCCCATCATCTTCTTTGACACCCTAAAGGCCTGCTGAGGGCTCCTGTGCCCATGGGCACCCAGGGCGTGTTCATTATATACAGTAAGAGGCTGTAAATAACCAGGCTCCATCACTGCCAGGACCAGAGCTGGCTCATTCTCTCCCTCTCTAAATTCAATCCAGTCCTCTCTCTCTCTTTTTGCCCCCCCCCCCGGCTGTACCACTATCAAATACAGCTGCGAACACAAAACACCCCGCTAGAGCAGACAGCAAATTGGCTCTGAGTTTAAAAAAAAAAAAAAAAAAAAAAAAAAAAACACACACACACAGACAGTGCACAACAACGGAATATTAATGAAGGCCTGTAAAGACAGAATGTGTGTCTGAGTGTGTGGTGTTAGGGAAGGGGAACAGCACAGCTGCTATGACTGCTTCTGTTATAAGCCCACATTGGGTTATTTGGGCATGTGGGCTTAAAAATATAGCAAACATATCCTATACGTACATACATGTATACATACATGCAGCAAAGATACATGAATATGAACAAAAAGCGGCAACATGGGTTTAACCTATAAGTAATATAGACACTGCAGGTGGATGTGGGTAAATAAGAAGAAGAAGAGACACATTGTGAGCAAGAGAAGGAGAGATGGGCAGATTAAGATGCTGAAATAAATACATTAAATCTGTTTTCTTCCCCCTTGTCTTAAATGGTGATCCAGTGTCACAGCCCACACCAGCAAGGCTGCTTTCAAAAGATAAGCCAGCAGACAGGTAAAATGAAGCATATGTAATGAACGTCCATAAAAGTGCCTTTGTTGCTTTCTGTTGTGAGTTGATACAACATAATGGTGATTCAACCAATAACCAAGCTATATGGAGAAAGCTTTCTATGGTAGATGAGCTGCCACAATCTGTCCATTAACACTAACATTGAATACTCAGAACTGAAATCTTGGTATTTATGGGGAATTCTTGCCAAAACTGTCTCTTATTTCTTGGGAAAAATACCTGTGAGAAAAAGTGATTTTTTTTTTTTCCCTCGTTGGACGAGTGCGTGCCTGCCTAAGCATTTGTGCACTACTGTACGCACTGAAACAAAGGCACCTTGTTCATTAAACTCCATTAACAATACCAACTAAAGTAAAGTCCAACACTGAAATGCCATTACTACGGTAATATAACAGGAACAACTATTCAGCTGCAGTGTTTATTCCTAATTACTTCATGCAACAAAGGCTGCCTGAGGTCCAGCCTGGCAAGACATTTTTAGAATAAGTGTGAATGAAAGAGGGTGAAAACTCTGACAACAAGGATGTGGTTCAACAGGTGCCTGAAAAAAAACTAAATCAGGATTAATATTAGGCAGTGTGGTATAGACTCTTTTCAGTTACTACAATTGTTCGGAGATGGGTTCAGTTTACTCAAAGTCTCTCAAACCACTGCCCTCTTTGTGTCCAGCTATCATTCGTAATCGAGATGAGACGAGATCTAAACAAAATTGTCGATAGGCTCATCTGAGTACACTTTAATTATCACTTTAATTAATTTATTATCACCCACAGCAATATGATCAGCAGCAAGAACAGACATCTGGTGTCCTGGGTTTTGTATCGCAGGCTATAAGTACATTCAGGCAGCCCTAACCCCTGAGTGGTGGAACTGGTTGGTGCTGTACACAGGTTGAAGAGAAGATTATGAGACGATGTTCAAGGTTGGAAAATATACTGTCTGCTCCTTTCCATGTTTTTGAGCTAAAGATGCCCCAAAATATGTAATTTAGAGTTTCTAGACTCCTATAAAGACATATTTTAATATATTTAGAAAACAAACCACTAATGGTTACTGCTCTGCTGAGTAAAGACAAATGCAAAAATCTTGGCTGAATAATCCTTGACTTCATTGTGTCTTTCCCACATATGAAACTAAACCTACACTGTTAACAGGACTTTTGACATGGAGAACTTGACATGGACAGTAGATGATGGCAATGCAGCAGTTCTCTGCATCAACAAATAAGGCAACATGTAGGTAAACTTATAAAGCTGATTCTCTTTGCTGTCTAGCTCTAGCTGTTTTTAATGCACTATTTTTGCCTTGTTACCCAGCAAAGTGTGAATGAGATTATTAACATCAAAGTGTAAATGTAGAGGAACACCATGCCTCTACTTTTTTTTTTTTTGCAGGGTAAATTAGGACCTATTTCTGGCGCCGATGATGGCAGTGTGAGTTGCTGACTTTATAATCCCCTGACAAAAGGCTCCACATCATATTTAAACGATTGCTTTCACGGCTGGCTCATTGTGATTTAACAGACGCCCACAGTGGGATGAGGTTTAAAGTGGCACGAGGCTCCAAAGTCTCATCTGCCGCTCCAGAGACGAGCTGAGGTGACATTTGCATTGCCCGGGTGGGCAGGTGGATCAGAGACGCTGCTCGTGTCCTCGCCAATGTCTGGTAGACGGAGCAGATGTGTGCATCGCTACTGTACAGGCAGCACAAGCAGCTCTGTACGCCCCCCACCCCAAATCCTCAGCCCGTACCACCATCACACACTAATGGTGTATTCGCCTGACTTGTAAATAGGGCCGACTGCTCTCATCTCACTGCCTTTCGTTTCAAATATTTATCCATGAGCCCGTGAGCTAAATCGGCTCTGACAGTGAGACTGTTATTTAAGGTCGCAGACAGGCGGCTGGGTGAGAGAGAGAGAGCGAGAGAGAGGAAAGAAAAAAGCATCCACCCTTCGCCAGTGAAATGGGATTCATTTCCATGTGTTCATATTCTATCATGGTATCATTTTTTTCCCGGTCTGAATAGCCACATCCGTCAGGCTACCTCTGCTCCTTTGCAGCAATGTGTTGGTATCCTGGCCTCGCCTCAGTAGAGAGCCAACATGTGGGAATTACTGTACCAGCAGACAGAAGAAGAAAAATTCTATATATTATATATATATTTATAGTCACTGTAAATAGGCTTTGTCTGAGTGCTGCAGAATTAATTCATTTTGTTGACCTGAATTAATGCTGTGTATTCAGCTTAGCTAAAGCAACTGTAACTAGGTAGGGATAACATAATCCCTTCTCATATCCTAAAATAAAACATGCTTTTTTATTATGTATTATACTATAAGCTTTATTTGTCCACGATAACTGTCGTTTTGGATCAGAGTTTTAGATTTTCCCAGGTTTTTTTGCTTCTTTTATCTTAACGCCCCAAGGTGGGGCGTGGTAATATAGTTCTATGTAAAAACAAAAGTACATTTATTAGGAAACAAATCTTCCTAATAAAATAAAATAAAAATCTTCATTTTATTCATTCAGAAATTCAGAACGAATATGAAAATTTAACCTCAACAGTTTAAAAAAGGAAATATCTATGATTTTTGGTATCTACATGGGAAAACTTTAAACACAAAATATTAAACACCAATGGATTTAGGAATGTGTATTATCATCATTATCATCATCAGAAAATAATGAAAGTTTTAATGCTGACACAGAGACTCTCTTCACCACAGGGACTTGTTATCAGGTAATAAAGCAGATCACACCTTAAGGCGGCTGACATTGTGTTTCAATAGAGCACATTCCCATAAAGTCAAACAAAGCTAAAATTAATTAATTTACCAAAATCCTGTTTTGCCACATATTGAACCCAAGGTCTTGCTCTGGGGGTCTGGGACCCCAGAGCAGATGGTAATCTCACCTTACTATTAGACGTTATAATAACATAGCATGATAATACTGAGTCTTTAACAATGATAGTCCTTATGTGAAGGCCATATCAAAATATTAAAAGGCACTGATTTTGGCTCTTCTAAGCCATGACTTAAAAATTTATGATGCAACAATGCCCTAAATCTTTTCAAACTGTAATTAAAATATCTAAAGTAAAACTTTCAAACACAATAAAACAAACAAAGTTTTCCTGACAAATCCTTTCTGGGGACAGAAACAACTAGTGATGCAAGTTCATTTCAAATGCCTTTTAAATTATAGTTTACAGAGTTGAGTAATGTCCTGATCTGAGATGCTGCTGCAGCATTGCACTAGTGCACCTGAGGCACTGCTGTAAAACAGACTGGACCAAGGAGAATTCATTACTAACTGGCAACTATGGTAAATTTAGTATTTTTATGAGCTGGGTCTACGATTATTTGTACTGGTCATTCCTACTTAGTACTTATTCTCCAAAATTCAGTGAATATTTTAATGGACATTCAAGGTAATAACTAAATCATTTTAGATCATGACATTACCACTATAGTGAAGAGAGTAGTGAGTGCTTCCACTGACCTGTGTGTGAGCGTAGGTGACGTTTGAGTGCAGTATGGCTGGGGAAAGTCCGGTTGCATTCACTGCAAATGTAGCTGCGAACACCGGCATGGACTTCCATGTGCTGCTGCAGTGCTGTCTGGGTCTGGAAACGCTTCCCACATAGCAGGCAAAAGATAGCCATGTCCGACCCTGTGGAGGAAAAACAACAGAGGAGTCAGTGATGACAACTAGAAAGCATGGTGTCATGCAACTTTTTAGTGAGGCTGTTGTGTTTTTAGGTCATAGCAATTAACATCAATCATACTTACTAAAAGGAATAATGGCCACAATTATAAATAAAACAAAGTGACAACCAGGGTTGTATATGCACACACCAATTAAAATCCAGGATACCCTAACTCTGGTGTGATGTTATGGGGTCAGAGATATTATGGGTTACTAACTATGCCTTTAGAGACTTACATGGAGCGTACAGTATTTATAGGATTAAAGGTGCACAGAATACTCATGTAAGATAAAGATCTCCTATGCAATACTTCAATCGAATCTTGACTCTAGCGAGCAGTGTGCATTTTTCTCCAGCAGAGATAAAGAGCACACAGTTGCAAACACACAAACACATAAAATCACAAACACAGGAACACACACATACAGTTGCACGCTCCCTTGAACACACTCCCTTCACACTTTTTCAATTACCAGGCTGGGGAAAACTCTGGGGAAGGACTGAGTGTTTGGAGCTCAGTTTCTATTTCATCAGTCAATAACACATCTTTGGAGCAAAGCTGACACTAATTTAAAAATCTATGAAGAGCAGCCCGCCTCATGTTCATAACTACTGGAGGAGGAGGAGGGCCCATGACAGCCTCCATGCCAGATCAATCAATGTCTCTGCTGCTCTATACACGCAAAATAACAGGGATAGAGGGAGGATGCACCACTAGAGGATGATCATAGGAGGAAGGATAGAATAGAACCGCTGGAAAGCCGGTAAAGATGGTAGATTGAGAATGGAGAAGAGGGAGGTGATGCGGAAACCAAGGTGGAGAGGGGGGGATCCACTTTTGGTGCATGTAGAGGAGAGAAATAAATATTGACAAACGTTCCGTTCATGTTTCATTTTCTGCTGTACAGGAAACGAAGCAGATGTGTCTGCAGGACTGTAGAATTTTCATTAGATCCTTGTTGATCTTGAATCCTGAGGCACTAATCTGTCAGCACCACAGGTGAGATAAATTACATTCATCAGTATCAGCAGACTTGCTAATGTATTGGTTACCCACTGACATTTTTCTAGACTCACTAATAGGGCAATATATATGTATTTAATGTATACAGCCATGTTAGATATCATTCCTCCTCTGGGAAGTTAACTGAATCCCCTCTTATGTACCACTGGAATCTGGCCAAAGATGTGCAGCCAAAAGTGTCTATAACAACAAATGGAAAAATCTATCAGTGACTGGTTATGTGGAATTGTGTTATATCAGCTGGTATTTATACTAAAAGAAATAAAGTTCATTTATGTGAAAATGCTTTTTCTGTTTCTTCGATAATTAGTTCAGAATATAACAATGGACTTCCTAAGGATCTCTCAACAATCAGGTTGATCAAAGTGTGCTTGTTTGTGTAAATGAAACTAGAATATGTCTGTAGCTGGTGCTTAGCAGGTTTTCTCCAGTGTGTTTTACTTTCCTTCCCTGCCTCATCGTTTCCTCTGTGCTTTTATCAATAAAGAGGCTATTGACTGGGGTCGATTGCTTCAGGAATCCCTCTAGGACACCAGGTACTTAAGTGCATTTGATTGACAAGCCTGCCTCCTATTCACTTCTCTCTCTACCTCACTCCCCCTTTCTTGGTTTGTTTTGCATCTTGGGTCTGTCTCTTTCTGTGGGCTAGCATAAGCAGGAGACGTCTTCTAGGCCACTTCAAACCAAATTATTGGTGGTCACATTAAAGTAACAAGTGTTGTTTGGAGAGGTAGAAAATGAAAATGTCCTGAATGGTTTAGAGGAAAAATACGAGACAGAGGCAATGAGAAAAGAGGGGAGGGGTGACTGAGAGAATTAGAGGGAAAAAAGGTTTGGTATGTGAAAGGTTAGCAGACCTCTGACCTCAGGTCTGTGCTGAGGCATGGACACAGTGGAAATATGAAACCCAGATACAGGCACACACTCACATACACACACAGAAAACAAAGCTGGTGAATAAAAAGCAGAATCCCCACATGAAAAAGCCTAGAAAAAGAAAATCAGAACAGTTACAGTGTCTAGTGACATTGAGCTGAACGCCTTATGATGTGTGTCAGCATGCATGTATCAACTTTAAAAGAAACCTGACAGCCACTGCTTTTATAGGTGTGTTTTCAAAGCAACATGAGACAACCAAGTGATTAACACACAGAGCCAACAGATAATGTCACAAACACAAAACTGCACCAGTAAAGAACAAAGGTGGTAAGAAGAAACCACTAGGAAATGATACAACATGCTGCTGTCTAAATACCAGAAAACTACAGTAAATACACAAAAATGAGCACATCTCTACTGGTGGACTACTCTTAATGCCAAACATGGACTGATTCAAATACAAAAAAAAAATAAATAAAATGGAAATATATTGTTCATGTACTAAACTATGTTTTATGAAAGTAACCAAACAGTAAAGTATATAATATGTGAAAGCTCAGGAAAATTAAGGCTGTGAAACTTCCTTTCACTATAGTCTATAGGTGACATTGAAGATGTTACAGCCATACTTTCCACAGTCTGTGTGGGAAAACTACAGGCTACTCACTATCATCTCCCCTTCTTGTCTGTCTGTAGGAAACTGTACTCTGTGAACTCTGATTAGTGTTAGCCAAAATTAACTGGTACAAACTATACAGTCAGTACAGGGGATAATGTGTGGATGTTGGAGGAAAGTGAGTAAATGTGTTGTCGGCTGCTGATAGATGAAGAGAGCAGTGGAGAGATAAAAAAGAAAGGAAAGGTGGGAGAAAAGTAGTTGACCCAGGAGGTCCATTACAGTGTAAAATTGAGTCAGCCCAAAGTGACACCTGAAAGGAGGAGCTGGAAAAGCTGGAGTGGTGGGGGGTTCTTAGTCTCAGTCCTGTTTGGCTGTTTTGGAATAATTTACCTCATCCAACCAGCCTCTCTCTCCTTCTTGCACCATCTATTTATAAAGGCCCAGGCAGTTTGTGTTTGTGTGTGTGGCCTCGGCAGTGCTGGCAGTCTCTTAATGGGCCTTGGAGTGGCAGGGCTGGTGTTATTTAAGTGGGGGACGGACACAGGCCGGTAATGGAGAGGAATACTTCCCGATGGGAGGTGACAGTGGCCGGATGGGCACACTACAGAGAAATGGCTTCAGGGTAGAGGCTGGCCATCGAGGTAGGCACTTTGTCTGATTCTGATGTGCAGCATGGTAAACAACTACCCACCAACCTAAAAGCTCTAAGATCTCTAGAGAAAGTCTTACAAGATCCCAAAGTTAATCCTTAAGATTTTCTTTATATCAAACTGCATTTTTATGGCATTTAGTTATTTTGGCCAACTAACTGACAAGTTTGTGATGAGCGCTAAAACTAACCAGCAGATTTCAGGACATTTCTCCGAGCCCTTGAAGTTGATGCCACTCACAGACATGTTTGTATAGTCTGTGCTTTCAGCCTTTGCTTTCAGAAAACTCTGAAAACCTTAGATGAACCTCTAAAACACCTCTTTCTGTACAAGTGGAAATCAACCATTCATGGTCTTCATTCATGGAACTAAAATCTTTGAAGACGTCCTTGCAATTCTTCTGTTAATTCATTTTGAATGCTGGTATGTCTTGGATTGTAGTTGAGACAGTTAAACGTGTCCTGACTGTGGCCTGCAATGCAGCGTGCTGAACAGAAGACCTGCCAAAGTTAATGAGGCAAAGAGCAGCGGGACCTCAGCACAAGGTGTTCAATCACAGGCCATTACCACAGACCTCAACCTCTGTTACTGCTCGCTCTTGTCAATAGCAATCTATAGTAAGCTATAGTTTATCTATAGAGAAGGCAGAATAGTGACCAAATGTAGGTGTCTGTATTCTAAAATCTTTATTAATCGCACGTATGATCTCAGTTCAATAAGACAAACGTAATTCCCGTGAAGTCACAAAAATTTGTTATAGGTTTTCCAAGTTGCTGCCGTCATCTTATAAACCTTGACTTCTGAGGCTCATATTCTACTTAATTTTAGTTATACTGTGAATAATCATACCCGATTTTGAAAACAAAAACATCTACGTTGACAGCACCTACTTTCAACCAGAGGTTTGAATTTTTTTTAGAAAAAAGTCAAATCTAGACTTTGATTTAACTTTTTGTGTCAATATAATTCTATTTTTCAGTTATTTTATACTTAGATGGATTTTGCAGCATATGTAGTTAAAATTGCCACGTCATTTGACGCCTTCTTTACTGACTGGTTCCAGTGCTACACCGTGTACATGAGCATGCACGACGTTAGCATTTGAATCTGGTTTCCAACATCTGCTGCAGGTCCATCTTGTTTCCAGTATGCTTCTTCATGACCCACAGCAAAATAAAGGCAAAAGACGTAAAAATACATTTAAAAAATTACACACCTCTTTTGCTGAAAGGAAATAAATGTTGTTGTATTAACCACTTTTTTAGGTTGTTTTTTAGTGAAGTGTGGAAGCAAACTATAACCAGTATCTTCTTGCATAATTGGTTATACTCTCAGCCTCAATCTAACTGAGCCATCTCAGGCAACTGGTTAAAATGTCTTATGCCCCAAAAACTCCCAGGGTGCAATGTGGGTTTCAGAGAAACACCTTTTCAGGTGGCATGTTACTTTCAGACAGCAGCAGAGAAATCACTTTTGTCATGTGTCCCATTTGTTTTCTTTTCATATTCTACATTATCAGAGGAAGAATGGCCAACACAGTTAAAGTGTAAATGTTTAGATCATTAAGCTGTTCATTTGTCCTTTTCTAGCCTTGGACTGCACTTACTTTACACCAGCAAACACGGGCTTCAGCAATCAGTCACAACATCCATCCTACCAGGTGCTCTGTTGAATTCTCAGCCCTGCTAGCTGCCACCATCAAACTGACAGTGGCCACAAACACCAGTCACAACAATTCTGCCTGTGTCGGCAGAGCAAGGTGTGAGAAACGAAAGCTGTGGTGACGTTCCCGCTGCTCTTTAGCTTAGTTTAGACTGGAAGTGTTTGTTGTTACTCTCATCTGCAGTCAGGCTTCATTGCACATTAGGTCATAGCTGTTCTGAAAAGGTTGCCAAGCACCTTTTTACTTCCACTTCAATGGGGTGTCACCAGAGAACCAAATGAACAAACAAATAAATGCCTTCTGTAATTTACTGTCATACAGACGAGAAAAGGTCTCTGCTGAAATGTTAGGATATGCCCCTTACACTCAGTGCTTCACACTGAAGTCATCATTTTTGGCATATCACTGGCCAGCAGACCCCTGTGAAAAACTGCTGCTTACTGCATCACCATGTAATTGTCCAATCACTATACGGTGTCACCTGAGGGTGCCTCAAAACCCCACCACCATCTTATACACATATAAACACATGACATATAGCAACCAACAAAATATTCTCTCATAAATCCAACATGGACATTGAACGCAGTGAGTCTGACTCTTTTCTCCAACTTTTAAACAAGCTAGGGCCAAATTAAAGATAATTTCATAGTCCCGGAGGTAAAAAAGTTTAAATGCAGGATCAAACAACATGATCTTCTGCACAGATGGTCATTATCTCTGAACTGGTGATCATGATCTGATCGTGATATAAACTACAGACAGGTCTGAACAACATCTTGAACAGCAACCAATATGAACTTGCAATCTTGCAAAACCAGCATTCATTGGCGAGGGGGAGGTGGGTAGTGTTCCAAGACGTCAAGAATATGTCAAAAACCTTGGCATCATGGAGCATAACAGACATCACACTAGAATGAGAGGAAGCTACAAAAACAATGGACCTGCAAATGGGGATTGTGAAGCTTCCTAGATGAAGAATTGGAAGATCTGACATGCTACACAAGATAAAACAACAAAGTGTTGTGCCCAGTGCTAATATTTATTACATCTGGTCTATGTCAGAATGGGTAAGAAAATAACTTAAAAAGCCTCATATACAACAAAGTTTCAGATAGAGCTAGAGCATTTATTTTGAATAATGTCTTTCCTGGGTACATGAAGAAAATTACTTTCTGCTGTCATGGGAACTGATATCTCCATTTGATGGTCAGATAGTAAAATGATTCTACCTATTTTTGGACTGATTTTAGTGTGTTTCTTTATAAACTACAGTGTCTTCTACAGCATCACTGATTTTCTCATTATATTATGATCAAAACATTTTAAGAATTCCCAACTCCTAGCATCACTGCACTCCTAGCCATTGAAACATACCATTAGACATATGCTCCTCAGTGTGATTATGGTCTTTTAAGCAAATGATCCAGGGCAACAATGTGCTTTTAAACAGTGGAAAACAATATTAGACAACATTTTAAGTTCAGGGCATCAGAATACACATGTAAAACAACTTTAGTCATTGACTAAAAGTGAAATAAAGGTGCTACGGAGTGCCAATAGAAACATGGGGAGTGCTACCAAATTCAGAAATGAAGAAACTTGTATACTGTTAATGTACCTTACATAACATGGATTGCATACAAATTACATCAGTTTACACAACCTGGGCGAATCACTTCCTGCTTGACACATACAAACTGTAGCTACTGGTTAAATCTATGCAATAAAACAATGTTGGGATCAAGATAGATTACATTCAGTAGGCTACCTAAAATGTGTTCTGCATAGTAAAATTTCTTTGCTAAGAGCAGCTAATTTGTTTGTTGAAATTTGGGATTTCACTGTTTACCTTTTGATGCTGAAGACCTTTCTCATTTATCCAGTGTTTTAAAGTTGGGATGCCTCCACACCATGTCCTCACGCATATTTGCATCTTATGAAATCATAATTAATTTATCAGGAGAGGACATGGAGTGTCAGAGCTGCATCCATCACCTGTAGGCTAATGCTATATTCACCACACATGGCCTTTCATTCAGTTTTCATTTTTCCAACTGTGCACAGCACTCACTAACATCCCATTTTCTCACCTCACATTGCTATTCTGGATCCTCAGACACACAATGCCTTCAACATGAACACCTGGCCCTGGCCTCTAATATTACATACTCTAAATGTGGGGTTGTATATGAGAATGAAAATAAGTTTTAATGTTTGCACAACTACTGATTCACTTAAATCTCCACAGAATTATGTATTGATCAAACTAGGGAAGGGAGGAGTGACATCAAATAGGGGAGAGCAACTAGACTAAGAAAAAGGATAAAATGTTTGCTTCATAGTTTAAAAGTTATCAAAACTACATATTACGAAATCTTTTAAAAAGCAAACATATTTAGCTTTCATATGAAAATGACAGTAACCACTGTCTGTTAGAGTTGATGGGCACTGCTGCCCCTCAATGACAGATATAGAAAAACTACCCATAAAAAACTATATATTTAAGGCGTTAGAAGCCTTTGTGAGGTTTTTGATATCTTCAAACCAGAAATTTGCAGCGAAAGCGGTGTCTGTCAGCACATACCATTTATCAGTGGTTTCTAACGTGGGAGATCAGGAACGCCCCTAAAGGGTTGTACGATAAATCTGAAAGGTTGAGAGACAATTAATAAAATAGGAAAGCAGCTAAAAACTGTTTTCAACCACAAAACCACTTACTTTTTCATCTTTGCTTTTTCCTGTAAACAACTTTTAACGTTTTAATGACCAGAATAGAAACCTCTCTAAAAAGCATTCAGCTAAAACAGTATGAGAAGGAAAACCAGTTACTGTTTCAACTAGTCACAGCCTGCACAGGCAGACATACAAAACCTTTTTTTTTTTTTAGGGACAAGTCAAAAAAGGTTGCAAAATACCTGTATGTATAAAAATGATTTTATACATTATGAACAGAATATCAAATACTTTGTATAACACAAATAATAACAATAATGATATAGTGTTCTCATGAGTGGCTTTGTAAGTATAAGTAAATATTATGGAACTGAGACAGACTGTAATACATTAGTGTAAGTGCAATTAAACAGTAGTGACAATGTTTTGCAAAGAAACACATCCTAAAAACATAATATTAACACACTGATACAATCAATCCAATAGTGAGTTCAGAGATCTACTAAATGAGGAATGAGATCAAAGAATCAATAGCTCTTCACATTATTCATGTAGGGAAAACAAACAAGAAATCAAAGAAAAGGCAATCTCTGTTATAAAAAAGTGCAGCACCACACAGCCAACAAACCCTGGCCTGCTGTGTTGTTTTGTTTTGTCCCTGCCTCCCTGTTTCATCGGGCAGTGATAATTCACGTCAGGCCCGCAGCAGCACTGACATTGTAAGATGTACTGCTCCCAGCTAGATTAATGCCACCAGATGCCAGGCGAGATGCCATATTAATTACCCAGAGATAATGTCAGCACAACCATATGGCAGCTCAACTGGCCATTTAGTTGACAGGGAGAGGTCTTTATAGCAGCGCAAATTTCCTCATCTACACAGCATCACAGCCTCACCATATTTTCTCCCTACTGTAGCAACTGGAGCACTTCACTATTATTTGCACATTATTACTCAAATCGTAGTTTTAACTCAGGATCTGAAGGATGTTATGATGGAGAGCAATACATTATTAAAGAGGCTTAATGGTTGAATGTTTTTCAACCATCAAAATGACAAAATGAAGAAAAAGTTTAGCACCAGTCAAGGCCAAAGCCAATAATAGCAAGATTCCACTTTAACTGATTTCTTTTCCCCATAGAGCTCAATCATTGTCTAAGATTTATTATACTCATGGACATCACTGTTGTGACGTGTGAATTCATCCTAAGTCAATCCCATGTACTGCTGCCATAAACAGTCACTAGAGCACCAAATACATTCATCTGTGAGTGGAAACAGAATCCTTCAAATGTACCATCTACTACTATTTGACTGATTTTCCAATATCAAAGATTTTCAGGAAAATACTCTTCTCTCTCTTAAAAACAAAGAAAAAAAAACAAACAAAGGAAATATCTAACAGTGACCCATTTTTAAGGATTTATTTCTTCTGAAGAAACAAATAAGCTTGGGGCTAGATGCCATAGAGTAGGAAAGGTCAGAAAGTATTTAAAAAGAATTAACGCATTTCTGTAATATTTTAATGAAACTTTGATGTTATTAAAGGAAAATACAGGGTAAGGTCTGTAAAAGTAGAATAATTTCTATTGGTTAACATTTTTTAACCAAACAGGACATGTATGTAGAACATTTAACATTCCTATAACATAATGGATCTCAAATACACACCCCAAACAACCAACAAGAACCTTAAAGAAAATGTCAAACCCCTGCATGAATGCAGTGGATATAAATTCTCAAATGTCAGTAGAATTTATTTACCAGCATGTGTTTGTTTTTTCCTCACCACCATGCTGACTGTAAAGATCATAAACGATGCAAGCTGGGAATCAATGTCAACGTGAGAAACGGTGGCAAAGCCCTTTATCATGATTTACAGTTGCACTGCCAGACCCGTCTTGTTGTGGACTTGCAGATCAGTTACAAAGATGGACCACACTTGCTATGCAAACCATACCCCCCCCCCCAACAACACTGCCCCCGACATCTACTCCTCACCCACCACCACCATCAGATCACCCACCTACCCCACCCTCCAATTCCCACAAATCCGATTTAATCAGACAACTTGTGCAGTGTGGCTCGGAGTAAGAAAAAGGATAATTAGTAAACAGAGGAGGTACTCGCCAGGCTTCATTGGCATTCGCACCGGGTTACTGTGTCGCATTTAAAATGCAGTCTGATGAAGTCTACAGAATCAAACCATTTGTTACTCCTATTGAGGAGGCTTCGGGCTACTGGCAATTAAATTGGAATTAGCGCTGGGGAATGAGATACGGCAGATTCATACCAAGGAGAGGAGGGAGGGAGGGAAAAGGAAACAGAGAGAGTTCTCTGTCTGGACCTGGCTTTGCTTTACAGTGGGGCAAATCTGGACGTGATTTACTTTCCTTTACTTTTGTTTATTTACTGCATGACTTCAGTTATCATTTTTAGAACCAAATCACTCCACCCAGCCCTTTAATGCCTATACATTTCTTAGTAAAACCCTAATTCTAAAAACTAGAAACAGAGCAAAAATTGACGAATTCAGTTCTCTTTATCAAGAGAAAAAACTAAATGGGTGACTTTGTGTCCTTAATATCTAAAGGCTTTACCTCGGTAATGAGTACACATACCACTAAAAACAAACATTTGACTTCACTTGAACTCTGAATCTTTGAGGAAGAGAGTGAAGAAACAAAGAGATGCCATTTGCTCTGCCACAGCTGACTGGGCACAGTGGAGCTCAGCATGGAGAGTGTACTGGTCCACTGGCAGAGGAACGAACGAAAAGAAAAGAAGGGATAGATGGATGGATGGAGGGAGGAGGAAAGAGGCAGGGTGGGGGCAGATAAATGAAGTGGAAATGAGAGGGAACAGCTCCTGTGCTACAGCTGGCCTTCCTAACTCTCAGCCAGCCTGGCCATGACAACTGGCTTGCTCTTCCTCTGCCGGCCGGGGGGTGGGGGGTCTGTTTAAACAGTAGAAACCCAGCCAGGGATGTACAACTGCTAAAAGACCAGTAGAGGCCACTGAGAAGGAACTGACCTAATACCTGCATCTACAAAAATGTAAGTTGTGATAGTGCAAACTATAACCAAAGGGCTCATGTTTACAACTAAACCCAATTAAACTCAATTCAGATGTTAATAGACGATATCAATCCACAAACTGATTGCTGTGGCTTATTTACTTAAAGACGACTGAAACAATTAGCATGTGCATGTCAAAATCAGTTGGCTAGTGCAGCTCAGACAATGAAAACACTGGTAGAATGTCTTCTGTGCCTCTGGAGGAGCTTTCTCTAGTCTGAGTAAATAACCCAATGATGTCCTACTGATATCAGCATGGGCATCCCTGCCTGAGCTTGAAAACATGAAAGACATAACCGTAACTAACTAAAGGTGTGGAGTTTAAACGATGCAGGTGTTTACAGGAAAGATCAAGATTCACAACAAACATATGTTTTATTCATCAACACATTGTTGTGTGATATAAAATTACTATATACTGGTATATATGAAAGCATATTTGTAGTTGTAACAGCTGTGACTTGCTTTTTAAGGTCATTCAGTACTAAGTGATATAGTACATGTCTAGTGCATATATTTTCAGATATGTGCACCATTGTCACTAAGACAAATAGGCCCATTCTCTATGTAAATACATGCACTAAATAACATTGGTCCACAGAGCATGACTGATATAGTGTTAAATTAAAATGCTTAGTTTACATTGCAACCCTTGTAAAATTGCAAAAAGCTAAGCGGAATGTGCTATTAGAAAGAAAAAATAGTAAGTGAGATGATCATTATCATAGTTAAGTGTGTGTCTGTGTGCGTGTTTGTGACTACATAAATGCACATATGCACTCAAATACTTCATTCTCAAGGTTAAATACAAAGATGTTGTTCAAGCGAAGTCCATTACGGCAGAAAACCAATGAAAATAAATGACAACATTCAGTGGGAGGTTTGAGTATCCCATGGAGAAATTTGCACAGCTTGGTCATTTGTATACCCAGTTTTCTCCACATAAAATGCTCAATTGTGTGTTTACAGATGAAGCACCACATTTGAGTGCAGTCCTATTTTTCTCTTTAACAGGAAATTGAGACATTTTCACTCTAAATATATCAGTGAATCTGTCGGCTGATGTAAATCCCTGTCACCAAGATTAATGATCTTGAACATGAAAAAATTTTTTTTCCTCAGAACTAATTCACTGGATACAACAATATGAGTTTTACAAAACCTGCAAGAAGCTGAGAAGAGCAAATGATGCTAAGAAATTAAAAGGTCTGAAGGATAATGAAGGTTTTCCTTGGAACTGAAGACATATATGACCCAAAATGCACAGAAAGACAAAGCTGGAACAGGCTCCCATAAATGCTGCCTTACATTGGCTGGGTGTCAAAGTTGTACAAGTTAATTACTAGAAGTCAGCTTTCCAGGTTGCAAATGTGTTTATTAGGAAACCATCAACTTTGTAACTCTTGCATCATTTCCTTCCTCTTTGGTCACTGTCTCTTCCTGTACCGCCTCAAAAACAGACTTTAGTCCATTAGCAGAAAATACCTCTATTTCCACACATCCTGCACAAGCCAGATCACTATACAGTTTAAAAACAGCTAGCCATGTCAGTACTAAAACAGTGAATTCATTACACACATAATTTAAAAGTAAGAAGGAAGTGTTGCTGAATTTCTTCTATATTTCAAGCATGAAATTAAAGATAATATTAACATACACTCTCCAAGTAAAAATATGGATTTATAGAGAAAACATTTTTTCCATCAAAGAACAAGGTAATAATCTAACTAAGAAATGTTTTTTTTTTCTTCACTAAGAAAATGTGGATGCAGGAAATGTGTCACATGTTGATGGTACTGCAATATTATAGTATAAAATAATGTTTGCCATGCATAACTACGCTTCTGCTGAAGTATTATAGTCCAATAAATAAGATTGACTTTTTCTGTAAAATTATGTACGTCTTCTGTGTTATCAAGGCTTCAATGTGAAAGTTCGAAAAATTTCCTATAAAGCTTCACGGTTGTAGTTTTATCTCCAGTCAGTTGGATAGAAAGTAATATGCTTTTAATTTTTTCCTCATTACTATTCTGTTGTTAAAATGAAATACACCTCCATCTTTCACTGGTGCTTTTGTCCCCAACTCCATCGTTTTTCTCTCCTATTTCTTTCAGTTTCAGGCCTCCATACAGTATATACGTACAGACACATGGTCATTATTTTATAACAGATGTCTCTACAGTTTTTATGATCAAATCAAACTAAGTGGCTGCTCAGGGTGTTGCAGCCATCAGGAGGCTCTATTAAACAGCTAAAGTAAATTACGGTTCCTCTGGTCATTGTTGTAATTCAACTATCTATTTAAGTGATGTTTCTTTTTTGTGGGACCCACCAAATTCTCATTATGGCCAAACTGACTGGCTTATTGTCTGTGTGGGTATTTTTTATTTACTGTAAACTTAAAGCTTAATTTTCATTAAAGTGCTATCTGACTGAAGTATCTTAAATAAGTGACATTTCCCATTCTCAGTTCCATCTCTGCCTCCTTGAAATAAAAAGGGATATTGTGGCCAGACCCAACTCACCCAACCCCTGTCAGCCTCCCATCACCCCCCACCTTTACCCCCTGTCCTGCAATGGAATCCCAAATCTTTCCTCACCTTCCCAGGATTTATTCTTCTCACTGGCCATCTGGACAGTGGGGGCAGACAATGTAAAAGGAAAAGGGGGCTGAGGGGGCTGGGGAGGCAGGGAGGGACGGGGTTGCAAACCCACATTAGTCACAGGCTCTTAGGTCCTTCGACCCATACACAGACACACACACACACACACACACACACACATACAAAAAGGTTGAAGCTAAATGACCCCAGCTCCCCCTCACTTTTTCCCCTCACTGTGGCTGCTGACATCGTCTTTCCTGCTGGACAAAAGGCTTTTAGCACCTCACTCTACTGTCCTAACAACAACACACACACATACTCTGTACCCTTCATCCCTTCCAACAAAGACAAGCTAGACAGGATGGGGTGTTTGTTTTGTTTTCTCACACGGATTGGGAAGAAGGGAAGGGAAGGGAGGGGTAGGACAAAAAGAAACAGGGATGTGTGGTGTTGGGGTTGGGAGAAGGAGGCTATCTGATGTGTGTAACCTTAACAGCAAATCATACGTGAATGCTCAGGGAAAAGCATAGCCAAATCGCTACGTGATGATAAAGGTATTAAGTACAATGGGGATCGTATGCTTTTTTGGAGAGCTTAATAGGCTTTTTGTTGGGAGAAGCAGAAGATGAGTACAGGGTTGGTGGTGTTTAAGTAAAGTCACAGAGCACTACAAGCCTCTATTGTTTGGGAGGTTTGCATTTAATAAACGTACAGGAGGTTTTTGCTCCACAAGCAACACGGTGGGAACAACATGGAGAGCAGGTGAAGGCTGTGCCCTTCTTGTACTACAAAACAGTTGTCAACATGCCACAAGGAAGCAGTGGGGCTGTGACATGTCAGCACTGCACACACCATTTTCAGCCAACACCAGGAGTTACAGAATGAACAACAGAGCTATATTTTGCAGGAAATAAAATTGTTATTTATAAAGAAAATCTTTAGGGTTATAAGAATTTTTCCTCAAATAATCTTTTTTGCCTTTTTTAAAGTTGTAGCAGAAAGTAAAAAGTAACATTTGAATGCTTAAATTTATACTGTAGTAAATGCTGTATATAAAAGTTGAAATGACCTGCCAATACACTTACACAGCATATAAATAAACTGTTTAAAGGCAGCTGCAGCAACAATTCTTCATACACAACATAATGTCTCTTACTTTTAGTTTTATAAAAGCATTACTTTGGCATTTATTTTTCAAGAAAGCCATTTTGGCTGTGGTGGAATATTGAAAAGTGAACATTTCTAAAGTAATTTCGCTTCATCAAACTAAATTTAATTAGATTTAATCGGTTTAAGCATCTAAATTATAAACTACACAATGGCGTGTTTTAAACAGAGAAGCTAAAAACAAAACAAAAACCTAATGATTCATACCATTTTAGTGCCCATTTTGTGAAACATCTGGGTGATAACATTCACTTACTGTGATGCATGTGTATGTAAGTTAAATTGGTGATTATAGGTATTAAAAAGGCATTCAGGTGGGGTTGCTGCATCCCAGCAGAGGATACATATAAAAATCTAAGCACTTTAAAATATGCATTCATTTGTTCATTTTATGTGTTCATTTTCATTGAACAACAGATTTACATTTGCTTAAAGTGCATTTACAGCCATTTCCCTAACAAGTGGTGAATGAATGCAATAAAGGAGAGTTCAGACAGCTGTGACCTTGGAGCCAAACTGTGAGCGGCTGACAGGACTTTGTGAGTTGGAAGAAAAGCCTTTATTTATAGATCAGCTGTGCGTCAATCAACCTGCATCGGGGGGAAAGCGGCAGGCGTCAGAAAGGAATAAGCAAAGTGTGTGTGTTTTAGAGTTGCTGGGAGGGCTGTGTTTTGAAGAACTAATACAGTGGTGTGCCTCAATCTCACTTAATTCCATTTAAAGGAAATTGATTTGGAGGTTGGGGGGAAGGTGGAGAGAGTTGTTCTCTCTCTCCATTACAATTGTGATGAAGCTGTGGCCTCATTTCATTAATTCGTGTCCTTTGGTGGTACACTTTACAGTAGTGTACTGTTGTACTATAATACACATTAATAAGGAAAAAGGGATGAAAGTTTAATGATCCCTGTGGGGGGAAGTGGCTCACCACAGCAACAAGTAGCAGGAAAATAATGGAACGTAAATATTGAAATGAATATAAACAAGGATTATGGGCTGGACTGGGGTAATGCAACATAAATACATGCAACTGGTGATAATAATACTGGAACATGCATGAGAACTATGGGGTGGAATTCAGGATGATGTTCTGCAGAATAATTCCCAACACAACACAGTAGGAACATACTATAATTAATTGTTAGTTTTATGCTGAAATACCTGGACTTCTAAAAGTCTTTTAAAATAGCGAACTTAGAAATAATGTTGGATATTAAAAGGTATAGGCATCTTTTGTTATTTAAACCCCAGAAAGTGATTTTGTTATTATAATGAGGACGAAAAAAGCTAAAAATAATTCATAACCTTGCTTAACCACACACATTTAAATATGGAAATTCAATAAAGAAAATTAAAACCTTTACCCTACTGCATTTTACATGCTTTTTAAAGCTTCTTTAGTTTTCCCTGCTACCTCTGTTTCCCTTTATTTCCCCTATATTTAGGGAATACTGGTAAAACTGTGAGCGCATTCACAATACTGTATTGGCTACCATTAAAATATGTTTCCAAAAATTTCAAAATAACACCCTAAATTCATGTATAATTTATTTAGTTTGACCTCTGAACAGACAATCCCAGTGAATGTACTAAAAGGACATGATGAACATGTACAATTTAATGCGTGCTCATCCACTCCTCACTCAAACCCAATATTTTGTTTTTGTACAATAAAGAAAGAGAAAATCAGGCCTGCCACACATCTAAATTGGGGCTTTGATTTAATTCCTAGCTTCCTCTTTTTCACTAGGGAACTTCACTTATCACAATATCACTGGGCGGCTTGTAGATTTAGTCATTTTGCAGCGTGAATGCTCAGGCAGATGAGAGCAGAGGAGGTTCATGTTTTCCGCATTTGTACGGGGGAAATCAAAGGCAGCCGAGAAACTCAGCAAGGCTCAAAAGCTTCTCAGACAGATAGAGAGAAGAGTGAAAACAAATGTATTCAGTGCCAGGACTCTTAACAACCACCTGTATGTGCCCACCTGTGGTTTCTAAAATAGCTCTCACAAAGAGCCAGTACCCAGGAGGAATTAAAACTAATCCTAAAATTATCTCTGAAAAATTAAGACTTTGGAAAATATTTACACAAAGTTTTTAGGTTTGGAACTAACGTTCAAGCATTGAGAATTATTATGCTGCTACATATATTCTACATATATACATATATATGTAGTCTTATACTGTATACGGCTACAAATTCCGACTTCAGCTCAAAATGCTGTCAAATTCCATTGAGCTAAGCTGAATACTCTCATTCATGATGATCAAATTGGGATTCACTGAAGGCAGAAATGAAATCATTACTAAAAGACCATCATCTTAAACCTTCATCTCTGGAGAGAAGTGAGAAGCCTGCTGCCCCAGATTGCCTAAAAATGCAGATAAGAAACGATCCAGCTCCTGAAATTGGTCCTGCAGGACTATTACATTGGAGAGATTAGTGGAAGATAATCATATAATGGCGATGATAGCACCGATCGCAACAAAACGGCCCCATAAAGTCACCTCTGAATAAAGAACAGGCGATACAGATGAGTGGGAATAAAGCAGTAAAGTGCTCATGCTGGGTAGCATGTGTGAGACAGCTGTCTACAGGGCTCAATGCTGCCATGAGCCAGTAGGGGGCGCTCCTCTGTCTTAATACACACTCACTGGTTCCCAGTGGAGAACCAGAACAACAGGGAAGGAGAAAAGTCCTCACATGACCTTTGAGTTCATAGGAGTTTGCTTCCAGCAAAAAGCCTCTTATATGGTACATGGTAAGATTTAACAGCAGCAGTGTCCACAGCTGAGACAGTTAATGGCTAAGAATGGTGATTAGACAGTGTTCTGAGGGTCAGGTGTTTGTTGCAGAGCACGGAGGTCACTGAGGGTAAATACTGTTCCACTAGCATGCTGTTCTAACATGGCCACAGTATGAGAAGGAAAGTCTTATTAAATTCAGGTGTATACTCAGGATGCGTTATAACAGCCATCTTAACCAGGCATAGGGCCCAAAATGAACCATGTGAGCTTTTTTTATTTACTGATGGAGTGAGACAGTTCCACTTGTTTCTTTGTGCTCTTTGCCTGCTTTTAAGATTTTTCTGGAAATTTTTGTTTTGAAATAACAGTACAAGGCACATGCCTATCAAAACAACAAAAAAAAAAAAAAAATCATAATGGAAAATTCCTTTTGGAAAAAAAAAGATTTTAATACAAAATATTTTCATGGTCAGATGTTTTATAAAATATTTTTGTATTGGTTAATACTGACTTGTTGGTTAATATTAAGATTTTCTGAAATGAAACTGGGCCACAGCAGCAGCAAATATTAATTGGGTGCATCAAAGAATATGATGGGGATTAAATGAAAAGAGAGAAATGAATGAATATGTAGAAGAAAGCATAGCACTGCCCTGCTATCCTTCTCTCTATAAACACACTGGCTTGTAAATCACATAGACATTCCAATGAGCTGCAGAGAAAAGGAAGAGTAATACATCCATTAGCAGTAGTTGACTTGATTTTGACATGGTCATGTTGGTTTTTATTTAGACTTTTTTTATTTAGTAGAAAAAAGATCTGCCCAGTCATTTTTTGAAAAATGCAACATACAAGAGCCTAATTTTAAAAACTTTATATTGAAATTATTTAATATTCTACAAAAGACTCTATCCAGTATTGACCAAATGCACTTCATTAACTATGCAGTGTCTTCTAAATAAAGGGAGACCCTATAGTGAGTGAAGCCATCAAATGGAGTCAGAAAAATATGGATGATGATGTTCTATTATCAACAAGTCTCATGAAAAGGAAATACCTTAAAATAGACTATACTTACTAGTAGGATCAGTTCACTAATTGAAATTAAGCAAAATATATATAAAATCAGCAGTTGTATCTGTTTACCTCTTGAAGGATTCGTTAAAGAGCCTTTTATTTGGTCCGTGGTTAAAAGACACTATGAGATGTGTGTTTAATATATAAAGTTGGAGAATTAAAAACTATTGTGTAACTTGTTGACATCTTCCTACTGTGTTTTCTTCACCTGCTTGTGTTGCCACTTTGCATCTCCTCCATCATCTCTATCTTTAGCTCTTCCTCTATGTCCCCAGGCCATATTTCTCCCTGGACATAGCCCAGGAAATTATAGTGTGGAGTGGGAGGGAGAGACCGCCAGCTCTCTGACCCAGACTTGCTGCTATAAATCCACACTTTTTGAAGGGGATATTCTCCCACCATGACCCCATCACTTCCTCAGTATATCTAGTCTGCGAACAAGCCGACTGACACACTCGACAGCGACATACACCAGAGGCCAGCACAACCTCTGCTCACACACTTGGGTGGCCAGGAGAGAATACACACAGCAAATAGAAACGCAGCCAGCATTTCTGACTTTATACATGTGACTAAGCAGAGCAATGCAGCCACAATGGACTGACTTGTAACTAAGATTCTGTCTGTGGAGCCAACAAGCCCCCATCAAATTTGATTAAATGAGCACGAACTTGGAAACACTGATCATGTGTTGTCAACAGAAATGATGTGAACATGACATTCTTCCATCACTGATTGGATAATGTGACCATTAACAGGCGATGCCATTTGCATCAATTTTCCCAGGGTAATTTAAACATCAAACACTTACAGTAAGTAAGAGTCTTAAATAACACTGACTGCCACCTGTTTTAAGTCTTTTTTTTCTCTCATGTAATGATTTTGTGGTGAGAAAATGTATTTCCCACAGTTCTCCACAATGGTGCATGTAATCTACATTTTAATAAATTACGCTATTTTTTGTTAAAACTGCAAGACCAGACCTAGTTTGTGGTGGGCATGGTAGAATCGTGTTAAACCACTGTTACATGGGTGAGATGATTTTGATGATAAGATGATTTTCTTTGTGGTAGAATATACTCAAGAAAGAGAAGAAAGACACATGATCCTGTAACTCACCGTCCATGATCACTGTCTGAACATGCAGTGACAATTTCAAACAAAACTTCAACTGATTTTTGTGATTTTCCTCACTGCTAGGAACTAATATAATGCACATAGAGGCCTTTCAACAAATCAAATCTAATGTATTTGCATTTAGGGAGACACTGCAGATTTTGGCAATGTTTGCATCCCACTCCAATCCTCTAGCATGTTATTTTTAATGTTCACTTGTTTCTGCACTGCTGAGTCTGGTCTATCATCCAGTCAGAGTTTGATTCAAAGTTCAAACAAACTCTGGTTTCTGATATTTACTATATGGGGATATCTTGCATGTACTTATTGGAGAGGAACAAAGCACAAACGTTTTAGTGGTGGAATCCAAATCAAATCCAGGACTGGGTCAAAGCACTGAATTTTGGGATGTTTAAAGGACAGACTTTCTCTTTTTTTCCCCTTTCCCTCCTTTTCTACCCTGTTTAAGATTCCTGGCCTTTCACCTGACCCCAGGCCTTAGCCAGGGGGGTTGGGGGAGTGGGTTGCTTGCAGTGGTGGGGGTTAAAGTGTAATCCTGGTCCTGTGACCACAAAGACTTCGCCCCTGAGGGCCAGGGACCAGCCACATTTTCTGAATTGCAATGTTATCCCTCAGCAAACCCTTCGCCTGACTATATATCAAAGGATTACATTTCAGGGCTTCTTTCTCCTCTGGTCTTTAAAGATGGCCATAATGCCCAAATTAGAAGATTTTAAATCAAACAGTTATGATTTTAGATTTTGGTTTGGTCGTGGTTGTGTCGTGGACGAGAATTATACAGTACAACTTGAACATTCCAGAGTCTGGGTTGACAATCTGTCAACAGGACCAGCGAGAGCCAAAGAAGCTTTTTTTGAACCATATAAAAGTGTCAGTCCAACCAATTTGAGATAATCAATTACCCAGAGTGACTGCCACAGAGCGTCATTACAGCAAACACATATTTTAAACCATTCAGAGGTTGATATCTGGCTGCTAGTGTACTGCTAATTGCTTGCTCAAGTAATCCATTAAGGAGTATTTTTACAACAGCTTGCATGCTCCATTATCATTACTTTCATTCTAAGGAAAGCCTAACAAAGGTTGCCTCTTTGCATTTAAACCTAAAGAATTTGCTTTTTTTTTTTTTTTTTTTTAAAAAGGAACAACTTCAGAAGACAGAGAGAACTGAAGCAAAAGAGAAAAGATTTAATTGACGCCTCCCCCATTTTCCCAGGGTGAAGACGAGAGGGAGGAGGGACTGGGGGAGAAGAGAGAAGGGGTGATGTGACACTACTCTCCTGGTGTTGTGACTGTACAAAAGGAGGCAGATTTGCAGAAGAGGTGACCCCTAACCCCTAAAGCTGCAGAAAGGGTCCTTGGTGGCCCGAGTACCACCCAATCAATCATCTCCCAGAGCCTGCTGGTCAACTGGACTGTAGAACACCACCACTGGACCAGCAAAAAGGAATGTTTGGGGGTGGAAATCAAAGCTAAACTAATTTTTAACTCATTTTTCTGTACACACACACACACACACGCACACACACGCACACACACACACACCCTCACACACACACACACACACACAACATCATTCTTGTCTGATGAATCTGGTAAGTAATAAAATTCCTACAATGGTCAAATGTCTTCATCAGGATGATATAGAAACTTAAATATTCCACTGATATTACTTAAAAAATTACCTGTTGTATTCTCAGCAAACTATTTTAAACACCTCTGTTGTTGATATAAGTTTGAATATTTTGCTACTAATAAAAAGTTTTGTCAACAATGAAGAGAGTATCAAATAATTTTAAAAAAAGTTGCTTAAGAAATAGTAAAAAAGAGATATTAAAGTTTGTTTCTGAAAGTTATTTTATGTATACTCCGTTTATTTTATTATTCACAAAAACTGCTGATAATTCTTGTATTTTAACATGTTTCTAACAGTGCAGCCAAGTGTTTTTCTTAACATGTATGTTATGTATTATTGTAAGAGTTTTTCATTATGGTAACATTCTCCGAAGATAAAATTGTTTATTTATTGACGTTTATATTTTTCAATTTTCGGAAAAAAAGTATATTCATGAAATCAGACTTTTTACTAGACATGAGTGCATATAGAGTTTGATTTCTTACACTGTAAGAAGCCCTTAATAAATTTAAAATATAGATTTGCAAACTCCAGAGGAACAAAAAACATTTTGACTAAAAATAATCAACAATTACATTAGTCTACCTTAGATATTTGACCATGGCTGTCAGCTTGACTCTGTGATTCAGTAGTTAGTTTCTGTCTTAATGTTGTGAGGACTTTTTGAAGTTCACACTATTATCCAGTTGTATTACAGGATGATAGCAACATTAACACATACAAATGTGATTTTATTTCTAAAATGTAATGCAAATGATAAAATTTAATGCCTAAAAAAATATTAAATTTTAAAAAATGACTACTGCAGTTCTCAATTTTCAGTTTTTCTCTTAAAGTTTAACCAAGTCTGTGTATTTCATCAGCTAACATTAATATTACATTTTTTTCTTTTCTTTTTTAACTAAAAAGGGTTTTTTTTTGCTACACAAGTTTTCACAATGTTTCACAACATTTTGACTTTTCTCTATTGCTTGTGCTTAACCATTGTCTGACTGAATATTACTGCTGTGCAAAGAACTTCTGATATTCCAATTATAAATAACACTGTTCCTCTTGAGCTGTAAATGTTAGTCAAGGTCAGTGTACAGAAAACAGCTGGCTGCTGACCAACGCGTGTGCTTCTGACACCACAGAGACATTTGGAATATTTATTTGTGAATAAATACATAATTAAATGCTAAATTAATTTTCAAGAAAACACTGACACATTAAAGGCAAGAGGTCAGGAATGAAGGAATGACAGATAGGGAGGGTGTACAGTGACAACTGACTTACAGATCAACATGGGACTGAAAATCACTGAGGAAAAGCTATTATACCCAAGGATCCAAATGGGCTTTACATCTAATATGCATGACTGATCCAGAATTTTTAAATTCTTTTATTATACATAATCATATTCAACATTAACTTATCTTCTTTTCAATAATGTACTACATTCAACTCGTATCTGCATCTGTCAAGACTTTCATACTGTTATTTAGAAAAAATGAGAACAAACTTAACCGTGCCCCAATTTGATGTCAATACTTGGATCACCATCTTACTAGTAATTTGAAAACAAAAACAAAAAGGATTTATGCATCCTGGTCCAACACAGGGTTAAACCTCAGATAATGGGCAAGTCAGATTCTAAATGAAGGTTTTTCAGTCATATGAGAGAGTCATGCATATTGTTGAACCAGTTTAGGACAGCCCAAATAGACATAACTTATAAATGACCTGTGATAGATTTCTTTCAACCTACTTAAATTTGATTTGATATTTAATCAGTCAGTGTCTGAGTAATTGGCATTTTCTTTTCTTATATCTGTCAATTTGTTGGAAATTAACTATTATTATGAATATGAAGGGTTTGTTTTATAGCAACAGTTTCACATAGCCTACAACTCATTCACTAATAGTAAAACACTGGACATATATATTTTTACTCTGGTTCCATGTACAAACTAACCCCCACCTACCAGGACATATCTAGTATACACTGGTGGGTTTTTTTTTTTTTTTGCAGCTGGTTGCAAAGGCTTGACCAGGTGCCATCTATCAAAACAATCTACTCTCAGAGGGAAACCTGCTATTAACTGATAAGAGTCTGCCCTCGGTGGGATGTAATGGGTCCCACTTGAGTTCCTTTTTTGGAGTATTGTCCTAGCAGGCTACCTCCAAGACAAACCCAACTCAATGACTGCTCTCTGTTTCACTCCTCTCTATCGAAAAGTACAGTACTGCAGCTGCTTCATGCCACCATCTGGTCTTCAAGAGCCAAATTCAGCCGGGCCATGGTGACTTCATTCCTCCATAGCTAACTATTTTGTACAGTGCAGGTTTCTTCTATATTGAGCAACAGGGGGTTATGTTTGAGACATTATTACCTCATTATACCATCACCCTTATTATATGTAAATTAATTTCAGAGGAATTACACACCTGTGGCCTCTGGTTTGTTTTCTGTAAGCAAGCTGCATTTTTAAAGTTAAATAAAACAGAGCTGGCTGTAACTGTAAAAAAAATTGTTTTAAAGAAATAACTGTTAATGACGGCATTTGCATGCTCATATATTATAAATCATGTGTGCACATTTGTTTGGATGCAAGCCGTAAGATATGGGAGTGAATGCAATATTATCTGATGTTAATTTTGCATTTATCTGTTTTTTATTTTCATTCTGCATTGAAATTAATGGCAAAACTGGGAAGCCTAGGAGGTATAAATACTACACCACTTAAACTTATTCAGCAAACACAACAGCAAAACAGTATGAGGCTTGTGGTAAGTTATCTATAACCACAAAATCGCCAGACTTTTCAAAATTGAATTTCTCAGTTTAACATAAAAGTAGCTTCACTTTACAATCTCTGGTAAAGTGAAGCTGGAATTACTATAACTAACATGTAACATAAGAGTTTATCAAGAATAAAATATTCTTTTAGGAAATGAAAAACTGGCGAGGCTTCTCTCCCTTAGTTTTCCTGAAAATAAACCACTAGTGCACACAGATTACAATTAAGATCCACCAGCCTGAAAATTCCCATTTAGCTCTAAATGGAATATATATTATTCTTCAATTAGTTCCTATGGACTGCTGTAAAGACTTTTAAAATCATCAGGCAATACATAACCCAGAATCCTTTAATAAAGAACATTATATTAGAACCTCTTTGTTCTAATAGGAATATATAGCTATTTAAACTGTTTTTTATAGTGTGGTTGGGGTAAGCTGCTCATTGTCTTTACAAAGAGATGAAGTCAGCTCATCAACTAGCTGAAATCACATTCAAATG